>NC_059266.1:13538684-13691153 GCF_017591435.1 Portunus trituberculatus | reverse complement strand
TTAAATTCCCACGCCCATTTCTATAGTACGCCACGAACCAACGAGGAGGCGGGATCTGGCGGACCTCAGGAACTGAATTCTCTAAATAGTTTTCAAAAACATTTCGGAGGTAATCCATGTCACTGTCTGAAATATTACGTGACTGGAGAAATTAAGTTTTAAAGCCAGGGCCAGCAAGGGGCAGAGATGCAACATTTTCATAAGCCAGACGGGCTTCATCACATGACATAAACGTCATATAGCAGCGGTTAGAAGGAAAGTCTTTATCATAAACCAGTCGAATGCGAACAACCATGCCATACACCTTGAGAAGTGAGTGGAAGGCGTGATAGGAAAATGATGGATTAACATATGCAGCAGAAACGCGACCCTCAGAAGAACAACTCCCAGAACAGGAGACTGCTGTGGGAGGCCCTTATGGAGGGGAATCCTCCTTCCCACTCAGACCTGAAGATGACGTCTCGTGGGCCAGGTCAGCAAAAGTAACACAAAATATTAGCTCCAGGGGCAAGGGAAACCATCTACTGGGACGACAATGGGAGGGAGCACTGGTTGCCGTGGACGGGATACCTCGTCCCCATGTGGGGTACCCCTTCCACGGCAGCCAGCACTCCCTCCCATTGTAGTCCCAGTAGGTGGTTTCCTTGCGCCTGGGGCCATTTTTGTGTAACTTTGTATATATGGTAAAACACAAAATACTGTCAGGTTCTCGTGAGGTGGCTGACCTGGCCCGCGAGACGTCATCTTCAGGTCTGAGTGGAAGAAAAATTCCACTACACAAGAGCGTCCCGCAGCAGTCTCCTGTTCTGGGAGTTCTTCTGAGGACGTATTCTGCTGCATATGACTCCCTTGTGATGGTAAATGTTAACCCATCATTTTCTTATCACGTCTTGCACTCACTTCTCAAGGTGTATGGCACCGTGGTTCGCATTTAACTTGTTTATGATAAGGATCTTTCCATCTAACCGCTGCTATGTGACTTTTCTGTCATGTGATGAAGCCCGTCTGGCTTATGAACATGTAGCATCTCTGCCCTTGCTGGCTCTGGCTTTAAACAGAACTTCTCCACTCTCGCAATATTTCGGACAGTGACACGGACTACATCCCAAATCTTTTGACCACCATTCTGAGAATTCAGTTCCTGAAGTCCGCCAGATCCCGCCTCCACGTTGGTTTGTGGCCTACTACAGAAATGGGCGCGGAATTTCATCCATGCCTCCCGGTACCTTGTCCAAAGAGATCGGCACGATTCCTGAGGGAAACCTCAAGAAATACGGAAGGGGTGCTTGTGCGAGCGAAAGATATCACGCAGGCAAGGATGTTGAAACATCTACCATGTCCTTCTGACAGCATGTTTGAGACTATTAAGGCACATCCCACCTTTAATTACAGTAAAGGTTGTGTGTACAGTCAGGATCTTTATGAATTTCCTGATGAGGAAATACTGGCAATGTGTCCTACCTCAGTCCAAAAGGTGACTAAGATGAGGAACTCCTCCAACATGGTCCTTCTCACCTTTTTTGGTTCCACCCTTCCTGACCGTGTTAATATCGGACCTATTAATCTTAGGGTGAGGCGTTTTGTTTCTCGCCCCTTCAGTGTTTCTCATGTTATTCATACGGTCACGGTAAAAGCTCCTGCAAGGAGGCTTCCCGATGTGGTAATTGCTCTGCACTAGACTCACATTCTGAGGAGCATTGCAATGCTGCTGCTTATTGTTTTCATTGCCGTGATGCTCACCAAGTACGTTCCAGGCAATGCCCTAGGTATCGCCTGGAACAGGATATTTTACAGTCAGTTTAGGTAGCACCCGCCGTGAACTCCTTTACCGCCAGAAGGACGGTACTGGTGCGACATCTTATGCTTCATTGGCCGCTCGCTCTTCAGCCGATTCTGCCGGTCTGAAGACAACTCCTGCTACCTCTCGCTCTGTTGAGGCGTGTAGTTCTGTTCATCTGGCTAACAGGTTTGCCGTTTTGTCCAATGACTCGGACAATACGGACTTGACCAAAGTAACTCATGTAGTAGATGTCCATTTTCCACCCGCATCTCCTAAGCCTTTGAAGGGCCTGACCAAACGGCACCGTGGCTCTGCAGAGTCGATCGATTTAGCTCAGCCTAAACAATCTAAGGTTTCTCCCGGTGCACATGATCGTGAGTCCTCCAGGGACCGTTCTGCAATGGTAGCGCCAGTTGTTTCTGTCCAGCCTTCTGTGACGCCTCCGTCTCAGATCGGACTTCTTGTGATGAGGACGGTCTTAGCATGGAGACGTCCGATGATATTGTCACAGCCGTCCCTCGTGGACCCGCTGCAAAAAGTGCAGTCCAGCCCGATCCTCGTTTTCCGATGACCGGTAGGAGTGATGATGGTTCGCATCACTCACCGGTAGGCCGAAAGGCTGCGGTCCAACGACCCGGTACACCTCAACTCCCGGTGTCTTCTCGTCGGTTGATTATTTCTGGTCAGGTGAGTCACGGGCAGCCCCTTCAAAAGGCTCGCCCGTCCACTGCACCTAAATAGTCATCTTCAAGCTTCTACAGTGGAACTGTAGAGGCCTTCGCGCCTCGTGGGGGGAACTCCGAGCTTTGCTGTCGGAGTTCTCTCCAGCCTGTGTACCTCTACAAGAGACTATGCTAGGTGATAGTACTTATTCTAGTCCTCCTGGCTATCGTGCCTTTTTTAGCACTCCTTTCCCTGACTAGGGCCACCACGGTGGCACAGCTATTCTTGTCCGTCAGGATATACCTGTTATCCCGTTATTATCCCGTCTTAATGGGACGACTGTACACCATTTGCAGTTTATATCTCCCTCCTCGGCTTCCTGTCTCCTGGGGTGAACTTGACGGCCTGGTGCGTCAGCTGACTACGCCTTTTCTTTTGTTGGGAGATTTTAACGGCCGTCACCCGTTGTGGGATGAAGGTACTAGTAATCCTCGTTGGGTTTTAATCGGTTCTTTTATTGAGGATGAGGATTGAGGTTTTAAATTCTGGGATGTTACACATTTCCACAGTCCTACTGGGACTTTTACAGCTATCGATCTTTCTCTGTATACATCTAATTCTTTCCTTGATTTTAATTGGCGGTCCTACCGGATTTACACGGTAGTGACCACTTTCCGATTTTATTACAATCTGTGAACTGAGCCACAGTCCCGGCCCCACGCTGGGTTTTAGACAAGGCAGATTGGCCTCGATTCACAGACCTTAGCTCTTTATCCGTCCGTTGGCTGACTTTTCTACTTGTGCTGAGGCTGTTGATTATTTTACTGATTTTTTACTTTCAGTAGCGCTTCAGACAATCCCCAGGACGTCAGGTCGCTTTACTAAGCGTCCCGTTCCTTGGTGGAACACAGCATGCACTGAAGCGGTGAAAGAGAAACGGGCAGCTTTCTCTCGTCTCCGGCGACATCGTGGGGACCCGCAGTGTCTGGACGTTTTTCGGCGCTGCCGAGCTCGGGCCCGCCGCGCTTTGAAAGAAGCACAAAGAGTCTCTTGGAAAGTTTATGTCTCTTCCGTTACCGACCGCACTCCTCTTACGGATGTCTTTAACAAAGTCCGCCGAATTGCTGGGAAGTATTCTGCTCCTTCCCACCAGTTTTATTGTCTTCTGGGCGAACGGTGGCAGACCCTAGGACTGTCGCCGACCTCTTCGCAGAGCACTTTGCCAGTGTTTCCCGGAGGTATTCTGCAGCCCCCGGGCGCACGTCACCGCCAGAGAATAGAATCTCTCGGCATAAATTTTTCTTCCACAGGAGGGGAGTCTTATAATGTCTTCTCTGCCTCCGAGTTGCGGACTGCTTTGTCCCAGTGTCATGACTCTTCTCCTGGCCCAGATGATATTCCTTATGCCTTCTTGCGCCACATGTCTGACAGTGCTTTTAACTTTTTATTAAATCTTTATAATATGATTTGGCTTACCGGTGACTTTACAACTTCTTGGGCTGTGGCAGTGGTTCTCCCATTTCCGAAGCTTGGGAAAGATAATCTTCAGACTACGAACTATCGTCCTATATCGTTGACGTCCTGCATTTGTAAAGTATTAGAAAAGATGGTTATTGTAAGACTCATGTGGTACCTGTCCTCGGTACATTACGGCTACGGAAAGATGAGGTCTACTACTGATGCCCTTTTATCCCTAGAGTCTTCTATTTGTGAGGCCTTCGCTATCACCACCATCAAGTAACAGTGTTTTTTGACCTGGAGAAGTTTTTATCCAGACGTCTTTTGCGGGTTCGAGTGGAGAGTGTTCTCT
The DNA here is from genome assembly GCF_017591435.1 of Portunus trituberculatus. Classification (NCBI taxonomy): domain Eukaryota; kingdom Metazoa; phylum Arthropoda; class Malacostraca; order Decapoda; family Portunidae; genus Portunus; species Portunus trituberculatus. Next base: position 13,686,900 of record NC_059266.1, on the reverse strand, counting down.
CCGATGCTACTGCTCTAAATGACGGTGTCCCACAGGGAAGTATTCTTAGCGTTACACTATTTGCAGTCGCAATAAATGGTGTTATAGATACTCTACCAGGTGGCGTTCACAGCTCTTTATGTGTGGACGACTTGTGCATCTCCTTTGCTGCTGCTAGGATGTCACTGATTGAGCGAAAGCTTCAACTGGCAATCAATCGAATATCCAGTTGGGCCAACATAAATGGTTTTCGTTTCTCCACCTCAAAGACCGTGTTTATGCATTTTTGTCGTAATCGTGGCGTTCATCCAGATCCCGATTTATATTTAGCCAATAGACGCATCTCATGTATGGAGGCCACTCGATATATTGGCCTATTGTTTAACAACCGTCTTATTTGGGTTCCCCATTTCCGTTCTCTTAAAGCGTCCTGTAGGACGACACTATCCCTTCTTCGGATTTTAAGTTACACCCCTTGGGGTGCGGACAGGGACACGTTGCTGCTGCTTCACCCTACATTCATACTTCCGAAGCTAGAATAAGGCTCTGAGATCTACTCATCCGGAACGGATGCACGACTTCGCACGCTTGACCCCATGCATCATGCTGGGGTCCGCTTGGCTACGGGTGCATTTCGGACATCTCCAATACCTAGCCTTCTAGTGGATGCTGGTTTCTGGCCGCTCGACCTTCGGCGCCAGTGTTCGATGCTCCGGTGTTGGTTTCGCACTCACCGTCTTCCCGACTCTGTCCCTGGTCTGTCAATGTTGCGGGATTCGCGTTCGCAGGCATATGTCACTCGACCGAGTCTACATAAACCTTTTGGCCTTCGTGTAGCAAACCTCATGTTGGATTTGTCCATCGACCCCACTCCTGTCTACTCTTTCCGGCTCCCACGAGTTGGTTCTTGGCAGCTTCCGGTTGTTTCAATATGCCCTCCTGCCATGGATGGCAAGAAGGATTTTCTGCTAGCTCTGTCCCACACATGGTTTTTAGAACACTTTTTTATCCATACTGATGACAGCCCCGTTTTTACTGATGGTTCCAAATCCGACGCAGGCGTTGGGTTTAGTGTGGTTTTCCCATCTTTTTATCGGTCTGGCAGCCTTCCTTCGGTAGGCTCCGTCTTTACTGCGAAGCTGTCTGCCATAGTCCTAGCTTTACAGATTATTTTTACACTCCCGGTTTCGTCTTTTACAATTTTTAGTGACTGTTGCAGTGCTCTTACTGCTCTCTTTTCTTTTATTTCCCTTCACCCTTTGGTTTTATCAGCCCTGGAGTGGCTATATCTTCTTACCAAACGAGGATATCGTGTTGGGTTCTGTTGGGTCCCTGGTCACGTAGGTGTTCCAGGGAATGAACACGCAGACCGCCTCGCTAAAGAGGCAACAAGTCGCGCTCCATCTCCTTCCCCTGTTCCGTTTCGAGCTGTATTTCATGCAATTCGTGTTGTTACGTTCACCGGTTAAACTGGTAAGATTGGCATCGGAAAGCCGGTGAACAATAACAATAAAAAAAAAACCACTGCAGGTTCAACTGGTGAGGAAATGCAAAAGGGGGTCACTTTAAAAAGCTATTTTAATAACCCATAATGAAATTGACACATATATAACAAGAAACATGAAACACAGATATATAACATGAAACACAGGAAAATGACATACACATATACATATAACACAGTAATAAATACAACAATAAAGAACCCAACTTAATACTTAACAATAATCCTAATCCTATATGGAGGCAATGTGGAAAACATGGACGAGGGGAAGTGATACTTATGCGGTGTCGCAGTGGTGAAATGCTGGGTGATGTTTGATCCCACGGTAGACCCAAGAGGCGTTGTGTTCACTGGTTGAGGCTTGGATCTCAACTGCCAATCCAGAAAGCCAAGAGCTGGCTCAACACTTTCGGTTGAGTCGAAAGGGGCCGCGTGAATCCAACTTCGGGACAGTAGCGGGGCTTCATGAAACGGTGACGTGGAAGGTTCACGAGACGGTGACGTGGAAGGGGAGGCGGAGAGGTGGCGAACGAGGTAACAAGCGGAGGAGGTGATGGTAGTAATGCATGTTACGGGCGGGCCGTAACATTTCCTCCCCCCTAAGACCTCCGTAATGGGCTCATGAAGGAGGTGAGACGGGAGATCTTGATAAGGCGTCGGCAATGATGTTGTCCACCCCCTTGATAAGGTGGACTTCCAAGTTGAAGGGTTGAGTTAACAAGGCCCACCCTAAGAATGCGTTGGTTTCGGTTCCTCATGGCGTGAAGGAAGGCCACTGTTACGGGCGGGCCGTAACAGTGTGGCGATTGCAGCAATTTGGCAGAGGAGATGGCTAACGGGGATCGCAACCTCGAAAACGGGAGATTACTACTTCCACACTCCCTCAGTGGACTTACACCCATGTCCGGGATCACCGTGCACAGACTTTATTGGCGCGACTTCATATAGGTCACACGTACCTTACACAAAGGTACCTCCTGACCAGGGACCCTTAACCTTACTGTGATGACTGTTTGGTGCCGCTCACCGTGCGGCACCTGTTGGTGGAGTGTGCTAGTTTGATCGAGTTACGACACCGTTACCTCTACCGCTATCGCGGTAGGGATAGCGCTGTCTACTATCTCTCAAAGGTCCTTGGACCAGCTTCTCTGGCCCCTGGCCATGACGTTTTTAGCTTTCTAGGAGAAGGGGGCCTCCTCCCAAATTTGTAAATTTTATTTCTTATGTATTTTAATGTTTTATTTAATTTTATTGTAGTCTTAGTTTTTAGTTAACTTTAGTTATATTTTTTTTTTAACTACTTTTAGTTTTCTTTAAACTATAGTTGCAGCGCCATATGACCCCAGCTGTTGCGGCGCCTAAGGCAAATCCATCCATCCATCCATCGTCCCCATGCGGACCAATCATTTTAAAAAAAGGCCCCACATGATGCAGAAAGTTTGTCAACGACAGAGCATCCCAGCCTGGACACCCAACCATCCAGCACAGGACGGCCCCTATTGGGCGATCCCTCTAGCGGGTGGCTCCGCTTGTCCACTGGCAGCCTACGTAGGAACCATTTAGTATGGCCCCTCACTAGCGACCGTACTAGCATGGGTAGCCCTCTCCCCCTCGAAAGGGCAGAGCAGGGGCCTAGCTCGCCAGGTCACAGGGGCACGCAAGCCCCCCCACCACGACAAGGCGGTTCCCATCGGGGGGGTGGGATTCCCGGGAATGAACACGCAGATCGCCTCGCTAAAGAGGCAGCAAGTCGCGCTCCATCTCCTGCCCCTGTTCCGTTTCGAGATGTATTATACTGTATTCGTGTGGTGGTTGCAGCAGTTTGGCAGAGGAGATGGCTAACGGGGGTCGCAACCTCGAAAATGGGAGAGATCACTACTTCCACTCTCTCTCAGTGGACATACTCCCATGTCCGGGATCGCCGTGCACAGACTTTATTGGCGCGACTGCGTATAGGTCACACGTACCTTACACAAAGGTACCTGTTGACCAGGGACCCTCAACCTTACTGTGATGACTGCCTGGTGCCACTTACGGTTCGGCACCTGGTTTTCGAGTGCCCCAGTTTGACTACCTCTACCGCTGTCGCGGTAGAGATAGCGGTGTCTATTATATGTCAAAGGTCCTTGGACCAGAGTGCCTGGCCCAAGGCCATGACGTTTTTAGGTTTTTTGGAGAAGCTGGCCTTCTCCCAAAGCTGTGAATTTTATTTTATTTTACTGTATGTATTTTAATGTTTTATTTAATTTTATTGTAAATTGTATTTGTTCTTTTTTTTAGTTTCCTTTGATTTTATTGTTTTAGTTTTTAGTTATTCTATATATTTTTTTTTTTTAAGTCTTTTCGACTTCATTAAAATTTTGTTGCGGCGCCAAATGACCTCCGCTGTTGCGGCGCCTAGATTCAAACCCATCCATCCATCCACATGTAATAGTAATTGAGGCAGCTGTACAAACATAATATATTGTTGTTGTCGTTAGTGGTGGTCCTACAGGTAGTGGTAACGCTGTTACTGGTGTTAGACATTTCGTTAGTCATCGAATAAAGCTACATATCATAATAAAAAAATCAGCAACATTCAGCATCTCTCACCCAATACTTAGTGCATGTTACAGCTAAGAAGGCGGGCAAATTAACCTTCTAAAGAAAAATTGTAAGGCCTAAGATAAGTCTCAAGGAATATCCCAAAGTCACCTCCCCTCATTCTTGTCAGATGCCTACATCATAAGTGCAATATGAGAAATATGAAGATACAAGAAATAAAGATATATGGAAGTATGATAGTTCGCCAGTATGCGGTGTGTAGTCGTATCCAGCCATAAAAGAGTTTAGGAAGGGCAGGAAGGTCAACAGGAAACATTTAATGACCCAGGTCAGTTGACCCAGGGCAGCCCGAGCAGATATATATCGCCCAGGTCATGTAAACATCCGGTGGTAGTGTTGTCGTCTTGGATGTTGTTCATACCACACGTGGAGTTCATTTGAGCTTGTACTTGATTGGTGAATGGTACATTCTGAGGGGCGTGTTGTGTGGGTCAAGACACGCCCCCATAAGTTCCTGAAGGGAAATTGTAGAGGATTTGAGGCAGAGAGAGAGGAGAGAGGAAGCAGAGAGGACAACCGAGGCTCTAAGCGAGCCACCCTCGGCTGCATAGCTGAGGGCGGCGTTTTGTACTTCATATATAACCAGTAAGTGGAGCTTATAAGTTGCAATGCAGTCTTGAGGTAAATTAGAATGGAGGAAGAAACATGATAGGAGGTTTAGGTATTATATGGTATTAGTTTATTATGGTTTATGTGGTTGTACTTTGGTTCATAATGACGTCGTTACATACTTGCGTTTTCATCTATGAGTAAGGGAATTTGTATACGGCTACCTACGTATGTGCATGTGTGTTGCTCTGACGAATAAGTTACATAACATATTTTCTAGTGTGTAATTGTGTACGAAGTTAACGTGGTTCCATGTATGGGTACCAAGAGAAAGAGATTACTTGTGGGAAGTCACTTGTGTGGAAATATCAATATTTGTCATTATATTTCGGTGGTGTTACGTTGTCATTTTTGTTGAACGGAGTCTGGTAATTATATGTGTATGGTAATATATTTGGTGGTACGTCATGTGGTTGCTTGCATTCATGTACCAAGTAAAGGTCATCCTTATATACGGGTAGCTGGGAAAAAGGGGTAATATTGTACGCACTACGTATGAGATTTACGGATAAATAAAGCACCGTGTTCAGATGTTGTAATACGTTATGAAGATATAGTGGATGATGTTTGAAGTGAAATCCGTTTTGATGCGAAAATACGTAAAAGATTAATGTAATTCTTAAGGATGTTTGTAAGAGAAATTGTAATAATTGCAGTGGAGAAGGCAACAGAAAGAGTTGTGATTGTCACTTGTCGGCGCCGTATCGAACACCTTATGTATAGATATTATGTTTGTTAATTAAAGATAGAAAAAACCTTTATAGCCAGTAGCTAGACAATTTGTGCAACGTCGTGCAACAGCTCGGATCACGACATTCTTAATAGAGCATATCCTTTAAAAACATGATATTTTTTTCAGAGAGAGAGAGAGAGAGAGAGAGTGTGTGTGTGTGTGTGTGTGTAATTCACTGTTTGATCTGCTGCAGTCTCTGACGAGACAGCCAGACGTTACCCTACGGAACGAGCTCACAGCTCATTATTTCCGATCTTCGGATAGGCCTGAGACCAGGCACACACCACACACCGGGACAACAAGGTCACAACTCCTCGATTTACATCCCGGACCTACTCACTGCTAGGTGAACAGGGGCTACACGTGAAAGGAGACACACCCAAATATCTCCACCCGGCCGGGGAATCGAACCCCGGTCCTCTGGCTTGTGAAGCCAGCGCTCTAACTACTGAGCTACCGGGCCGTGTGTGTGTGTGTGTGTGTGTGTGTGTGTGTACAGGGCCTAAGATAAGACTGCAGGAATAATCCGGTCTCCTCCCTCCACACTCCTTTCTTCTCACAACCTTCGCAGCCTTTACGTAATTTGCAGAACTTGTTGCGTATAAAAGAGAGTGGCCTTCTCTGTCTAAGAGGAACGGTGAATGTTGCTGGCTGCGTCCAGAGACCAGTTCTCCAACATGGGCATGGGCAGCGTATGGCTTGGCGTGGTGCTGGTGGTTACGATGACGGGGATGGCGTCCTGGGCGGCTACAGTTCCAGGCTGGAGGCGCTCTGAGGTTGTGGATCACAACCATAGATCTGTAATACCCTGCATAAACCCAGGCAAGAAGAGAGAGAGAGAGAGAGAGAGAGAGAGAGAGAGAGAGAGAGAGAGAGAGAGAGAGAGAGAGAGAGAGAATTAAACATTGAAATAACAGATCGGTTATGTACCTACTTAAATGAAATACGAGATTATATCACGCTGTTCCTAAATTTCTTCACACTATTATGATATACATTGTTTTATGATGAAACACTCTGACAACAGATACAATTATCAATTATATTATATATACATCTCTTCCTTTTGAGATAAAAATAGAAAAAAAAATAAAGATATAGAAATTAGAAATATAAATACATAACAGCATCATAATGTTATCACCGGGTTGCTATTGAATGTTAATCTATTACATAATTTATCTTTATCTATAAAAGAAATAAAGATAATGACAATACTACTGCTGATAGTAATTGTGTTGGAGGGAGATAGTAAATGAGGCTGCCGTCGTCGTCGTTGTCGTAGATGTAGTAGTAATAATATTATCATCATTAGTATTATAGTCTGACCAGCCTTAATTTACGGCCGTGGGGGTCGGCGAGCGTCTCTGTACAGTGTTGCCACGTTTTCACTATTGTTGTCTGTTACTCTCTCTCTCTCTCTCTCTCTCTCTCTCTCTCTCTCTCTCTCTCTCTCTCTCTCTATATATATATATATATATATATATATATATATATATATATATATATATATATATATATATATATATATATATATATATATATATATATATATATATATATATATATATATGTAAGTGAGTGGCACGTCCCCACCACAATGTGTCAAAGCCACCAGCTGGGTGTGGAAGAGTTACCGCTCGCAAGTGAATAATGCTTTTTTTTTTTTTCATTTAGGTATTGGCATATACCTACTATTTTGTAAAAATAGAAAAAACACATTAGCTTGGCTTACGAATTATGAATGCGAGTATGGTTGGTGCACCCTTGAAATTACTGTAAAAGCCAGTAAATGTGAGCATTTTATCTTATAATTATAGCAACTTCTCGTACTACAAGGTGAGGCTGTTCGGCCTGGCCAGGCTGGTTTCATCAGTATTGCCGCCAATCACAAGACTTCTACTATTTTTTTTTTTTTTTACTTTGGATAATAGATTATTTCTTTTTTCCATGCTCATTATCTTATATCTGTAACACTGATATTATTACACACCCTAAACATACGCTAAGTACCATTATAAGTTACTACAGTTGATATCAGCAACACTGTTGAATATGTATGCCATGGTTGTATGGTACTATATAGTTTTTTTATACATATGATGGTTACTGTTGATTCAGCCATCTATATACAGAAGTCGAAATTTTATACATCTGAATTGATGGCATTTGCGATGCCTTGTACACCAATAACTTCCATTTCACATCGGATTTTTGGAAAACGTGGCAAAACTGTAGAGCTACCCTCGCCCCACCACAGCCGTAAATTAAGCCCGGTGTCACATACCAAAGTGTGGCCCGTGACTAAGTGTTCAGTTGCGTCTTCTGCGCATGCGCGGCCTGGGAGCAGACGACAGTCACATTATGGCATGCCTATAGCTGTGACAGAGTGTGACTCGTGATATTGTGTGAATCAAAAAAATTGATTTTTTTTTTTAAATATCACAGCAGCCATTGACTTTCATCTTGTATCAGTGGAAAGACTAGGGCCTCAATAAGTAAGAAAAAGAACCAAAGAGCATATATATCACTTATTTGTTTGATATGGCTGGCCTAATATATGCTGTGACTGAAAACAGTGTTAATATAGCTCATTTTGCAATAATACACCAGACATGGACCTTGAAATGTATGTCAGTGGAAAGATTGGTGGCTCGTTATATAATACACGCAAGCATAAGGCAGAAATATCACACACTATCATTGGCTGGCCTGAAACCGTGTGTGGCTCAAAATAAAATGTTTATGTAGGTCATTTTTCAGTAATACACAAGACTTGAGCCTTGAAATGTGTGCCATTGGAAAGAATAGTGCCTCATGATATAAAAAAGATAACTGTAAAATAGAAATATCACACTCTGTATCATATGGGTGGCCAAAAATAGTGTGTAGGTCAAAATAAAGTGTTTTTGTAGTTCATTGTTTAATAATAGACAAGACTTGAACCTTGAAATGTGTGTGAGTAGAAAGATTACTGTCTCATTGTATAAGAAACATCAGTGTAAAGTAAAAATATCACATTCTGTATTATATGGTGGCCTAAAACAGTGTGTGAGTCAGAAACATGTAACTCATTTTTCAGTAATACACAAGACTTGAGCCTTGAAATATGTATCACTGAAAAGATTACTGCCTCATTGTATAAGAAAGATCAGTGTAAAATAGAAATCACATTATCTATCATATAGTTGGCCAGAAACAGTGTGTGACTCAAAAGCAAAGCATTTATGTAGCTCATTTTTCAATAATACACAAGACACAGTCCTTTAAATGTGTGTCATTTTAAAGAGTAATGTCTCATGATGAAATAAAGAGAAGTATAAAGTAAAAATGTCATATTCTGTATCATATTGCAGGCCTGAAACATTGTGTGAATCAAAAAAGTTTTTCACACAAGACCTGTCATGATGGGTGTCTCATTACCATCAAATACCAAGCATAGCGGGATTTTTTTTTTTTTCCAACACTTTGTTTGCCCTTGGCCAGTGCCCTTGTAATGTAAAAAAAAAAAAAAAAAAAAAAATATATAAAATTCACACAGATTTGTCTGCATGCGATTGTGTGAGATAATGTTGACATAGCATGTGTTGTCTGTATATGTGATTTTTGTTTTGAATTGTGTATTTTAATGTTCAAGATTTATGTTTCGGTAAATATATTATTCTTGTATGGGGACTTCAATGTTCCTTCCCTTTCTTAGGCATCTGACTCTGTATGGAAGCCTCTTCCATCCCCCTACAGACACACTGTTTCTTGACTGTTGTACATCTCTAGGACTGATGTGATGAGATCACTATTATCATACACATATCAAAAGCTTTTGATAGAATTTGGCACAAACCTATGATCTCAAACCAACCTTCCTTTGCTTTGTATCCTTCTCTCTGCAACTCTATACGTATTAAGTTTCCTCACTGAGCATTCTTGCAATGTTGTGGAAGACAGCTACTGTTCTCCAAAATTTATTAACTGGTATTCCTCAGGGTTCTGTCCTATCACCGACTCTCTTCCTATTATTTATCAATGTTGTCAACCAAACTTCTTGTCCTATCCACTCTAACACTGTTGACACCACTCGACACTTTTCATGTCTTTTCAGAACGACCAACCCTTTAGGAAATTAATAGATCACAGGGGTGCCACAGATAACGGACTTCTGATCTTTCTAAGATTTCTGATTAAGGCATAAGAAATTTTGTAATGTTCATTGCTCCAAAAACTCAATTCCTTGATCTATCACCTGAACACAACCTTCCAGACAACTATATCCTCTTCAATGACATTCGACTGTCCCCATCTTCTACATTGCATATCCTGTCTGTTTCTTACTTATAATCTTTACTGGAAATTTTACATCTTATCTCTTGCTAAAACAGCTTCTAGAATTCTGAGGCATCTTAGTCAATGGCACCAATCGCTATCTGTGTAGTTTTCATTGTTCGCCAGCTGGTTTAATTCACAAGTTGGTCCTGGCTATCGCGCCGAACTCTCGCTCTTGTGGAAGCCCTATTAAAAAATATATATACAGATATTCATGGCTACATACCTCATAATATAAACGTTTGGTTATTTATCTATGTGTCTGATAGAAAATGACATAAAAATATGCAAATATATGTTCCTAATGGTACAAAGTATGGATGTACCAGTGTCCCATCAAAATATTTTTTGTAAGTCTAACAGTACATATATACCTTATCACAAAATTATCAGAGTTTCTGCATAGGATAATGCTCCACTCAAAAAACGCAGAGTAAATATCACTGAGTAGCATTTATAAGAAAAAAAAATTTCGGAGTCTGTGTCAAAACAACCTGGCCAACATTACCGAAACCGAATTTTCCTAACTGAATAACAACAAGCGAACTTGGTATGCCTTTTGATCTCAGAAAGTTTCTCAGAGTTGGCACTGTCCATTTTCTAAATTCATCCTCACTAACACGCTACATGTGTTTACGTTTCGATAGAACAATCTCGGTGCATGTCAGACAATATCCTCTATTACAACGACTACTTCACTACTAAAAAGAGTGTCCAATATTGAATATAAACTAGATAAACTGATAAAGGAGAAGATGGAAATGAAAGAGAATGAAGAACAGGATAAAGAGTTTATAAAATTGAGAGAAAGGATAAAAAAAAAGTGAAAGAAAACGAAGCTAGGCTAAGAGCTGAAAACGAAGAACCAAAAAAGGAAGTAGCTAACTACAAAAAGCAGATGGAAGGACTGGGTAAAGCCGAGAAAGAAAAAGAGAAGCTGAAAGATCTAGTAAACAAGGAAGAGGAAAGAGTACAGAACGTGATTAAAAAAGAAATACAAGCATGGAGAGTCCAAGATAAGAAAGATAAGGCTGATTTTCAGGAGGTGTTTCAAGAACAACTTAAAGAAAAAGAAGAAAATATGACAAGCAAAATGATAGGAATCCTTAAGACAAAAGAAAATTTAGTTAGAGAAATTGCAGAAAAAAAGAAGTGTAGTCGTATTTGGAATAAAAGAAAAATATATAAGATATAAACCAAAAAGAGAAAAAAGAAGAAATGAAATCAGTCAAAGACCTACTGAAGAATCTAAACGACGGAGATAGCCAGAACTTGGAAGAGGAAGTAGAAGAAATAAACAGAATGGGACCATATCAAGAAGGAAAAACGAGACCAATTAAAATACTACTAAAATCACAAGCAGCAACAGGAGAAATATTATATAGAACAACAAAACTTAGAGAAACAGAAGGCTGCAAGGATATCTATATAAAGAAAAATAGAAATGAGGAAGAAAGGAATAGATACAATGAACTGGTAGCAGCAGTAAGGGGAAAAGAATAATGAAAGGCTAAAAGATGAGAAGAAAGCATTTTTTTGGAGAATTCTAGGAAACAGGATAAGTAAATGGTATATAAACGAGAAGGAAGAGAAAAAACTGGAACAAGTTTAACTAAAAAATGATAAAGGCAAAAGACTAAAACTGATGTATACGAACATAGACGGGGTTTTATCAAGTAAACTAGAATTAAGAGATTACATAAGGAAAGAAAATCCAGATATTGTATGCCTGGCTGAAACAAAACTAAATAAGGCAATCAAAATAGACTTGGACAATAGGTATAATGTATGGAGAAGAGACAGAGTGGGTAAAGGAGGAGGAGGAGTCATGATTATGTTAAGGAAAGAGATAGTGATAAATTAAATGGAATGTGGGGAAGGAAAAGCAGAAGTATTGTATATTAAGATGCATATTAATAAAAAAGAGATAACAATCATTGTAACATATGTGCCACCAAAAACAAATTCATGGACCAATAAAAAATATAAAGACATGATAGATGACACAATAAGGAGTCTAATGAGAATCGTCAAAGAAAGGAGAAAAGTGATATTAGTAGATTTCAACTGTAAAGAAGTGGACTGCGGAAAATTATGAAAGTGGTATGGGGGAAGAAGCCTGGGGAGAAAGATTCTTGAACCTAATGATAGACAATATGATGGACCAGAGAGTAAAGGAATGGACAAGATTCAGAGGAAACGACGAGCCGGCGAGATTGGACCTAGTTTTTACAAGGGGTATACAAATGAATGATGATATAAGATATAAGTGCCTATTGGGAAAGAGTGACCATGCAATATTAGAAATAGATATAGAAGAGGGAAAGGAAGATAGAGACGATTCATACAAAGGAGACCGATTAAATTACAGAAAGGCTGATATTGAGAATCTCAAGAACTATTTTAAAACATAGACTGGGAGGAGATGGAAAACTCAGAGACAATGCAAGACAAATATCACTTATTTTTGGAAATATACAAAACATGAGTCAGGGAATATGTCCCAAAATATAGACCTAAAGAAGAAGGAAAGAAAGATTGGTTTAATGCAAGGTGTGCCAAGGCAAAGGAGAAAAGAGATGGAGCATGGAAAAGGTGGAGGAGAAATAGGAATCCAGCAAATAAGGAAAACTTCAAAGCAGCAAGAAATGAATATGTTAAGGTGAGGAAGGAAGAGGAAAAGAACTTCGAAAAAGAGATTGTCGAAAAATGTAAAGAGCAACCAAAATTGTTCTATAGATTCATAAATGGAAAAATTAGGCAAAAAGAAACAATAGAAAGGTTAAAAGGAGAGAACGGGATGGTCGAAGACCCAAAAAGTATGGCAGAACTATTAAATAAAAAATTCCAGGAGGTCTTTACTAAGGAATCCAATTTCGAGAGGCCACAAAGTAATAGAGAGACAATCTATATGAAAAAGATTAAAGTAACCAAGCTTGAAATAAAAGAGTTAATGAAGGAACTGGATGAAGAGAAGGCAATGGGACCGGATGAAGTCTCAGGCAGAATACTGAAAGAATGTAGGGAAGAACTAACAAGTCCTATATACATCATAAAATGCTCAATAGAAAATGGAACAGTACCAGTAGAATGGAAAAGAGCTGAGGTGGTTCCCATATATAAGTGCGGAAGGAAGGAAGAACCATTAAATTACTGAAAGAATGTAGGGAAGAACTAGCAAGTCCTATATACATCATAAAATGCTCAATAGAAAATGGAACAGTACCAGTAGAATGGAAAAGAGCTGAGGTGGTTCCCATATATAAGAGCGGAAGGAAGGAAGAACCATTAAATTACAGACCGGTATCACTAACTAGTGTAATATGCAAGATGTGTGAAAGAATAATAAAGAAACAATGGATCGAGTTCCTTGAAGACAACAAATTAATAAAAAATAGCCAATTTGGTTTTAGAAAAGGACGGTCTTGTGTAACTAATTCATTGAGTTTCTATTCTAGAATAATTGATGGATGGATGGATGGATTTTAAAGTTATGGTGCCGCAACAACGACAGTCATATGGCGCTGCTACTATAAATTCATTGCAACTAACGTGTATATATATAAAAATTAAAAGTGATTAAAAACAATACAATTAAAAAGCTAAAAACTAAAAATACTATAAACCTGAATAAAACATTGAAATACATAGTGTAAAATAAAATAAAATTCAGAGCTTTGGGAGAAGGCCAGCTTCTCCCAGAAATCTAAAAACGTCATGGCCTTGGGCCAGGCACTCTGGCCCAAGGACCTTTGAGATATAATAGACACCGTTATCTCTACCGCGACAGCGGTAGAGGTAGCGGTGTCTTAAGTCCGTCAAACTGGGGCACTCCACTAGTAGGTGCCGCACCGTAAGCGGCACCAGGCAGTCATCACAATAAGGTTGAGGGTCCCTGGTCAGGAGGTACCTTTGTGTAAGGTACGTGAGACCTATACGAAGTCGCGCCAATAACGTCTGTGCACGGCGATCCCGGACATGGGTGTATGTCCACAGAGGGAGTGTGGAAGTAGTGATCTCTCCCATTTTCGAGGTTGCGACCCCCGTTAGCCATCTCCTCTGCCAAATTGATGCAACCGCCACTCGAATTAGATTAAATACATCTCGAAAAGGAACAGGGACAGGAGATGGAGCGCGACTTGCTGCCTCTTTAGCGAGGCGGTCAGCGTGTTCATTCCCTGGAACACCAACGTGACCGGGGATCCAACAGAACCCAACACGATATCCTCTTCTGGTAAGTAGATATAGCCACTCTAAGGCTGATAAAACCAATGGGTGTTGGGAAATAAAAGAAGAGAGAGCAGTAAGAGCACTGCGACAGTCACTAAAAATTGTAAAAGACGAAACCGGGAGAGTAAAAATAATCTGTAAAGCTAAGAGTATAGCAGACAGCTCCGCAGTAAAGACGGAGGCTACCGAAGGAAGACTGCCAGACCGATAAAAAGAGGGGAAAACCACACTAAACTCAACACCTGCGTCGGATTTGGAACCATCAGTAAAAACGGGGATGTCATCAGAATGGATAAAAAAGTGTTCTAAAAACCATGTGTTGGACAGAGCTGGAAGAAAATCCTTCTTGCCATCCATGGCAGGAGGGCATGATTAAACAACCGGAAGCTGCCAATAACCAAGTCGTGGGAGCCGGAAAGAGTAGACAGGAGTGGGATCGATGGACAAATCTATCATGAGGTTTGCCACTCGAAGGCCAAAAGGTTTAGGTAGACTCTCTGTCGAGTGACATACGCCTGCGAACGCGAGTCCCGCAATATTGACAGACAATGGACAGAATCAGGAAGACGGTGGGTGCGAAACCAACATCGGAGCATCGAAGATTGGCGCCGGAGGTCGAGCTGTCAGGTTCTCGTGAGGTGGCTGACCTGGCCCGCGAGACGTCATCTTCAGGTGGGAAGGAGGATTCCCCTCCACAAGAGCCTCCCGCAGCAGTCTCCTCTTCTGGGAGTTCTTCTGAGGGACATATTTCTGCTGCATATGACTCCCTTGTGATGGTAAAAGTTAACCATTCATTTTCTTATCACGCCTTGCACTCACTTCTCAAGATGTATGGCACGGTTGTTCACATTCGACTTGTTTATGATAAGGACTTTCAGTCTAACCGCTGCTATGTAACTTTTCTGTCATGTGATGAAGCCCGTCTGGCTTATGAACATGTAGCATCCCTGCCCCTTGCTGGCTCTGGCTTTAAAACAGAACTTCTCCACTCTCGCAATATTTCGGACAGTGACACGGACTACATCCCAAATCTTTTTGGCCACTATTCAGAGAATTCAGTTCCTGAAGTCCGCCATATTCCGCCTCCACGTTGGTTTGTAGCCTACTACAGAAATGGGCGCGGGAATTTCATCCACGCCTCCCGGTACTTGTCCAAAGAGATCATCAGCACGATTCCTGAGGGAAACCTCAAGAAATACGGGAAGGGGATGCTCGTGCGAGCGATAGATATCACGCAGTCACCACCTTTAATTACAGTAAAGGTTGTGTGTACAGTCAGGATCTTTACGAATATCCTGAAGAGGAAATACTGGGTATGTGTCCTAACTCAGTCCAGAAGGTGACAAAGCTGAAGAATTCTACTAACATGGTCCTTCTCACCTTCTTTGGTTCCACCCTCCCAGACCGTGTTCAAATCGGTCCTATCAACCTTAGGGTGAGGCATTTTGTTTCTCGCCCTCTTCAGTGTTTCTCTTGCTATGGGTACGGTCACGGCAAAAGCTCCTGTAAGGAAGCTTCTAGATGTGGTAATTGCTCGGCACTAGATTCACACTCTGAGGAGCATTACAATGCTACTGCTTACTGTTTCCATTGCCGTGATGCTCACCAGGTACGTTCCAGGCAATGCCCCAGGTATCGCCTGGAGCAGGACATTCTACAACTTGCTAACACTCAGTTCATCAGCCTAGGTAACTCCTCTACCGCCAAAAGGACGGTACTGGTGCGACATCCTATGCTGCATTGGCCGCTCGCTCTTCAGTTGAGTCTGCCGGTCCGAAGACGACGACAAGTGCTACCTCTCGCTCTGTTGGGGCGGTGGTCCTGTTCATTTGGCAAATAGGTTTGCCCCTTAGTCTGATGACTCAGTTGAGTCACCTGTAAGAAGCGACGAGAATAATACGGACTTGATCAAACTTACCTATGTAGTTGATGTCCATTTGCCTCCTCCATCGCCTAAGCCTTTGAGCGCATGACCAAACGGCACCGCGGCTCTGCGGAGTCGATAGAATTTGCTCAGCCTAAGCAATCTAAGGTTTCTCCCGGTGCACACGATCGTGAGTCCTCCAGGGACCGCTCTACAATGGTAGCTCCAGTTATTTCTGTCCAGCCTCCTGTGACGCGCTCCGTCCCAGATCGGGCTTCTTGTGATGAGGACGGTCTTAACATGGAGACGTCCGATGATATTGTCACAGCCGTCCCTTGCGGACCCGCTGTGTCAAAAAGTGGAGTCCAGCCTGACCCTCGTCCTCCAAGGACCGGTAGGAGTGATGATGGTTCGCATCACTCACCGGCAAGCCGAAAGGCAGCGGTCCAACGACCTGGCACATCACAACTCCCGGTTTCTTCTCGTCGGTTAATTATTTCTAGTCAGGTGAGTCACGGGCAGCCCCTTCAAAAGGCTCGCCCGTCCACTGCACCTAAATAGTCATCTTCAAGCTTCTACAGTGGAACTGTAGAGGCCTTCGCGCCTCGTGGGGGGAACTCCGAGCTTTGCTGTCGGAGTTCTCTCTAGCCTGTGTAGCTCTACAAGAGACTATGCTAGGTGATAGTACTTATTCTAGTCTATGTCGCCGACTTCTTCGCGGAGCACTTTGCCAGTGTTTCCCAGAGGCATCCTGCAGCTCCGGGCGCACGTCACCGCCAGAGAATGGAATCTCTCGGCATAAACTTTTCTTCCGCTGGAGGGGAGTCTTATAATGTCCCTTTCTCTGCTTCCGAGTTGCGGACTGCTTTGTCCCAGTGTCACGACTCTTCTCCTGGGCCAGATGATATACCTTATGCCTTCTTGCGCCACATGTCTGACACTGCTTTTAACTTTCTTTTAAATCTTTATAATATGATTTGGCATACCGGTGACTTTCCATCTTCTTGGGCTGTGGCGGTGGTTCTCCCATTTCCGAAGCCTGGGAAAGATAGTCTCCAGGCTACGAACTACCGTCCTATATCTTTAATATCTTGCATTTGTAAAGTTTTAGAAAAGATGGTAAATGTAAGACTCATGTGGTACTTGGAGAGGAGGAAGTACTTATCATCGATGAGGTCTACTACTGATGCCCTTTTATTCCTAGAGTCTTCCATTTGTGAGGCCTTCGCTAATCACCACCATCAAGTAACAGTCTTTTTTGACCTGGAGAAGACCTACGATACGGCTTGGTGTCATGGCATTTTACAGTCTTTGTTTAATTTTGATCTTCGTGGCCATCTTCCTCTTTTTATCCAACAGTTTTTATACAAAACGTTTTTTATGGGTTCGAGTGGGGAGTGTTCTCTCTGAGGCTACTGCTCTAAATGACGGCGTTCCGCAGGGAAGTATTCTTAGTTTTACATTATTTGCAGTCGCCATAAATGGTGTGATTGATACTCTCCCAGATGGCATTCACAGCTCCTTATATGTTGATGATTTATGTATTTCTTTTGCTGCTGCTAGGATGTCACTGATTGAGCGAAAGCTCCAACTGGCGATCAATAGGGTGTCCAGTTGGGTCAACATGAACGGTTTTCGATTCTCCACCTCGAAGACCGTAACTATGCATTTCTGTCGCAACCGTGGTGTCCATCCAGACCCTGATTTATACCTCGCCAATAGACGCCTCTCATGCGTGGAGGCGTCTCGATATCTTGGCCTTTTATTTGACAACCGTCTCACTTGAGTTCCCCATTTCCGCTCTCTTAAGGCGTCTTGTCGGCAGGCATTATCCCTTCTTCGGGTTTTAAGTCACACCTCTTGGGGTGCGGACAGGGACACGTTGCTGCTGCTTCACCGTACACTCATAGTTCCGAAGCTGGAATACGGCTGTGAGATCTACTTATCCGCAACGGATGCACGACTACGCACGCTTGACCCCGTGCATCATGCTGGGGTCCGCTTGGCTACGGGTGCATTTCCGACATCTCCAATTCCTAGCCTATTAGTGGATGCTGGCTTCTGGCCGCTCGACCTCCGGCGCCAATCTTCGATGCTCCGATGTTGGTTTCGCACCCACCGTCTTCCTGATTCTGTCCCTTGTCTGTCAATATTGCGGGACTCGCGTTCGCAGGCGTATGTCACTCGACAGAGAGTCTACCTAAACCTTTTGACCTTCGAGTGGCAAACCTCATGATAGATTTGTCCATCGATCCCACTCCTGTCTACTCTTTCCGGCTCCCACGACTTGGTTATTGGCAGCTTCCGGTTGTTTAATCATGCCCTCCTGCCATGGATGGCAAGGATTCTCTTCCAGCTCTGTCCCACACATAGTTTTTAGAACACTTTTTTATCTATTCTGATGACATCCCCGTTTTTACTGATGGTTCCAAATCCGACGCAGGCGTTGAGTTTAGTGTGGTTTTCCCCTCTTTTTATCGGTCTGGCAGTCTTCCTTCGGTAGCCTCCGTCTTTACTGCGGAGCTGTCTGCTATACTCTTAGCTTTACAGATTATTTTTACTCTCCCGGTTTCGTCTTTTACAATTTTTAGTGACTGTCACAGTGCTCTTACTGCTCTCTCTTCTTTTATTTCCCATCACCCATTGGTTTTATCAGCCTTAGAGTGGCTATATCTACTTACCAGAAGAGGATATCGTGTTGGGTTCTGTTGGATCCCCGGTCACGTTGGTGTTCCAGGGAATGAACACGCTGACCGCCTCGCTAAAAAGGCAGCAAATCGCGCTCCATCTCCTGCCCCTGTTCCTTTTCGAGATGTATTTAATCTAATTCGAGTGGCGGTTGCATCAATTTGGCAGAGGAGATGGCTAACGGGGGTCGCAACCTCGAAAATGGGAGAGATCACTACTTCCACACTCCCTCTGTGGACATACACCCATGTCCGGGATCGCCGTGCACAGACGTTATTGGCGCGACTTCGTATAGGTCTCACGTACCTTACACAAAGGTACCTCCTGACCAGGGACCCTCAACCTTATTGTGATGACTGCCTGGTGCCGCTTACGGTGCGGCACCTACTAGTGGAGTGCCCCAGTTTGACGGACTTAAGACACCGCTACCTCTACCGCTGTCGCGGTAGAGATAACGGTGTCTATTATATCTCAAAGGTCCTTTGGCCAGAGTGCCTGGCCCAAGACCATGACGTTTTTAGATTTCTGGAAGAAGCTGGCCTTCTCCCAAAGCTCTGAATTTTATTTTATTTTACACTATGTATTTCAATGTTTTATTCAGGTTTATAGTATTTTTAGTTTTTAGCTTTTTAATTGTATTGTTTTTAATCACTTTTAATTTTTATATATATACACGTTAGTTGCAATGAATTTATAGTAGCAGCGCCATATGACTGTCGTTGTTGCGGCACCATAACTTTAAAATCCATCCATCCATCCATCAATTATTCTAGAATAGAAACTCAATAAATTAGTTACACAAGACCGTCCTTTTCTAAAACCAAATTGGCTATTTTTTATTAATTTGTTGTCTTCAAGGAACTCGATCCATTGTTTCTTTATTATTCTTTCACACATCTTGCAAATTACACTAGTTAGTGATACCGGTCTGTAATTTAATGGTTCTTCCTTCCTTCCGCTCTTATATATGGGAACCACCTCAGCTCTTTTCCATTCTACTGGTACTGTTCCATTTTCTATTGAGCATTTTATGATGTATATAGGACTTGCTATTTCTTCCCTACATTCTTTCAGTAATTTAATGGTTCTTCCTTCCTTCCGCTCTTATATATGGGAACCACCTCAGCTCTTTTCCATTCTACTGGTACTGTTCCATTTTCTATTAAGCATTTTATGATGTATATAGGACTTGTTAGTTCTTCCCTACATTCTTTCAGTATTCTGCCTGAGACTTCATCCGGTCCCATTGCCTTCTCTTCATCCAGTTCCTTCATTAACTCTTTTATTTCAAGCTTGGTTACTTTAATCTTTTTCATATAGATTGTCTCTCTATTACTTTGTGGCCTCTCAAATTGGATTCCTTAGTAAAGACCTCCTGGAATTTTTATTTAATAGTTCTGCCATACTTTTGGGTCTTCGACCATCCCGTTCTCTCCTTTTAACCTTTCTATTGTTTCTTTTTGCCTAATTTTTCCATTTATGAATCTATAGAACAATTTTGGTTGCTCTTTACATTTTTCGACAATCTCTTTTTCGAAGTTCTTTTCCTCTTCCTTCCTCACCTTAACATATTCATTTCTTGCTGCTTTGAAGTTTTCCTTATTTGCTGGATTCCTATTTCTCCTCCACCTTTTTCCATGCTCCATCTCTTTTCTCCTTTGCCTTGGCACACCTTGCATTAAACCAATCTTTCTTTCCTTCTTCTTTAGGTCTATATTTTGGGACATATTCCCTGACTCATGTTTTGTATATTTCCAAAAATAAGTGATATTTGTCTTGCATTGTCTCTGAGTTTTCCATCTCCTCCCAGTCTATGTTTTTAAAATAGTTCTTGAGATTCTCAATATCAGCCTTTCTGTAATTTAATCGGTCTCCTTTGTATGAATCGTCTCTATCTTCCTTTCCCTCTTCTATATCTATTTCTAATATTGCATGGTCACTCTTTCCCAATAGGCACTTATATCTTATATCATCATTCATTTGTATACCCCTTGTAAAAACTAGGTCCAATCTCGCCGGCTCGTCGTTTCCTCTGAATCTTGTCCATTCCTTTACTCTCTGGTCCATCATATTGTCTATCATTAGGTTCAAGAATCTTTCTCCCCAGGCTTCTTCCCCCATACCACTTTCATAATTTTCCCCAGTCCACTTCTTTACAGTTGAAATCTCCTACTAATATCACTTTTCTCCTTTCTTTGACGATTCTCATTAGACTCCTTATTGTGTCATCTATCATGTCTTTATATTTTTTATTGGTCCATGAATTTGTTTTTGGTGGCACATATGTTACAATGATTGTTATCTCTTTTTTATTAATATGCATCTTAATATACAATACTTCTGCTTTTCCTTCCCCACATTCCATTTAATTTATCACTATCTCTTTCCTTAACATAATCATGACTCCTCCTCCTCCTTTACCCACTCTGTCTCTTCTCCATACATTATACCTATTGTCCAAGTCTATTTTGATTGCCTTATTTAGTTTTGTTTCAGCCAGGCATACAATATCTGGATTTTCTTTCCTTATGTAATCTCTTAATTCTAGTTTACTTGATAAAACCCCGTCTATGTTCGTATACATCAGTTTTAGTCTTTTGCCTTTATCATTTTTAGTTAAACTTGTTCCAGTTTTTTCTCTTCCTTCTCGTTTATATACCATTTACTTATCCTGTTTCCTAGAATTCTCCAAAAAAATGCTTTCTTCTCATCTTTTAGCCTTTCATTATTCTTTTCCCTTACTGCTGCTACCAGTTCATTGTATCTATTCCTTTCTTCCTCATTTCTATTTTTCTTTATATAGATATCCTTGCAGCCTTCTGTTTCTCTAAGTTTTGTTGTTCTATATAATATTTCTCCTGTTGCTGCTTGTGATTTTAGTAGTATTTTAATTGGTCTCGTTTTTCCTTCTTGATATGGTCCCATTCTGTTTATTTCTTCTACTTCCTCTTCCAAGTTCTGGCTATCTCCGTCGTTTAGATTCTTCAGTAGGTCTTTGACTGATTTCATTTCTTCTTTTTTCTCTTTTTGGTCTATATCTTATATTTTTTCTTTTATTCCAAATACGACTACACTCTTCTTTTTTTCTGCAATTTCTCTAACTAAATTTTCTTTTGTCGTAAGGACTCCTATCATTTTGCTTGTCATATTTTCTTCTTTTTCTTTAAGTTGTTCTTGAAACACCTCCTGAAAATCAGCCTTATCTTTCTTATCTTGGACTCTCCATGCTTGTATTTCTTTTTTAATCACGTTCTGTACTCTTTCCTCTTCCTTGTTTACTAGATCTTTCAGCTTCTCTTTTTCTTTCTCGGCTTTACCCAGTCCTTCCATCTGCATTTTGTAGTTAGCTACTTCCTTTTTTGGTTCTTCGTTTTCCGCTCTTAGCCTAGCTTCATTTTCTTCCACTTTTTTTTTATCCTTTCTCTCAATTTTATAAACTCTTTATCCTGTTCTTCATTCTCTTTCATTTCCATCTTCCCCTTTATCAGTTTATCTAGTTTATATTCAATATTGGACACTCTTTTTAGTAGTGAAGTAGTCGTTGTATCCAAACCTTCGAATACACGTGTGTGTGTGTGTGTGTGTGTGTGTGTGTGTGTGTGTATATATATATATATATATATATATATATATATATATATATATATATATATATATATATATATATATATATATATATATATATAACGAAACAAATAAAGAAAGTAAACTGAAGAACATAAAACTATTATTGCACCTGAATTAAAGCAAAGGACAGTAAAATACTGTACCTCAATTAAAACAAAGGTCAGTAAAAAAAACATTAAGCTAATAAAAGGAAAGAAAAGTGTCTGTACTTATCAATAATCTGCAACACGCCTTGTTCTGAAAAAAGAAGAAAGAAATGGTAATGCTCATCCCAAATTTATCTACACTATCATAAATTCATTGAAATATGCAACACTATAGAGTTAACTAGTACTTTCAATATTTAATTCCTTTCTCTGGTAAGCTCTGGAATTCCCTGCCTGTGTCTGTATTTCTAACTTCCTATAACTTGACTTCATTCAAGAAGGAGCTTTCAAAACATTTGTTCCTGTTCTTTGGCTAATTCTTTGGGCTCCATAAGGAGACTGGTTACTGAATGGGCCTTTCATCAATCCTCCTCTCCTACATTAAAAAAAAAACATCTACATAACCTATTTCAAAGGTATCTATTATATCTAAGGGTACAGGGAGCTCCAGAAGATAGAAGCATTTAGTTTCCATTTTGATAGCACTACCAGTGGATTCTTATCTTACAAAACATCTAACAATTGGCTAAAATGGTTTACATTCAATGGATCTTGCAAAAATGAGTTTTCAATAAAAAATGTATGATACCAGTTCAAATATACAATATGCAGCACAATAAATGAGTGTATATTACAGAAATATCAATTAAACAGCCTGAAAGGGAACACAGCACTTAAAAAGACACACCTCGAAGATTGGTGACACACACTGCACACGTACGCCATGCTGGATTCTTCATATTTCTCCCCCCAGATGGGAACAGCCTTGTCGTGGTGGGGGGGCTTGCGTGCCCGTGACCTGGCGAGCTAGGCTAGAGGGGGCTTAGGCCCCTGCACTGCCCTTTCGAGGGAGAGAGGGCTACCCATGCTTGCCAGTGAGGGGCCAGACTAAATGGTTCCTACGTAGGCTGCCAGTGGACCAGCGGAGCCACCCGCTGGATCGCCCAGTAGGGACCGTCCTGTGTTGGATGGTTGGGTGTCCAGGCTGGGATGCTTTGGGAGAAGGGTCTTAGCTCTGTCGTGGACAAACATTCGTATCATGTGGGGCCTGTTTTTAAAACGACTGGTCCGCATGGGGACGAGGTACCCCGTCCACGGCAGCCAGCGCTCCCTCCCATTGTAGTCCCAGTAGGTGGTTTCCCTTGCCCCTGGAGCTTATTTTTTGTGTAACTTTATATATATGCTGAAACGCAAAAAACTGTCAGGTTCTCGTGAGGTGGCTGACCTGGCCCGCGAGACGTCATCTTCAGGTCTGAGTGGGAAGGAGGATTCCCCTCCACAAGAGCCTCTCACAGCAGTCTCCTGTTCTGGGAGTTCTCCTGAGGGACGTATTTCTGCTGCATATGACTCCCTTGTGATGGTAAATATTAACCCATCATTTTCTTATCACGCCTTGCACTCACTTCTCAAGGTGTATGGTACGGTTCTTCGCATTCGACTTGTTTACGATAAGAACTTTCCGTCTAATCGCTGCTATGTAACGTTTCTGTCATGCGATGAAGCCCGTTTGGCAGTAGAACATGTAGCATCACTGCCCCTTGCTGGCTCTGGTTTTAAGACAGAACTTCTCCACTCTCGCAATATTTCGGACAGTGACACGGACTACATCCCAAATCTTTTTTTTGACAACCATTCAGAGAATTCAGTTCCTGAAGTTTGCCAGATCCCACCTCCACGTTGGTTTGTGGCCTACTACAGAAATGGGCGCGGGAATTTTTTCATTCACGCCTCCGGTCCGAAGACCACTCCTGCTACCTCTCGCTTTGTTTGGGCGGGTGGTCCTGTTCATCTGACTAATAGGTTTGCCCCATTGTCCGACGACTCAGTTGAGTCACCTTCAAGAAGCGACGAGAATATGGACTTGACCAAAGTAACCCATGTAGTGAATGTCCATTTGCCTCCTGTATCGCCTAAGCCTTTGAAGGGCATGACCAAACGGCACCGCGGCTCTGCGGAGTCGTTAGATTTACCTCAGCCTAAGCAGTCTAAGTTTTCTTCCGGTGCACATAATCATGAGTCCTCCAGGGACCGCTCTGCTAGGGTAGCCTCTGTCTCAGATCGGGCTTCTTGTGATAAGGACGGTCTTAGCATGGAGACGTCCGATGATATTGTCACAGCCGTCCCTCGTGGACCCTCTGTATCGGAAAGTGGAGTCATGCCTGATCCTCGTCCTCCGAGGACCGGTAGAAGTGATGATGGTTCGCATCACCCACCGATAGGCCAAAAGACTGCAGTCCAACGACCTGGCACATCTCAACTCCCGGTGTCTTCTCGTCGTTTGATTATTTCTAGTCAGGTCAGTCACGGGCAACCTCAAAAGGCTCGCCCGTCCACTGGACCCAAATAGTCATCTTCAAGCTTCTACAGTGGAACTGTAGAGGCCTTCGTGCTTCGTGGGGGGAACTCCGAGCTTTACTATCGGAGTTTTCTCCAGCCTGTGTAGCTCTGCAAGAGACTATGCTTGGTAATAGCACTTATTCTAGTCCTTCTGGCTATCGTGCTCTTTTTAGCACTCCTTTCCCAGAACAGGGCCACCACGGTGGCACAGCTATCCAAGACCATCAGGACATACCTATTGTCCCCTTGCAACTCAACTCTCCCCTTCAGGTGGTTGCTGTTAAGGTTTTTATGGGACGGTCCTACACTATTTGCAGTTTATATCTCCCTCCTCGGGTTCCTGTCTCCAGGAGTGAGCTTGACGGCCTGGTGCGTCAGCTGACTCCGCCTTTCCTTTATTGGGAGATTTTAACGGCCGTCACCCATTGTGGGATGAAGGTGCTAGTAATCCTCGTGGGGTTTTAATCGGTTCTTTTATTGAGGATGAGGGATTGAGGTTTTAAATTCTGGGATGTTACACATTTCCACAGTCCTACTGGGACTTTTACAGCTATCGATCTTTCTATTTGTACATCTAATTCTTTCCTTGATTTTAATTGGCGGGTCCTACCGGATTTACACGGTAGTGACCACTTTCCGATTTTATTACAATCTGTGAACACTGAGCCACAGTCCCGGTCCCCACGCTGGGTTTTAGACAAGGCAGATTGGCTTCGATTCACAGACCTTAGCTCTTTTATCCGTCCGTTGGCTGACTTTCCTACTTGTGCTGAGGCTGTTGATTATTTTACCGATTTTTTACATTCCGTAGCGCTTCAGACAATCCCTAGGACGTCCGGTCGCTTTACTAAGCGTCCCGTTCCTTGGTGGAACGCAGCATGCACTAAAGCTGTGAAAGAAAAACAGGAAGCTTTCTCTCGTCTCCGGCGACATCGTGGGGACCCGCAGTGCCTGGAAGCTTTTCGGCGCTGTCGAGCTCGGGCCCGCCGCGTTTTGAAAGAGGCACAAAGAGCCTCTTGGAAAGCTTATGTATCTTCCATTAATGCCCTCACCCCTCTTACGGATGTCTTTAACAAAGTCCGCCGAATTGATGGGAAGTATTCCGCTTCTCCCCCACCAGCTTTGTTGTCTGCTGGGCGAATGGTGGCAGATCCTAAGACTGTCGCCGACCTCTTCGCGGAGCACTTTGCTAGTGTTTCCCGGAGGCATCCTGCAGCAACGGCCGCACGTTACCACCAGAGAATGGAATCTCTCGGCATAAATTTTTCTTTATCTGGAGGGGAGTCCTATAATGTCTGTCACCTTTTCTGCCTCAGAGTTGCGGACTGCTTTGTCCCATGACTCTTCTCCTGGTCCAGACGACATTCCTTATGCCTTTTTGCGTCACATGTCTGACCGGGCTTTTAACTTTTTATTAAATGTGTATGATATGATTTGGCATACCGGTGACTTTCCATCTTCTTGAGCTGTGGCAGTGGTTCTCCCATTTCCGAAGCCTGAGAAAGATCATCATCTCCAGGCTACGAATTACCGTCCTATATCTTTGACGTCTTGTATTTGTAAAGTGTTAGAAAAGATGGTAAATGTAAGACTCATGTGGTACTTGGAGAGGGGGAAGTACTTGTCATCGGTACAGTATGGCTTCCGTAAGATGAGGTCTACTACTGATGCTCTTTTATCCCTAGAGGCCTTCGCTAATCACCACCACAAGGTTACTGTATTTTTTTTACCTGGAGAAGGCCTACGACACAGCTTGGTGTCATGGGATTTTACGTTCCTTGTTTAATTTTAGTCTCCGTGGCCACCTTCCTATTTATATCCAGCAGTTTTTATCCAGACGTCTTTTACGGGTTCGTGTGGGGAGTGTTCTATCCGATGCTACTGCTTTAAATGACGGTGTCCCACAGGGAAGTATTCTTAGTGTTACGTTATTCGCAGTTGCAATAAATGGTGTTATAGATATTCTACCGGATGGCATTCACAGCTCTTTATATGTGGACGACTTGTGCGATCTTTTGCTGCTGCTAGGATGTCACTCCACTGATAGAGCGAAAGCTCCAACTGGCAATAAATAGGGTGTCAGTTGGGCCAACATAAACGGTTTTCGATTCTCCACCTCAAAGACCGTGTCTATGCATTTTTGTCGAAATCGTGGCGTCCATCTAGATCCCGATTTATATTTAACCAATAGACGCATCTCATGTGTGGAGGCCACTCGATATCTTGGCCTATTGTTTGACAGCCGTCTTACTTGGGTTCCACATTTCCGTTCTCTTAAAGCGTCTTGCAGGACGGCACTATCTCTTTTTCGTGTTTTAAGTCACACCTCTTGGGGTGCGGACAGGGACACTTTGCTGCTTCTTCACCGTACACTTATACTTCCAAAGCTGGAATACGGCTGTGAGATTTATTCATCCGCAACGGATGCACGACTACGAACGCTTGACCCTGTGCATCATGCTGGGGTCCGCTTGGCTACGGGTGCATTTCGGACATCTCCAATACCTAGTCTTCTAGTGGATGCAGGTTTCTGGCCGCTCGACCTCCGGCGCCAGTCTTCGATACTCCGGTGTTGGTTTCGCACCCACCGTCATCCCGATTCTGCCCCTTGTCTGTCAACATTGAGGGACTCTCATACGGAGGTGTATGTCACGACCTGGTCTCCTTAAACTTTTTGGCCCTCGAGTAGCAAATCTCATGGCGGATTTGTCTATCGACCCCACTCCTGTGTACTCTTTCCGTCTCCCACGAGTTGGTTATTGGCAGCTTCCTGTTATCTCATTATGCCCTCCTGCCATGGATGGCAAGAAGGATTTTCTGCCACACTTTTTAACTCATTTTCATGATATTCCCGTTTTTACTGATGGTTCCAAATCCGACGCAGGCGTTGGATTTAGTGTTGTTTTCCCCTCTTTTTATCGGTGTGGCAGCCTTCCTTCAGTGGCATCCGTCTTCACTGCGGACCTGTCTGCCATAGTCTTAGCTTTACAGATAATTTTTACTCTCCCGGTTTCGTCTTTTACAGTTTTTAGTGACTCGCAGTGTTCTTACTGCTCTCTCTTCCACTATCTCCCTTAACCCATTGGTTTTATCAGACCTAGAGTGGCTGTACCTACTCACCAGAAGAGGATTTCGTGTTGGGTTCTGTTGGGTCCCTGGTCACATTGGTGTTCCAGGGAATGAACACGCAGACCGCCTCGCTAAAGGGGCAGCAAGTCGCGCTCCATCTCCTGCCCCTATTCCATTCCGAGATGTATTTCCTGTAATTCGTGAGGCAGTTGCAGCAATTTGGCAGAGGAGATGGCTAACGGGGGTAGCAACTTCGAAAATGGGAGAGCTCACTACTTCCTCTATCCCTCAGTGGACATACACCCATATCCGGGATCGCCGAGCACAGACTTTATTGGCGCGACTGCGTATAGGTCACACGTACCTTACAAATAAGTTCCTGTTGACCAGGGACCCTCAACCTTACTGTGATGACTGCCTGGTGCCGCTCACGGTGCAGCACATACTAGTAGAATGCCCCAGTTTCACTGATTTAAGACACCGCTACCTCTACCGCTGTCGCGGTAGAGATAGCGGTGTCTATTATATCTTAATGGTCCTTGGACCAGAGTGCCTGGCCCAGGGCCATGATGTTTTTCGTTTTTTGGGAGAAGCTGGCCTTTTTTTTGCGGCGCCAAATGACCTCTTGATGTTGCGGCGCCAGAAAGTTAAAATCCATCCATCCATCCATCTTCCAATTTCTGCCAACGGTAAGATGAAATGTTCTCGCACTCTTGATGGTACCACCTTTTGCAGCGATCACATTCCATCATGCTGTCACCCTCCTCATATGGTAACCTGCAATGACAAAAAACATCAAAAGTAGTGGTGTGTGCATTACCGTTAGATTGGCTGACATCATGGGGAAACATTTCCATTTTGCCATTTCTTAAGCAACTAGCCAAGTGTTGTTTCATTTTACTTTGTTTCCAGACACAATAACTGGGATTGACTTCAAAACATAAAGCAGTTGCATTAGCAATGGCAAAAAGTCCACAGTCATTGCATCCATTCTGCTGCTTGCAGCAGTAACATTACAATTGTAATTGTAATGTTACCTTCCAAAAATAACAATGAGGCTGCTACTTTTTTTACAATAGTAGGAATGTTGATATTTTTTGTCTGCAAACTGTCATACAAGTTGACATTTCCTGGCTTAACAATGCCCAAGACAGAATTATTCAAAGTTATCCAATGATGGTTAACATTCATTACTTGAACAAATGGAAAGTCTTTAGGTGCATATCCACCATATGAGGGTCCTTGTAAAATGACTGTGCTCTGAAATCCCATGATGTGAGAAAATCGATGTGCCAAAAGTGATTGAGCAGCATCAATAACAGTGTCACTCAGCCATTCATAAGAAGAGGAGAGAATCCTTGATATTTCCTCTTGATTTTTTGAGCTGGAATGCATCTCAAGAGGCTTCAGAGGATGCACTGGTTGGATAGAGTGATGACATTGGCACTTGGTGGTTGATTTCTTGTCAACAATCTTTCTTTTCCTCGTCAGTGTTGTTGGCTTGCAGTCTGAATATTGAAGGACATTATTGATAACTATCTTTAGTAATGAAATCAATTGTTCTAGCGGTGATTTATAAGATGTGACAAGAACATTCAAGGCATACTCTAACAAAGTTGTACAGAAGCTTATTTTCTATGTAAGAGGTGAAATCTGGTCAAGGGCAACAAGAAACATTCAACAAAAAGTCATTGAGCAGGTCCGAGAGGGTTGGTTAAAAGAATAAGATCAGTGCCTTGAAACTACCCTCTTCAGTGAGTTCAAGGCATAGGTAAATAGAAATATACAGAAAAGGTAGGGAGTTGCAGAGCATTCCAGAGAAAGGTATGAATGATTGAGAGTCTTGGTTAACTTGTGCGTTAGAGAGTTGGACAGAGTAGGGTTGAGAGGAAAAAAGAGAAAAGTCTTGTTCAGCAAGGCAAAGGGAGGAGAGAATAAATGCAGTTAGCAATATCAGAAGAGCAGTTGGCATGAAAATAGCAGTAGAAAATAGCAAGAGATACACAATGCAATGGTGAGAAAGGGTGAAGACAGTCAGTCAGAGAGGAATAGACAAGAAGCTTTTAGTTCCACCTTGTTTACAAGAACCAATTTAGTTTGACCAATTTACAATTAGCTTGCTCGTCAGTTATGAACAAGATAAAACCAACAAATGTAATTAAAGAAACAAAATTAAGATTTATAACATTTTGAGTTTTCATGATTCACATCACACTAACATTTCTGAAAAATCATTACTCTCTTAACAAGGATCATCTTATCTACAATTACCACTTTAGGCTTTCCCTAGATTACCTGTAGACTCAGGATTTAAGAACACCAGCAATGCATTCCTTACCGACAGTGGTGATGGGTAGTGATGTGACATGCTGTGACCCTTTAGAAAGGAGCATGTCAGGCTGCTGCCCCACATCACCACGGTCTGTAGGTGGGAAAGAGTTACCTCGAGGCTCCTCCCCAGATGCCGTGAATTCTGAAAAGCATTTAGAAACAATTTACAAAAGGAACATAGATAGTAAAGTACATGGTTTATGATGCACAATGCAAATATAATTATACACTCTATATCAGTGGTTCCAAACCTGTGGTACGGGCTCCATTGGTGGTACAAGAAGGCCTTCCAAGTTGTGCATAAGCATTTTCAAGATCACATGCAATTTCTAGTTAAAGTGAATTAATTCAATTCCCAGAAAAATTATATTATTGCGTTACACAAGATAATCTGGCATCAATCGGCTGGTTGAGAAGAAACAGATGTATTCCTAGTATTAAACTGACACGTGTGAGGTGTGTTCCTTTTTGTTAATTCATTTGTGTTCTACTTGTGAATGCAGTGATATTTCCTAGAACTGAGTTGTTCAAGAAACAAGTGGTATGTAGGCGACTGTATAGAATTTTCAAGTGGTACTCGCTTAGGAAAAATTTTGAAACCACTGCTCTACATACATGGAGTATTTAAGAACACTAGAAATGCATTCCTTACCGACAGTGGTGACGGGCAGAGATGCGACATGCTGTGACCCTTTAGAAAGGAGCATGTCAGGCTGCTGCCTCACATCACCACGGTCTGTAGGTAGGGAAGAGTTGCCTCGAGGCTCCTCCCCAGATGCCGTGGATGCTGAAAAGCATTTAGCAACAATTAATTTACAAAGGAAACAAGGCTCATGGTCATTGTACACTCTTCAATCTACATACATGGAGTATTTCAGAACACCAGCAATGCATTCCTTACCGACAGTGGTGACGGGCAGTGATGTGACATGCTGTGACCCTTTAGAAAGAAGCATGTCAGGCTGCTGCCCCACATCACCACGGTCTGTAGGTGGGGAAGAGTTGCCTCGAGGCTCCTCCCCAAATGCCGTGGATTCTGAAAAGACAGAAAATACGGGAGAACCATTTCTTGCAGCTGATGGCAGCAATATTTGGTCACAAACTTGTGCATGCTTCTGTGCAAAACTGGGCAATTTAATGGTTTAATGTGAATTAAAGCAATTTTATTTACAAGGACTTTTACAGAGTTATCTAAGATACTGTGTATGTCATAAGGTCCAAGCCAGTCCTCCTCAAGCTGGGAACCTTTCCTTCCTTGCTTTTTATTATTCTTTATAAGAACTTTCATTCCAATTTTGAAGTTGAGTGACTTATATCCTTTGGTCTTCTTCATTTCATAATACTTTTTTTTTGTTTAGCTTGAGCTTCAGCAATATTATTGTCAACTTTTTCTTTGACAGCTTTGATAGAGTTGATTCTAGATTCTATTGCATCATCAGATTGATTCAAATTTGGGAACTCTAAAATACTGGATTCTTCATTATCATTTTGTTGAAGTTCAATGAACAGTTTTGGCTGTCTACCAATCATCAAGAAAAAGGGGAATACTTTGTAGAAGCTTGCACTGAAGTTCTGATACCAAATAAAGCAGCCTCTAAATGTCTGTCCCAGTCATCTTCATTTTCATTGACTAATTTAGTCAAAACAGCCTTCCGCATCTGGTTGGTTCTTTCATCTTGACCATTAGTCTGGGGGTGGTATGCAAGTGTAACTAAGTGCTTTACTCCAAAAATGGAAAAGAGCTGATCATTTAATCTATTGCAGAATTCCTTTCCCTGATCAGTTAAAATTTTCTCTGGGGGAACAAAACGGTAAAAATACTCTGCAACACATCCACAAGATCAGCAGATTTTGAAGGCAATGGAAATGCCTCTATGAATTTGGACCATAAATCTGTCAAAGTGAGGATGTACTTGTTGCCTGATTGGCTCTCTGTTAGGGGGCCTATTAAGTCTACACCAACCATCTGCCAAGGGCCTTCAGTCTTAATTGGTTTCAAAAGTGGTGCTACAGTTTTTATCTTCTGGGATCTTTGACATTTATCACATTCACTTATCCATTTCATGACATCTTTCTTTATGCCTAGCCAATAAAATCTTTCTGTAATCTTAGAAATAGTCTTATTGATACCCATGTAGGCTCCTCTGCTAGTCATGAACATCTTCAAATACTTTCCTTTTTTGTTCCTCAGTGAAGATAACTTCTTTCAAGTGAACTGGTCCTCCTTCCTTTTCTTTGCAGATGTAATAAAGCCTGTCCTGGTCAGCATCTGGAATTTTGAGTAGTTTTAACACCATGCAATCAGAAAGTGTGCTAAGGGAAGAAGGAAGACCAAAGTAGAAGCTTTATGTATGAGCCAAGGAAAAGAAAAAAAGACAGGTTCTAGTTTCCTAAGATAAGAACACAATAATATCCAGTTGAAGAAATGATGAGACCTTACTCTTGAAAGAATCAAAGTCACAGGAGAGGAAAACAAAAGGAGTTAGCATGAATGAAACTAAAGACAAAAGAGATGTAACATTGCACCAAAGAAACAAACTGAAGATTAACATTATAGAAACTAGAATGGATGCAATATTTACATTTCAGGGGGGAAGAGAGAGAGAGAGAGAGAGAGAGAGAGAGAGAGAGAGAGAGAGAGAGAGATACCACGAAGTTGGAAACGCTTAGCTAACTTATAGAGACAATATCTCTCCCTGCTGTTGAAGTTCCCTAAGTCACCAGTCTTAAGAAACTTCCGCACATCCTCCAAAGTGTAACTTCTTTGAGTCTAAAAGAGATCATGATTAGTTAATAATCACACTGAGTAGTTAATAATGACATGAATGCAGCAAAAAATAGTCGTCAGTATCACACAACTAATGACCATAGTTCTCAAGAAATGGTAAATATTCATTCCTAAAAGGTACCTTTGATTTTCAATGTTAAACAAGATAACCTATTTCCATTCTTTTCCCTTCACACCTTGGTTTAACCATATATACACTAGTCAAACCAAGGTTAACCTAGTAAGCCTGAGTCTGTTTTGCTAGGCACACAGGAAACATTAAGAAAAACAGTAGACATACCTCAATTTTGTTACTTATCATCCCATATTCATTTTATTTTATGCAAAATTAAAGTAATTTTCTAACAAACAACAATAACAAATGTTCTATATATTTCCAAAAATAAGTTATATTTTTCTTACACTCTCTCTGAGTTTTCCCTTTTCTCCCACTTAACATATTTGAAATAGTGTGTGTGTGTGTGTGTGTGTGTGTGTGTGTGTGTGTGTGTGTGTGTGTGTGTGTGTGTGTGTGTGTGTGTGTGTGTGTGTGTGTGTGTGTGTGTGTGTGTTCACAGTTGCCTGCTGGTCAACCAGTTAGTCTTCCCCATTACGGAGCAGGCTCTGAGCTCATGGACTGGTCTTCAAGTAGGACCAAGACCACACATCACACTCCACACACTAGGAACGTGAGGCCACAACCTCTCAAATTACACACATAAAGAGGGTTGCCCATTTGCCTCGCCGCTCGCATGACTCAAACCCAGACTCCTTCAGTTGTGGGGTGTGTGTGTGTGTGTGTGTATCTTGTGCTGACAACTTGAATTGCTCATAAGCCGAGATGCTCATATCCTGAGGCACCACTGTATTCCTATTTTTTATCTTGCATCTCCTGTCTGTTTGTAGTACGTCTAATTTTGGTCACATATAAATTCTTTAGCACTTTTCGGCTTTATCTTTCAATATGATCTCCTGTTAGTAGTATTGGTCATGTATAAATTGTTTAAATCTCTTCAGCTTCATCTTTCATTGTGATAATATAGTACCCTAGGAGATTACTTTTCACCCTTTTTCACCACTCCATGACACACCACTTGCACAGATGCCACAAACATCTTACAATCTTCTCTTACTCTCACCCT
The DNA here is from genome assembly GCF_017591435.1 of Portunus trituberculatus. Classification (NCBI taxonomy): domain Eukaryota; kingdom Metazoa; phylum Arthropoda; class Malacostraca; order Decapoda; family Portunidae; genus Portunus; species Portunus trituberculatus. The sequence continues at coordinate 13,652,950 of NC_059266.1, read as the reverse complement.
CTCATCTCATCACTCTACATGCCTCTGTCACATCAGTCACTTCCACAACAAGCACCCACTATACCACTGTGCCCTATTTCACATCCAGGTCTATATTAGGTAAAATTCACTCATTATGCATATGTAAGTCTCTTTTGTTTTCTTCTTTTCATGATCTGATACCATTCACAACTTTATATTGTCTCTATCCATCTCATAGTGTTTACCTACCACTGATCTCAGATGCATAAATCCACTTTTATAGTTAAGATTTTCACATTTTTGGGGAGACAATAAACAAACTTACGTACATCCTTGTAACTTCTACATATCTCTACAACCCTTCCCTTGATGTAGATTTAGAATAACTGTCTCCATCCATTCATCAGGTACACTACTACTTTTGTTTCCATGCCAGTTTACACAATCAGAATTATTCAATCTCCTATAACTTCACCATATTTTAACATCAATGCAATCATTCCATGTGCTTCTATATAGAGCTACATGACACTTATTATTTCTTCTCTCATTTCATTACTTTAAAAAATCTGACTTTAACACACAAGCAACAATTATTTCTTACTGCTTGCAAGAATTGTATATTCTTTAGTCTCATATATCATGTTCTTCTTCCCTCCCCCGCCCTTTTTTTTTTTTTTTTTTTTATTTACATCTGGAACAACTTAATATTGTCACTGATTTTTGTACACTTAGCTTTCCACCAAACATCTCATCCACTCTCATCTTTCACTTTCATGTTCAAAGATCAACACTGTTTTTTCACATTTTCATTTTTGACACACTTCTTTGCAATATTTTCTCATATAAGCCCTCTTCCCTTCAATGTTCTCCTTCATCTTAACCATCCGCCATGTACTTGCTTTTACTTTTATCTCAAAAGACTTCTTCCAGCTGCTATTGTTATTACTATTTCACTGAATACTTTAATATCTTTAGCCTTTAATTCCTCCCCAACTGTCCTCTAAGTTATTTTTCACATATCTTTATTACGATGATCTTCACAGGCATGGATCTCCAAACATGCAAAACATCGCATCCCTCTCATACTGCAATCCAAAAAACTTACTACCAACTAACACAACACAGTGGTTTCTCCACAGTTGCATTTAACTCTGTGGATCACGCCCATCAAACATTTCTTGACGCGCGTCATCTCACATTTCCTCATCTCTCATCCACTGTTCTTTTTACTGCACATACAGGTATAAGATACATTAAACACTGAATCCCCTAACTATTTCCATACAAACAATGCATCAATATGCCACAATAATGCCAATTTGAGCTTGTTCCTTGACATGCATGGCATGAAGACGTTGTGTTGAGGATAAGAAATACTTTCATCATAGCATGGCTCGCTTTGTTTACTGTACTTGCAATAATATGCTACATTAAATATTAAATTTAAAGTCTATTTACACACAAACAACACCCAAATATGCCATAATAATGCCAAAATGAGCCGTTTTTCCGTGCAGTCATGGCCCCATCACTATTCAAACACCAATTATACGTTTCTTGCTTCGCAATGGTGTACTTTTCCCAACACACAATATTCTTTATTGAACATGCAACACTCAGATATATAATTGTGTCGTAAATGTACACATTAAGCACACTTACCTTCTCCATAATCCCGTTGGATGCTTCCATGCCATGCTTTGTCACAGCAGGTCGCGACGTCATCTACTCACGCATGCGCAGAAGCCGCATCTAAACACCGTCACAGCCACACTATATCACGGGACACCGGTCAGACTATAATAGTTGTAGTAGTAGTAGTTGTTGTTGTTGTTGTTGTTCTTCTTCTTCTTCTTCATAAAAATACAATAACGGTCATCACTATGTTGGAGCTTTACTAATAAGGATGCTAATAACAATGATAGTAATGATGATAATGATAATAATAATGATGGTGATGATGATGATGATGATGATGATGAGGAGGAGGAGGAGGAGGAGGAGGAGGAGGAGGAGGAGGAGGAGGAGGAGGAGGAGAACAGGAGTGACAATATCAATAACGATAATAACAATAATAATGATTCATAATAATAATAATAATAATAATAATAATAATAATAATAATAATAATAATAATGATAATTGTTATTATTATATTTGATCTATTTCTTTAGTTATTTACTTATTATAATAGAAATGAACATCAACTAATGACACCAGCAAGAAGCAAACCCCAGCCAGCTACACGCACAAGACCAACATAACCTAACTTTACATTTCCTTGCGGGTTTGTGGGCGAACAGATGATCCCGAGCCATGGTGTGACCCTGTGCTGGGCTGCCTGTATCTCACAGATGATTGGTTCCACCCCAGTCGTCCTTTCAATGTGATGCCTAACTCAAGGGAGCATATCAACACACGCTTCATGCTGCATACACGGGAGAAACCGGCAATCCATGAGGTTAGAAATACTTATATTAAGTAGTGGTGATAATGGACCATATTTTGAACCTTTATTGCACCGCACCTAGTACTTTTAAATTGCTCTAATTGGAGCTCAGGGATATTTTTATGATGTTTTTACTGTGTGATAGATTACCAAGATTTCTTTATCATTAAAAGGAGAACCACTCTTGAAAAAAATGTGGTCTTTGTAAACAGTCGTGTTGGAAGGACAAAACATTTCTGAATACGGTTCATTATCATGCTCTAAACTCAGCCGAGCTGATAAAAGATGTTGCTTGGTAATACTAATGAGATGATGGAAGTAACGCTTTCTTATGTGAATTGCTCTCCTTTCTCGTCTCTGAGTGTTCATCTGGACCCTGCCCCTATCTTCATGTCTAACCAAACTAATCAGTTGTGACCAAACTATCCTTCCAACTGCTACCCTCACTAATCCTCTCCATGTAATTCTTTGCCATCCTTTCAGTCTTACTCTTACGATATTTCTATAGGAAAATTACCCAAAAGGATCTATGTGATGAGGGGTATTCCCAACGAAACGAATTTGAAGCTGTTAAGAGGGGACTTGATAGAAGTCTTTAAGTGATAGTGGTTATAACAAAAGGGACATTAGCAACTTTTTAGGATCAGAAACCAGGATAAGAACAGAAGTAATGAGTTCAAAGCTTAAAAAATCAAGGTTCAATTAAGAAAGAAATGGAAAGAAATTGTTCGCCAAATAGGATGGTAGACGAATGTAACGGACTCAGTAATCAGGATGTTACTGGTAAGTCAATGGAGAACTTTGAAAAAAAAATTAGATAAATATATGGACAGGGGATGACAGGTAAAAATAGGTAGGTTTGTTTCATACAGGGATTATCACTTGTTGAACTGATGACTTATTACAACCTCCCTTATTTTCTTATGTTTGGATTATTCTTAGAAGTGTTCTTTCACACGTGTTATTTTCTCTCATGAAACTAAAGATAATTGATATTTTTTCCATTACAATATTATAGAATCCGTTTCATTCTGTCGTCTTGTCTTTCATGTCTCATTACTGTGATAATTGTACTTTTTAAGAAAATTAGTTATACTGGCTGTTAGGTTGGAATAGTTTAGGAAAGATTGAAGCAATATTTTTTTTCAATTATTTTTTCTTTCCTTGCAGGGGGGATAAAACTATTTTTGATATATTATCTTGAGATATGTCATTAGAATCATCACGATCACTATTTTCTTATATAAAAGAAGAAAATGGTGACCGTGATGAAAAATGGTGACCGTGATGATACTAATGACGTATCTAGATTAAATAGAAAGAAGTTTCTTCCTCCTGTAAAGAAGGTATATAATAATTATTCATCGAAAAAAATATATAATTCGACATAATTCCAAACACCATTAGTTTTTCCAGTCACACAATCTATAATGAGGAATCAGTGTAGAGTCATTTTTGCAACTGAAATATACATGAGAAGTATGAGGAGGCATAATGCCTCCCTCCTCAGTTCCCCGCCATCTAGCAGAGGCAAAACCCCAGAGTTACCTCCGTTCCGGCGAATCCTAAGGAGGGATTAGAGCGATAGGACAAGATATAGATATGAGATTTGGGGAACCCAAGAGAGAAGATAGGGTAACAGCTTAAGCAGAAAGACTAGAGTTAGGAAAAATCCAAGAATATTGAGAATATATCTAAAACCCTCGGACATACGAGTAGTGTGTTGCATCAGTTGCTCTAGGAGTCTTGGTCATGGAGGATAGTCCACCAAGATATCAGTAAAAGGAGAGGAAATCCAAAGCTGGTGGTGAACATTTCAGTCTTCCAGAAATTCTCAAAAGGAAAGAAAATAAATGTACTTTATTTTGGGAGTTAAGTAGTCAAAATTTATTATATTCAGAAGAATTAGGTATGATATATACAGCGTAGATGAATATTATTTAACGGTAACTTTAGTCTTAGCTAAACGGTGGAAAATTTAGAAAGAAATCTCAAGAGCGTGGTCACGAGAAGTTTAGTTGTTGCTCACATAGACGATTATCTAGCTTTGGAGTGAAAATGAGAATAGAAAAAGTATGAGGGAACATTAAATGAACTACGGGGAGTTGCCTCAGACTTTTGCGTTTCAGTGAATAAATCATTAGGTTTAGTTGAGAAAAGGTGGTATGCTACGTATCGAAAAATTAGATCAAAGACCCCGAATGTATCAGAAGTTAATGAAGAAAGCTCATACCAATTTAAAGTAGAGACATAAGTTATTAGGTTCAGTTTGGTTATGGTACGTTATCTTTTATTGGTATTGCTTCTAGAGCAGGTTCGATCATCATTCGTTAGTATGAAGGTACTACAATGTTCTTCTCTTGAACGGCAATTTCGACGAGTGCTTGCACTCTCCCAATATTTTTTAATTCAAGTAACTAGATGAATTTTTACGTTCATTTTAATACTGTACAGATAAGAATAACTCATGAATGTTCGCATATAGGTTCAGTTAGAAATGCTTACTATTTGTTCTATTTTCTGTTGACTATATCACAAGCCCTTGTCTTTTGATCAAGCCACTCTCGCGATCACTCCAAATACATCACCATGTAATTACAGATTTCTTTTCTATTACCTGGAAAGAAGATGGAAGGGTCGATTTCGTAAATGAAAAAAATAGAATTCATCATCTTTTTGAGGGAATCACAGTTATTAACTTATGCGTAATGCTTAAGATTTACTAACCCAACTTTGGGCCTATCATCCACACGTGTGACTGTTGAGTGAAAACCAAATACGACCATAGATAGGACTTATTGCTTCGTAAGTAGTAATAGGTTTAAAAAAATGGTATCCCCCTACCTACCCCCTCTCTCTCTCTCTCTCTCTCTCTCTCTCTCTCTCTCTCTCTCTCTCTCTCTCTCTTTCTCTCTCTCTTTATTTATACATTACTTACAATTAATCTTGGTCATTTTACAGGTTAAAGGTGTATTATGAGAGTCTTAAAACCTAACCAAAAATAGTATAATTATGCTTAGAGTTATAGATTACAAATTAAATTACAATACCAGCGAAATAACTAGGCGTTCACACACATTTTGAACTTTTGCAGCCTACACTCGGCAACACTTAGGCCGTCCGAACACTTGTTTCCCGCTAGGAAGGTGTTCCACAAACGTACATAGCGAGGCACAACAAACTGTCTCTGGTGATAGGTGGTGTGGGAGCGTGGTGTTATCAACGCGGAGGGACTCCTGGCTGCTCCTCCCGTCTGTACCTTTGTTTGTTGGAGTGGCTGCAGGTGCACCGTGGCCCGTTGTACCTTATACAATGTTGTAAGGCCTGCCACGTCCGACCTGTGCTGTAAGCTCTGCAGGCTGCTGGGCTGCTTGAGTTGATCCCCAGAGATGATCCTTTCCGCTCTCCTATGCATCGCGTCAAGCTTGGCGAGGTGTGTTTTCGCCGCACCCCATCAGGCGAGGCAAAAATACTCGAGTGAGGAGCGGACCTGAGCCTTGGAAGAGCAGCTCTCGCCCTATCTGTCTCCTGAGAAGCCAGTTTCCCTGCCGCAGTTCTGGCGAGCTGTGCGATGTGGGTCTTGAAGGTCAATTTACTATCAAATAACCTCCAGGATGCTGACTTCCTCCTGCGGTATTAGGGCTGCCTCATTGAATAGGAATCTGATGCCCTGCCTTGTCCTGGACACAACGAGGAGATAATTCTTGTCGGGGGCGAAGGTAACTTGCCACCTTTGACCCCACTTTTCCAGGAGGCGCAGTGAAGTATTAAGGCGCGTCATGGTGGAGGCTTCCTCACCAAGGCAGTACGCGAGTGACAGTGTGACGTCATCCGCGTACGCCTTGACACAGTGGGCTAGATGAAGTAGCTCGTTCATATATATATATACTATATATATATATATATATATATATATATATATATATATATATATATATATATATATATATATATATATATATTCCAGAGCAGCTGTCCCACTATGCTGCCTTGAGACACGCCTTCCCAAATGTCATGTGATAATGACACCTGTCCATTGTACACTACCTGTAAGTGCCTCCCATGCAGGTAGTCAAGCATCAGGTCCAGAGCTCTGCCTCCCACTCCGACGGCATGAAGTTTTTCCACACTGTATCGAACGCTCCTGCTGTCCAGCGCCAGAACAGCAGTTGGTCGCCCTTGATCCAGAGCGTTGCTCTACTCACTGATGAGCAGGTGGTTTAGATCAGCAGCAGAGCAAACTTTTCTAAATCCAAATTGCCTGTCGCTGAGGAGGTTTTGACTCTCCAGGTGTTTGGTGAGTTGGGCGGCGATTATGCCTTCCAGCACCTTGCCTGCTACAGACAGCAGGGAGACAGGGAGGTAATTCTCAACCACGCCTTTGCTACCTTTTATGTGGACTGGCACAACGTGGCACACCTTCCAAGCTCGAGGCCACCTATTATGACGTGGAATGGCCCCGAAGATGAGTGTAAGAGGAGGTGCCAGTTTCGTAGCACACCTACGTAGCACGCGAGGGCTGAGTTCATCAGGTCCCACTGCCTTATCCTCCTCCAATTTGGTGAGGGCAGCTCTCACTTCCTCCTCAGTCGTGGTGAGTGAGGTCAGAGTGTCTCCTGCCACCACGGGTGGTAAGAGAGGAAGGCGAGTGAGATCTGATATAGTCATCTTGCGGGAGAAGTGCTCAGCCAGCAGATTCACTTAAGTTGGTCTATCCTTTTGTGCACAATAATCATCTAGTTTCATTCAATTTTGGCAAAAACAAGAGTGTTATGTAGCTGCGGAGTGACCTCGGTACTGACGGGCTAAATCAATATTAATACATAATAATTATTTGTTCAAAACAATTGTTCATGATGATTATATAATTATTCTATAACTTTTTATTTTATTTTTTTTCAAGAGAAATATTTCATGTTTGTTTTTATTTGAATTATGTAAATTACAAGATACTAATACCTGCAGAAATATCTTACATATATTCATTTTATTTGTCAAATCATATCAGAAACAGTGTACAATAATATATACATTCTACAATTTGTTACGACAATTCTATTGAAAAACCCATAATTTTGGGGAGCCAGTACGATAATTCCAATCTGAGAGTGTGGCAACACTGCGTTCCAACTTCCACCCTTCCCACCGGGCCACCTCAGTGTTTGTTTAAACTTGAAGTAAGAATAGTGTTACGTTTTAGCTCTCTACATTTTTAAAAATAACGAAATTTAGTGTCAGAAACTTCTTATGAAGTAATGAAGCAGCTAAGACAACGAGAAATAAACAGCTGTCACTGTCAGGAGTGGTTAGCTACAGTAACTCCAGTAACGCCTCCATGTGGTGTCTCGGCGTGCATCGCGTTCCTTCACCCCACCACCACACACGGCATTGTGTATCTTCCTCACTTGTTGTAAGGGGCCTAAACATTTGTTTTACGACTATCTGTACCATCACAAGTAGCCTATTATTATTATACAGCTAAAAAAAAAAAAATTGACAACACTATTATAAGAGATTATTTTAACAGGTATGAACAAGACTACCTTTACCATCATCACAACTAGCCTATTATTATTATACAGCTAAAAAAAAAAAAATTGACAACACTATTACAACAGATTATTTTGACACAGGTATGAAGTTGAATTAGACAAGAAATAAAGAACTTCAGTGTCCCTGTCTCACCTTAACACACTAATCAAGACTCAGAGATGTACAGACCAGTCGTAATATAGCAAATTGCCATGACATTACTGATGGTACCTTGCGCTTGCGACAGCCTGGTTTAAGAGTAAATACTACTTTTTTTTTTAGAGAAGCGGGAATCTGCTGATGCATTATTATCCTATCATGCTCCAGGAAGTCACCGTTGTATACACCATCATGTGTGAAAATCTGATGTCAATCTGATGAATACAAATAGCAAAACAAGGACGAAATGAGAACAAATCTTTGGGAGTGAGTGTCTCCAAGTGTTTTTTGCACTTCAAAAAAAAAATTACAAAATCGGTATAAAATCTTACCGACTTTTGTTTAGTATCATTTTAGACATTTATTTATTTATGTATTTATTTATTTTATTTATTTATTTTTTTTTTTTTTTGGAATTAGGTTTATATAATATCAATAGAAAACGAGATACAGGAAAGTGAAAAAAAAACTTGAAAAAAATAAAAGAAAATCCTTCGAAAACAAAAAAATAAAAACAAAAAAGCTAATTCCTCCAAAAGTCGAGTATATGAACAAAAATTAAATGGTTCTTTTTTAAAAGCAATTAACTGAAAAATAAAATTTTTGAAAATAAAAAAAAACGAAAAATAACGCCACTTTTTTTTTTTTTTTTTTCTCCACTAACATTCTTCCAAACTTGTTGAAATTTACAGAATGACCTACGTTTACACTCACAAACAACACGTTAAAGTTTCAAGTCAATTGGACTTACCATAAGTGAAATATGACCCGTGTTAGGATAAAACGCTAAAGTCGACTTTGGGTGAATGACGGTTGTATGGTTGAACATCACTGGCGGACCGTTCTTGTCCACCATCTTTGGCGGCAGCCTCCTTCCCCGTGATGGTGTGCTGCTGCACGTGGACGTCCAACTCACATTTGCAGTAGACAATATAATCCATACCTAGGATGCAGGATTCTCTATACCACCCATATACAAGGAGAGAAACTCATCCTTTCCTTCGAGCTGGAACTTTATCACCACTAGACTTGTAAGTTATGCACAGTGTCCAATGACTTCCCCAGAGTCGATGTAACGTTAGTAGGAGTTGCTGATAACTTATCACATCCGGCCTCACCTGTGTCTTCTCCGATCCCATGTGTTGTGGCCACATGGCAGAACACTCCCTTTCCACTTGGTACCTGGTAACAGTTGCATTCTTGCACAATGTTGTCTTTGAGGCATATACAAAACAAGCTGGTTGTTGCCCCCGACACCAGCCATATTTATTTTTCCTGATGTGAGGTTCGCTTCTTCCCTGGTTGTGCCTACTCTTGGCACTCCTTCTGGCAGTGTCTTTCATCTACAGCACCGTGATCCTTTTCTGGGTTTCTTTCTTGTTCCCGTTTTTTCTCTTGTAGCAATCGTTCTTCTTGTGTCCCACCTTGCATTATCAGCATAGTCTTTTTCAATTGTTCTGCTTAGCTGAATGCGCTCTTTCTTGAAGCCAGAGCTCGAGTTGCCTTTGGAAATTGATAAGCTGGACATCACCAGGAACTCAAACTCCATTGCCCTGGCCAGAGCTTCCGGCAGGGATAATGGTTTGGCCTGATCTTGTATCTTTAGTTGGGGACTGTCCAAAGCTTTGATGAATTGGTTGGGTAGCATTACTGTTATGAAGTCAATGTTAGCCCCTGGGGAAGCCGCGTGCAGCATGCCCTTCAGGCCCTGAGCCAACTCCAGCAGAGATTCATCACGTCTCCTGGTGTGAATCCAGAATCTGGCCCTGAAGATATCTTGGTATCTCGTCCCATACCGCTGTTCCAACATTTGTGCCAGCCTGTAGTAGCTGCCCCTTGCCGCGCTGTCAAGCTGCCCAAAAACCTTCAACACCATTCACACTCTTAAGACTGGTTGCCAACTGGATTGCACTTATCCCATCCATGCCGACCTGCCAACATCTCAAACTGTGCTCTTTAGGCTTCTCAGAGAACCTTACCGTCAAGCTCCTACAGTTTCTTCCTAACTGACATTCCCACATGATCCATAACGCTGGCGCTGGAAGTGATGGCACATTTGGTGGGGCTTAACTCAGGCGCACTTGGACTCGAATTATTTCCATCGCGCTTAATACTCACTTGGGACACAACTGTCTTTCATAGGCAATGGCTGCTTGTTTATAATGATACAGTTTTAAAGGGCCTATATTCTGTCACTTATAACACTAATCTTGTAATACACCTCCATTATTTTCTACACCCTTAGGACCATCTCCTGCACATCATCTAGCTGTTGTCCAAATCTTGTCTGTTCTCGTTCTTTCTTACCTGTTCTTCCTTCTCTCTTGCCTGTTCTTCATTTAATCTTGCCTGTTCTTCCTTCACTTCCGTCTGGCGTTTATCCATTTTTGGAACCACTTCTATCAGACCTTAGTGCAGTGACTTGTTTTCCTCTCGTACATGTTGAGTTCTTGCTGTGTTTCCTCTTGTTTTTCTTTTTGTTTCTATATCTGCAATCTCACTACTTCCAAACATTCTTCTAACATGTCTTCCTTCTTAGTTGTCTGATCGCAAGTCTCTATAACAGTGATTCCCAACCGGGGTTCCGCCTACCATCACCTTCACCATCATAAGTTCCGCGAGAAGCCCGTAAAATATTGATGTGTCATTACAAAATTACTGTGATCTTAATCCATAACTCATAATTCTTATTCAGCAACACGTTACAAATACTTTCAAGACATCAATATACACGTTAGTGTCAGGTAGTACAGTGTAGACAGTCATGAGAACAAATAGTATGCGTGAATAAGGGTTACTGCGCTGAAGAAAACACCCTTATACCATATATAGGGGTTCCGTGGAATAGGAAGAATTATTACAGAGGTTCCTCCAAGGTGTAGAGGTTGGGAATTACTGCTCTATAATGACGAAAATCCCCACTCCTAACAGCAGTGTTACTCCTGGGCACGTGTGACTACCTCGCAGGGTTCGTGTACTGCAGTGTCGCCACCAAGAAATTGGTAACAATCCATGGAGAAAGATACACTAAGGCATAACTTGTGAAGTTTAATTCCTTGTGCAAAAGAACTGGATACAACAGCAGCGTGTCCAACAATGTCTCTGCTCTAACTACTCTTCTCACTATCTCACTGATCTTACTAAGTGACTTCTTGCAGACCACTTACTTCTCACTGTGTTGGCTTAGTTCCTGTCAATCTCTGTCAAATCTAAATAATTCTACTACATTACAAAATCTCCTTGATAATCTTTGTTAAATAAAACAATTTGTTAACTTGAATATCATGCTACTCATTGTGTGTGTGTGTGTGTGTGTGTGTGTGTGTGTGTGTGTGTGTGTGTGTGTGTGTGTTGAGGGGATGGACAGACGGGTGTTTTTTTTTTTTTTTTTTTTACGTAGGGAAGAGGGCCAGCCAAGGGCAAAAAAGAGAAAGTTAAATAAGGCCCACTTGAGTGCTGGCTCTCTAAAAAGTGTAAAAAGTACCAAAACCGTCAGCCAGAATTAGGGGAGCAAATGTCTCGATACCTCCCTCTTAAAAGAAGACAAGTTGTAGGAATTCAGAAATACAGATGCAGGGAGGGAGTTCCAGAGTTTACCAGTGAAAGGGATGAATGATTGAAAGTACTGGTTAACTCATGCATTAGAGAGTTGGACAGAATAGGGTAGAGGAAGAAGAAAGCCTTGTGCAACGAGGCCGCAGGAGAAGGGGAGGCATGCAGTTAGCAAGATCAGTAGAACAGTTACCATGAAAATAGCGATAAAAGATAGAAAGGGATGCAACATTTCGGCTGTAAGAAAGAGGCTGAAGACAGTTAGTGAGACGAGGGGAGTTGATGAGACGAAGAGCTTTCGATTCCACCATATCAAGCAAAGCTGTGTGACTGGAACACCCCGAAATGTAATGGTTCAAAATTCCGCCGCTGCACACCAGTGTAATGCTCCCACCACAAGTGTAGTGTTTATGATAAATTTAAGCTCATGCACAAAAAAAAAATTATTATTTGACTTACTTTTAAAGGTAGGTTGATTTCTATTAGGATTGGAAGAAGACTATGGTTGTTAATGAGACAAAAAAAAAACACATGATTTTATTGACTGATGACTGATGGTGAGGGGAGGGAGAGTAATGATAGGCTGCCACCAGGTCCTGATAGTTCTCTCACGGGGATGAGAGGAACCACATGTCCCAAAAAAAATTAAATAAATAAGTGAATAAATAAATGAACAAATTTTGAAACACAGAAAAATATATATATATATATATATATATATATATATATATATATATATATATATATATATATATATATATATATATATATATATATATATATATATATATATATATATATATATATATATATATATATATATATATATATATTGAGGTAACGCTCTCTTCGGAGGAGACTAGGGTAAGTATAACACTTCTATCGGTCGTCCGGCCGTCAGAACAAAACACCGATCCGGGAGTACAGTTCCGAGAAAATGCCACACAGAAAAAAAAAAAAAAAACTCAAATGAGAAAAAAAAACTTCTATTCATCAAAAAAAAAAAAATGATGAGATAGAGGACTCGAAAGGACACTGTACTCAAGAAAAGACATGAAAAATGACACTCGTTTCTTCCTGAATGGGGGGGGTGTTATGTTAGTGTATGTGTGTTCATGTGATGCTACGAGGCTGAAAGACCGAGACTGGCTTATCTGTGAAAGACGAGAGATGGACGGCGACTCAATATTATTACTCTAATTACTCTCGATTTAATGTATTCATTTCTTAACACTGTATGGTCAGTTTTTAGTACTTGAGGAAAGAGTTCAGATAAGGGGGGAGAAGATAACTCTCACATATCTGTGAAAGACGAGAGATGGACGGCGACTGACGTCGCGTGGGGGAAACAACTCTCAAACCGCGTGCTTTGAAACTCGTCTCAGTGCTACCACTGCCTGGTTATGGTATTTCATATCGTATGGTTATCTGAACTACTGATTGTTACTGATTGATGACATGCTCACCACATATATTGACTTCCAACTCTGCTTAATTAGGTACCGCTACTCCTATTAACTCTTCTTTCTGCTATTAGAGGTTACTGTAGGCATGTATATATTATATATTTAACAAATAGTAGGACAAAAAATAACCAGCAAGACTATGAGGGAATAACAAATTTTTAGGTGCGTATGATAGTATATGGAAATCCTATTCTCACTGTATAAACAATTGCTCATTGTTCCAAGTAAAGAAAATGTTCACTTCATACAAAGGCTTATAACATCAGTAAAGAAGTAAAATATCTAATATACACATGGCCAAAGGTACATACACAGTATGTGTGTATGTACCTTTCTTTTATGTGTTGAATCAAGACATAATAAAGGTAGCAGAAAAAAACACTGGTTTATTTATTTATTTTTTTTATTTCATGTTTAGTATCTAAATATGATATTCAAACAATAATGAATACTTAAATGTAATAATCATGCTGTGTCTCATCATAATTGTTGTTATCATTGTTCTTAAAATGTTGAAGAAAACTATAAGTCAGGGTACTCCAGAGTCTCAATCCTAATGATGAAAACTGTAAGGGAAACTGTGTCTTACATGATAAAGGTGTTAACCTGAGGAAAGACACAAACAAAAAAAGGCTCTGAGAAAATAATAACAAGGTGGAGAGCCAACTGAAATGTGTCTTAACCCTTCTCTTCCAAAGGAATTACTTTGTTAAAAGTATATATATATAAAAATATAAGACATGTATATATATATATATATATATATATATATATATATATATATATATATATATATATATATATATATATATATATATATATATATATATATATATATATATATATATATATATATATATATATATGTGTGTGTGTGTGTGTGTGTGTGTGTGTGTGTGTGTGTGTGTGTGTTTGACATGAGTCACACACTTTTCATTTCAAACTACACCAAATGTCATGAATTGAAGATAATTAATAACATTAATAATGAAATACAAGTAAAGTATGAATAAATACCTGTTCAATAAAATTAAGTTCCTTAGTTAAGCATCTCTTTAGTTCTGCATTTTCTTTTTTTAACATCTTCTCTACTCTAAAGACACTCAAGGCAGTTAAACCCCATGGAAATTAACATTCATCAAAAATATAGGCAGAGTGTGTGTGTGCAACACCTAAGCTTACCTTTGTGTTTGCTACTTCATACAGGTGAAAGCACTACATAAAAGAAGTCTTTTTTTTTCTAATCTTACACCAGTCTCACAATACTTTTGTTTACCTCATCTGATAAAACTACTGATCACTAGCAATTGGAACACCCACTATAGCTGGCAAAAAATAATCAATAACTTGATAGAATTTTTTTTATATATTTATCCATTTTTTGGCGGGTGAAAGAAGCCCCATGTAGATAGTTTATAAGGCAATACTGTGAATTTCCCTCTAAACGTGACACCTTTCCCTCCTCGGAGTCGTTCTTTCCCATTCTCCTAACATGAACAATGAGATACTGGTACACACCTCACAAAACAAATAACAGGGATTTAAGTTTATTTTAATATCACTTTGCAGCATAGTACAGTACCTCTGTTCCTCCTTTGGTAAATGATGGAGTGATAGGTGTGGATGTGTGCCTTTGTTTGAGTGGCACAGGATACACGTCGGCCCTCGTGAAATCTTCATTTCTTATAATTGCTGCAATATGTTGTTAAGGACTTGAAAGGGATGTTGTTGTTGTTGTCAGGGCCGCGAAGATCTTTAAATCCTTATGAGCCCTGGAGTAGTCCTGTGTGGATATCACAGGCGCGATAGCTGGCCGGTCTTCCTCAAGAAGGCACAGGTAAGGCGAAGGACAGCAGATTGCCGGGAGGGATGGACACCTGAGGCCGCCAGGAGGGTAAGCAGGTCGATGCCCAGGGCAGAGAGCCAAGAACGTAATGCAGTGCAGTGGGGGGTGGAAGCGTGGGCAGTAGAGCAGGAAATGCTCAATGGTCTCAGGAATAGTCCTACACCAAGGGCAGATGGGATCAGGAGACAGACGTAGGCAGTACAAGTGTGCGGCGAGTGTTGTGTGTCCCACGCGGATGCGGACGATGGCGACCACTTGCAAGGGATGAGCAGCTGGGAGAGCTGATATTTAAGTGATTAGTAATACAAATATTTACTGAAAATTTAAAACACTACATTATATTTTCGATTTGAAAACATATGTTTACATTTATCAGTTTCATATAATACCACATATGTCATGTAGGAAGAGAAAATTAAATATTTCAGGGATCTCAAGTCGAAAGTAAGCGATGACGAGTCCCTCTAGGAGGGAATGAAAACACTACTGTACTTGCCATCCACCACAATCTAACTTAATGACGCAGTATTTTCAAGCTTTCTTCTCATAGTTATCTATACTCGTTGGTTTGAATGGTCTCTTTATGATATTAAGTTTAAAAGTGGGGAATAATTTACTTAATGTTATGATACTAATGATGTCAAAAGAATTACCGATAAAGAAGTTAATTATAAGACTTGAATTTTGGGAACCAGGGATGCTTAAAATTTGATAGAAAGTTTAACATAACACTTAGGATTTCACCATTCTGGGGAACAGCGTCCGAATATAGAAATTTAGATTTGGGGGAGCTGCGGCGATCAGCCAATAGGAAACGTTTTTTCCTCCGCCAATCCCGTGATCCACAACCACCTGCTGTGCGGAGTATGTCTGTATGTCTGTATATTAGTGTAGTGGGGGTGTCATATGTACTTGTATTATAAGGGGGGAATCCATGTTATATATACAATTTACATATTAATACTACGGGAAATAATCATGGCATTACACGCGTCCCTCCTCCGGAGAAAAATTTTAAACATCACTGTGTACCAAAGTTCCAACACAATACTATCTTCACTTCATTAAAATAAGGAGTCTCCGGTGTGCTGAACGGGAGCCGACATGTTGGGCTGGTCATGCAAACACTATATTCTGACTCTTGAGATGGCACCTGTCGGTCCACCAGTTGGCCCGCGTATCTCGGGAGGTCGCAGTTTTCCTGATTTCCTGAAGACGAAGAGATGCTGGTGAGGACTCCCCAACCGGTCTCAGTCCTTGGGTGCTGACGTGGTCGCCACGACCGGGCTAAACCTGTATTCTCGCTGGTTAGATCACTCCAAGGAAACACTTCCCGTACATGCTACCTCTCACTCTCACATTCACACTCTCTTCCACACTACCTTTCGCATCCCAATGTTATCCCCTGGGCAGATAGTGAGCGCTAACCAGGTCCTGGAATAACTGCCACACCAACAAGCGTACCGATTGTAGAGGTGAGGAAGGCGTTATTCACCCTTCCTTCGAGTTAAAGAGCCTCTGAATTCCAGACATCGAAAGAACTTAGAGTCTTACTCACCGCACTCGAGAGAAATATGACCAGAGACACTGACTGAAGCGTCGTTACTCCCAGCACTCAGCCAGCCCCGGCTCGCACACCAGAAAGACTCAACACTTGCACACCATATTACATATCAATATAGGGACACCTAATCACCATCATTCTTTCCTCCGGAGGTGACGAGTAACCAAGTCTGTCAACACTCTTCGATGAGTCGGCGTGGAGGCCGGCGGACTCTGGGTTGTAATTGTTCATCCACCGGATCAGGATCGAACTCTGTCTCTAACGGTTCCAGCAACCACCCTTCACTCCCGTAATACGGTTTCACTTGGCCCGCTGCCCTCTGTGTTCGCTTACCCGTGAATACATTTTCCACTACATAGATACTATGTTCTGATTTGATGTCACATACCCGGTATGGGCCGTCCCACTTCAAGTTCAGTTTGCGGCACGTACCTGATAAGGTGGTTTCTTTCTTAACCCACACCAAGGTACCGATCTCCACACTTTGATTTTTCCGCTTTTTGTTTGCATTGTCTCGGTACTTACGGGTCATTTTCTGGTGGGTCTCACGTATGAGGGCATGGGCAGCCGCCATTTCATCCTCTTCTCCATCAATCGCAGGTAGTGCTGATCCAACCAGGCAGGGTGGATACCTTGAGAAAAAAAACAAAGAACGGTTGTTGTCCAGTAGAGGTGTGAACCGCCTGGTTCATGATGCTCTGACAGGGTTGGAGAAGTGTGGGCCAGCGAAGCGGGTGCCCCTGACACAAGGCTGAGAGAACCGACTTCAGCGTCCTGTGCATCCTCTCTGTCACTCCGTTGCCTTGCGGATGATAGAGAGTAGTATGGTAGAGTGTGATCTGGTACTGCTGGCAAAACTTCTGGAACTCTTGGCTCGTGAACTCTCCTCCATTGTCCAACACGATGCCAGTCGGGGCTCCGTAGTCGGCCAGGTACTGTCTCAGAGCGTCAACAACATGTGTAGTGTGTTTTGTTCTTAGGGGGAAAAATCTAATGAATCTACTGTAGTGATCAATGACTGAGAACATATCGGTAACCCTGAGATCCGGATACCATATCTGTGAGGTCTATACCTATCCTCTCCAAAGGTTTATGTACAGGGGGAAGCTCTTTGTACTGCTGTGAAAGACCTTGAGTACCCTTGAATCTTTGGCAGGTAATACATTGTTTTACATATTTATAGACATCAACTTTGAGATTTGCCCAGTAGAACAGTTCCTCAGCCTTTTGAATAGTCTTTTTCTGTCCTAAGTGACCAGACAGCTCATGAGCATGACGAATAGCATCTCGGATTAACTGTCGAGGAACAATGAGAGTATAGTGGAGACTGCCATCTGACTTTAATTTCATGAAATAGAGAATCTCCTCCACTATTGCAAACTGATCTAGAGTGGCTTTTGGTAAGCGTTTAGTTGGAATTCGGCCACCCTCTAAATATTCTGCCAATTCTTGCCATACTGGATCCTCCCTCTGTTTTACTTTGTATTCCTTTTGATCATAACCGAGCCAGGTGTTCGTGTTACTACTCTTACGGGTCGAGAGAGATGGTCAGCCACGAAATTATCCTTGCCCCTTATGTACTGAATGTCATAGTTGTACTCTCTCATTTCCAGAATCCACCGGTTCATTCTCGGCGATTTTGTCTTTCTTTTGAATACGCTGGTTAGAGGTTGATGATCAGTAATGACCGTGACTCTGGTCCCCCAAAGGTAGTGATGAAAATTTCGGCAAGCAAGAACAATAGCTAGGGCTTCTTTGTCAGTGACTGAGTAACGGGTCTCACAAGGATTTAACTTCTTTGAAAAATAACCTACGGGGCAGTTGTTACCGTCGGGTTGTATCTGGCTCAAGACCCCGCCGACATGAGTGTCGCTTGCGTCGGTCGCTAGGAAGAATGGCTGATCTGTTTGTGCCTTAACCAAGATAGGGGCTTTAACTAGGTGACTTTTTTTTTAGACATTCGAAAGCTTCTTGACATGTCGGTGTCCAGGAAAAACCTATTTTGATTTTGGTAAGGTTGGTAAGAGGGGCTGCAATTTTTGGAAATGAGGGGATGTGTTTACGGTAAAAACCTACCATTCTTAAGAATCTACGCACTTGTTTCACAGTGGTTGGGGCGTTCATTTTCATTACGGCTTCTACATTCTTTGGTAAAGGTTTACTGCCTACCTCTGAGATTAAGTGGCCGAGAAAAGTTACTTCTTTTAATCCAAAACTGCATTTACTAAGGTTTAACTTTATGCCTTGGTCAGTTAAGAGGCCGAAAAGTTCTTTGAGGCGGCTCAGCAATTCATTAAAGTTAGTGGCCCAGAGAATCAGATCATCCAGATAATTTTTCACCCAGCCCTTTTTCAAAAGAGGAGCCAAAAACGAAGCTATTTGCCAAGAAAAAATGGCTGGCGAACAGTTGAGTCCAAATGGTAATCGACGGAATCTGTACAAGGTGACTCCATCACTGAAGGTGGTGAGATCACGACTTTCTTCGTCTAAGATAATTTGTAGTGGGGGTGTCATATGTACTTGTATTATGTACTTGTAACACAAACATGCGAAGAGTACTCCATACAAGGACGGATAAGGCCCTTATACAGAGTAACCAGTTGGAGGGGCGAGAAAAACTGGCGGAGACGCCTCAAAACACCTAATTTCATAGAAACTGTTTTAGCAAGAGATGAGATGTGAAGTTTCCAGTTAAGATGTGTGTATTATTTTATCCTAACTAAAATATCTAATAAAATAACGAGATTTTAGGTGTATTACTTACGATTCTCAGAATGCGCAGAGCAAGGTAACTTTTTTATGCCTTCTTTAACAAGAATGACATGCAAACCACCAGCATCTTAATTTTGTCTTCGCAGGATGTGTTCATTACCGCGAATCGGAGCAGCTTGAACGACACCACCTTTGACCCCAACAAGCCTATCAAATTCATAATCCACGGCTTCATAGACACGGGTTTTTTGGGCTGGCTTAGGGTAAGTGTCATACTCATATTCTGAAATGTTTCTGTGCCACACCTCCTGACTAGTTTCAAAAGTCTCTAGTCGAGAATACATGTAATTTGAAGTATGTCTAATGTAATTTGAAGTATGTCTAGAGTTCTAGTGACAGATTAATGTGGTACTGGGATTTTTATGCTTGAAGTCTTTTATCATTATTTCTTTCAATCAGCTCTGTTGTTATACCTATTATTTAATCTTTTTATTTTGATTATATTTATTGATTCTATTATATTTACACTTGTATAACTTTGTAACATACCTAGACACCAAACAATAACTATTATCATCAATTGTGACTGATCGTGGTAGCTTTAATCATTTCTTTTACCGGCACTAATATCTCTTCAGATTATCTAATAGGGATAGTTCTTGTTTTGACAAAAGAGGTGATTGTAACTTACAAAACAGACATCTAATTAATCTATTAATGCTTCATTATTCATACCATAAGTGATTCACGATGAATAACAATGAAGCTATGCAGAACATGACTATAGAAATAAGTTTATCCACATACACTCCCACCTCATTTGACAGGGATTCCTGCCTTTATAATCCAAAATTTTGGAGTATCCCTCCCAAAGATGAAATTTCAAGCGAAGATATTTCCGCGACTGACAGTTTACGCTCTACACCAAGATACCATGTTAGATCACAAGGAATCTCATTTTATGACTATAATCTTAGGTGATGTGGTCAGCCGATCCACATCAACTTTGTACTCGCCTACGATGTTCGCCATGCGCCTCTCTGGCGACAACTAATCTCAGGCACGTACTATCACGATCATAATTATGTAGTAGCCTTTCAGGTTTACAAAAAATGTACAAAATTCTCATCACTCCACCCAGAAACAAGAGAATAAAAAGTGGTATAGCACAAGATACGTAAAATGTTAGCACTGGCTTCTGTGGCGCCGCTGTTGTACCGAATAACTCCCGGGTCCATATTTTTCCCAGGTGACACCACTGCACATGCGCACGACACCAGTGCTCCACACCCCTTTGTTATCTTTGAACAAACTCATGTTTGAAAGGCCTGTGGGGCTAATATGCTACCCAATTGTCTTTCCATTAATGAAAGACTTTTTACATAGTTGGAGAACAAACTTATAATGATATGGGGCAAGAATATAAAGCGCATAAAATTCAGGTGACGGAGGACTCAAGTTCCTTTTATGGGCCATTTCTCTATCATGTATAGCACGAGAACAGGCTGTGCTAAACCTTTGTTTGAAAGGTTTAGGTCAAGAGATCGAGTGAAGAATTTACATCTCCATGCCAGACGCAATTACTTTTGTTATGGCCTCAAGACTGAGACGAAAGCACCAAGTCATTCCATAAAAAATCAGCAGTTCAGATTTTTCAAAACAAGAAGCCAAGGCAAAACGCCAAAGGCGCCTCTATAATGTGGGGTAGGTGTCTGAACAGGACAACCACGAAACTGTAAGTTCTTGAAAGAAACGCATGCTGGCTGTTGCTGACTGCATTTAGGAAGGAACAGGCGGAAACGTTTAGCCGTGGCAAACTCCAAGGGCGTCTGCCTTAGAGACGCCAACCGGTGTAACAGATTGGAATTCACCCCTTGCCCAGATTGGAATTCACCCCTGCCGAATTTTAGCCCGGAGTGAAAACTGGCCAAAGTTAGATTTACCCCTGAGGGGAAAATTTAGACTAGGCTGTTTAGCACCTTCCTAGGCCAAACTTTACCCTCAAGATAAAGCAAGATTGAGCCAATCTAAGGTGAAGAGATCATTGAGTGTGACTTCCTTTTAAAGAACATGTAGCCGTGATGAATCAGTTTTAGAAGTTTTACTTCAAATAAAGTTTGATCATTGATAAATTTCTCATTTGAGTTTGATATTTTGTTGCAATCAGTATTCTAGGAAAACTCAGTAGATAAAAGAAGTTTTGAATTTATTTGGTCTAGTTTGGGGAGCTATAGGAGGATATATATATATATATATATATATATATATATATATATATATATATATATATATATATATATATATATATATATATATATATATATATATATATATATATATATATATATATATATATATATATATATATATATATATATATATATATATATATATATATATATATATATATATATATATATATATATATATATATATATATATATATATATATATATATATATATATATATATATATATATATATATATATATATATATATATATATATATATATATATATATATATATATATATATATATATATATATATATATATATATATATATATATATATATATATATATATATATATATATATATATATATATATATATATATATATATATATATATATATATATATATATATATATATATATATATATATATATATATATATATATATATATATATATATATATATATATATATATATATATATATATATATATATATATATATATATATATATATATATATATATATATATATATATATATATATATATATATATATATATATATATATATATATATATATATATATATATATATATATATATATATATATATATATATATATATATATATATATATATATATATATATATATATATATATATATATATATATATATATATATATATATATATATATATATATATATATATATATATATATATATATATATATATATATATATATATATATATATATATATATATATATATATATATATATATATATATATATATATATATATATATATATATATATATATATATATATATATATATATATATATATATATATATATATATATATATATATATATATATATATATATATATATATATATATATATATATATATATATATATATATATATATATATATATATATATATATATATATATATATATATATATATATATATATATATATATATATATATATATATATATATATATATATATATATATATATATATATATATATATATATATATATATATATATATATATATATATATATATATATATATATATATATATATATATATATATATATATATATATATATATATATATATATATATATATATATATATATATATATATATATATATATATATATATATATATATATATATATATATATATATATATATATATATATATATATATATATATATATATATATATATATATATATATATATATATATATATATATATATATATATATATATATATATATATATATATATATATATATATATATATATATATATATATATATATATATATATATATATATATATATATATATATATATATATATATATATATATATATATATATATATATATATATATATATATATATATATATATATATATATATATATATATATATATATATATATATATATATATATATATATATATATATATATATATATATATATATATATATATATATATATATATATATATATATATATATATATATATATATATATATATATATATATATATATATATATATATATATATATATATATATATATATATATATATATATATATATATATATATATATATATATATATATATATATATATATATATATATATATATATATATATATATATATATATATATATATATATATATATATATATATATATATATATATATATATATATATATATATATATATATATATATATATATATATATATATATATATATATATATATATATATATATATATATATATATATATATATATATATATATATATATATATATATATATATATATATATATATATATATATATATATATATATATATATATATATATATATATATATATATATATATATATATATATATATATATATATATATATATATATATATATATATATATATATATATATATATATATATATATATATATATATATATATATATATGACATTTCTGAAGTATACGGAGTGTACTAACGCATGGGTCCATAGTCTTGCTGTCCCCTATGTGTTGTGCGGTCTCAATTCTATCCGAAGATCGGTCAATACGAACTCTGAGCTCCTTTTTTTGGGAACGGCTGGCTTGGTGACCAGTAGAAGACCGTGGTGAATTATACTTTGGCTACCTTACGCCGGGCTATTTCACAGAAGTTGGCAAAATTCATTCGCCACTCTTCTCTACGCCAAGTCTATGCTAAATCACATCGGTCTGTAGAGTAAGAAAATCACCCGAAATTAAAGCCAATTAGAAAAAAAATTTAAATAGGCATTAAAAGGGTAATAAGTAACACTTGTGCATAGCTGGCCACACACAATAGGATATGGACTCATCGTTTTTTCTGTGTCGGATGTTGTCTTAAAACTCCTTCATATGAGCCTGGCTTACATTATGCACTTCAAAGCATCGTGCAGATGGAACTTAAGAACATGCAAAAGATAATAAATAAATGAATAGATAAATGAAAATTAGATAAATAAATAAATGTCTTACCACACTTCATTATATTTTTTCTGACATATAATCCTCTTTATTTTCCTTGGTCCGTATTCTTTACAGTTATCGTCAGGTCTCACAGAGTTCCTGACCGTCCCTTTACTGACTTTAAAGGCTCACATTTTGTAGACTTTAGATACATAAAAACAAATAGGCTCTTAACATAGATCAATTTTCTTTTATCTAAATTTTTTTGACATTACTTTTGGGAATAGTCAGACAGTGTATCCAAACAAAAGAACCATGATAAGCAGAAGATTACGCCCGACACATGCAGGCCGAGCGGGCTGATCTTATCCCTCCTGGGAGTTATTTATGATAATGCATCATTGCATCAAATATCATTACTGATATCTATCGTTAGATTAATAATAAAAATGTTGAGGATCGTGTTATACACCCATGTTCCCCCAAATTCTGAGAAGAGTTTTGACGGTCATTGACGATGTATAGCTATAACACGGTTTGTAGAATACGGTTTCTTTTGGGAATATTAAATAAATGCCACAAATCCATGATAATCCACTCTAAGGAAATTCTAATTACTCTCATTCTACCAAAAGTTATCTCTAAAAGAAGAGAAATATTTTTCATATTATAAAAAGAGAAAAAGTTAGTGGCTTGCGTGAATATTATCGTAATCTCTTCACTGCATGTATACAAAACTTTTCTGTGAGTGAATAGCAATCGCTACGATGCTTTACGTATGCCTATCGTACTTTATATTACAGTGTTCCTAGTCATGCGAGAAATGTCAAAGAATAAATTATAGTGTTGTCCTGTTGCAGCTCCCAGTCCCCATCATGATAATAGTCAGACTCTGATTTTGTATTCTCAATTTCAAATACTATTAGTTGAGTATTGTGAAAGCTATTGGTTTAATCAAAACTATTAATATGTGTCTTCTGATTGTCTTAATGAAAAAAAAAACATTCAAAAAGATAATGAATGACATTCATAGAAACAATATTTGTACTCGCAGAAGATGGCAGAAGCCCTGCTGGCTTACGGGGACTACAACGTGGTGCGCGTGGACTGGGGGGGTGGCTCGCTGCCCATGTACTGCACCGCCACTGCCAACACCCGTGTGGTGGGCCTGGAAATTGCTCACTTCGTTAATTTTCTTATTGATGAATATCAGCTGAACCCTTCTTCCGTGCACTTGATCGGTCACTCCTTAGGTGCCCACACCTCAGGATACGCTGGGGAGAAGATTCAAGGCTTGGGGCGGATCACTGGCATGGATCCCGCGGGACCTTACTTCACGGGCACTCCTGACTTCATCCGTCTTGATCCCACTGACGCAGTCTTTGTCGATGCTATCCACACGGACTCAGACCCGATCTACACGCTGGGCTACGGTACCGATCAACCGATGGGGAACGTCGACTTTTACCCTAATGCTGGCCACGACCAACCTGGCTGCGACCCCATCAGTATTGGCATCGACGTGATTCAAGATATTGGCGAAGGCATCAGGGAGCTGGCGGCGTGCAGTCACGGACGTTCCTATAAACTGTTCACGGACGTCCTGCAGCAACCTTGTCCGTATCTTGCCCATGAATGTGTCGACTATGAGTCCTTCGAATTGGTAAGAAAATGATGTCATGGATTTTTTATTACGTGTAATTTTCTCCATTTTTTCTTGGTCCTTTGCTTATCCTTTCCTTATTTTCTTTTCTTTTTTTTTTCTTACAGTCCTGTTTTTGGAGAGAGAGAGAGAGAGAATCATATCACTCCCAATAGCTAATAGTTCATGGGTCGGCTTTGTTCATAGTTCTTTTAGTGTTTTCTGTTGTTGCAATTTTAGTATTACTCCTCGTCCTCCTTATTCCTTCCTTCTTTAATTTTCTCTCGTCATCATCTAGTTTTCTTTTTCTCGTCAATGCTTACTTCGCTTTTTTGTATGTTTCTTAATGCTGCGCAATCTTCCGCCTCACTTTTTCCATGTCTCCTCCTTAAGTTATTCTCTCGCACTTTTTTTTTTACATCCATCGTGTCTGCAATTTATCCTTCGTCTTAATTATCTTACTCTTACTCGCTCATTCATTTGTTTCTTCTTTCTCCCCTCCCCATCTCTCTCTCTCTCTCTCTCTCTCTCTCTCTCTCTCTCTCTCTCTCTCTCTCTCTCTCTCTGCACTTTGTTCCATACATCGCTGAAAAATAATGAGTAAAAAATAGGTGGTATGCAAGGAGTCATATGGATTACGTTATAGTTCTTAGATTATCAGTGCAGGGTTAAAAAAAAAAAAAAAAGCCTAGTTGTATGAAATTAAGACAAATAAAGTTGTATAAAGCAGAGAGGAGAGAGGAAAAGAAAGCCATGGGCTATCCAATATAGAGTTCATAGTAAGTCTGAGATATAAATTCATCATCAATGATAAAGGTGACAGCAGTGGACCCATCAGAATAAAGTAGAATGTGAATTAATAGAAAATATTGTTCATGCTTTTGGCTAGATACCAAGAGGTCACGAGAAGATGAAGTCATTGATGAAGAACTTAAGGAAGGTTTTTGGCGAACATTAAACGACATGAGTTTCAGGATATGGAAAGGTGATATATATTTATCCTGGTCAATGTGAGAGTAGGTTCAGCTAAGGACTAAGGTGTTTTATGTCAGTTATCTCATACATCTGTTTTTTAATGAAGAATAAACTGTGCAATGATGCTCCACAAATTATAGATTTACATCTAAGACTGCAAATGCTACAGAAGTTGTTATAGAGAAAAGATATATCAAGATACTTAGTAAGAAGGCGGTAGTGCAGTGGATAAGGTAGTGAGCGTTGGATCGGACAGACGTCCCAGGCGAAGGCTCGAATCCCACCTCTGTGAAACTATGCCATTTGTCAAGTGGTTTAAAGTTATCTACATGTCAACATGATACCCATGTTCTAGGTGGTTCCACCCAAGATGCGCTTGGGTAGTGGTATGGGCCCTAATATAGATACCACTATAAATAAAATTTCCCTGCCCCACTAATGGGTGGAAGCTGAACTTCCGATACTCTTTAAATAAACCTACAGGAGCAGTAGGCCAAAACATAAAAAAAGAGTTTTATAACCGAGGTACAGCCTTCCCTAGGCTACTGATAGTAGCCCCTTCCTCGTTCCCTCCTACTTTATCTATTCCCATTTTTGTTCCAAACCTGGATGTTGCGTCTAAGTGCGAAACGACTTAACTTGCTCTCGTGCCCACGCCCTCGAATTTTCTTAGTTTTCCACAGTGTGGAACTAATTTTATATGTGCTGTCTATCTCTCCCCTAACTCCTCTTTTTTTTTTTTTTTTTTACATTAGATGGGCTTTTCACAGGAATTTATGGGCTAAAGAGGATACTTTTTGGGGTACCTCCTATCTCAAAGCCCACCCGCTAGGAAACCGTTGCCCCGAGTGAGGAAGCCCAACCTACACTCGGACCGTGGATAGGATTCGAACCCGTGCGCTTGGAGATCCCTCGGACCCCAAAGCACGCATGGTTCCACTGTACCACGGCGGCCTAAATTTGTTTCTTCTCTGACTATAGTAAATTCTTTGACTATTTTACTTCCAAAGTGGAGCATATTCTGTCCCTCTACCTTTTCCATTCTTGGAAACTTCAATGTTCACCACCAACTTTGGCTTTCCTCTCCCTTCACTGACCATCCTGGTGAACTAGCCTTCAAATTTGCTACCCTTCATGACCTAGAGCAATTGGTGCAACACCCTATTCGTATTCCTGATAGTTTTGGAGAAACGCCCAATATTCTTGATCTCTTCCTTATCTCTAATCATTCTGCTTATGCTGTTACCCTCTCATCTCTTTTGGTCTCCTCCGATCACAATCTAATTTCTGTATTTTGTCCTATTTCTTCATTCCCTTCTCAGGATCCCCGAAGCAGAGGTGCCTCTGGTGTTTTCCCTCTGCCAGTTACGGGGACCTGAGGAGGTATTATGCTGATTTTTTCTTGAATAATTTCTGTTTACGTGTCAGAGACCCATCTCTTTGTGATAAACGCATAACAGCGTTGATAGTGTCTGGCATGGAGGCGTACATTTGTCATTATTTCTCTCAACCTAAACCATCTAAAAATTGGTTCAACACAGCCTGTTTTCATGTTAAAGATGATAGATTGGTTGTCTTTCATCTCCTGAATCTCATGCACTTTCTGTTCCTGCCCGGAGTCATGCCAAGTTTGTTCTTCAATTTGTCAAACACTTTATAAATGGAAAATGTCAAAATTTTTCCAACTCAAACTTCCCTCGAGACTTCTGGCATCTATCTAGCCAAAAACATCTCCAATAACTTAATTTCTTCATCTTGCCTTCCCTCATCCTGATGGCACCACTGCCAAGGTTGCACCTTGCCTGGCCAAACTTTCAACTATGTCTACCGACTTTCACTTTTCTTTCTTTCTCGAAGTTTGCCTACATTCAGCCTGTTCCTAAAAAGGGTGACCATTCTAATCCCTCGAACTACAGTCATGTAGCTTTAATCTCTTGCTTGTCTAAAGTTTTTTTTTTTTCTATTATTCTGAATAGGAAAATTTTTAAATATTCACTTCGCAATCTTCTATCTGATCGCCAGTATGGCTTCCGTCAAGGTCGCTCCACAGGTGATCTTCCGGTTTTCCTCACTAAGTCTTGGTCATCCTCTTTTAAAGATTTCAGTGAAATTTTTACTGTCGCGTTAGACATATCAATAGCTTTTGATATAGTCTGGCGCAAAGCTTTGATATAAAAACTGCCCTCCTACTGCTTCTATCCTTCTCTCTGCAACTTTATCTCAATTTTCCTTTCCGACCGTTCTATTGCTGCTGTTGTAGACAGCCGCTGTTCTTCTCCTAAATCTATTAACGGTGATGTTCCTCAGGGTTCTGTCCTGTCACCCATTCTCTTTCTATTATTCATTAATGATCTTAACCGAACTTCTTGTCCTATCCACTCCTGTGATGATGATACCAGCCTACATCTTTCCACGTCATTTCAGATACGACCAAGCCTTTAGGAAGTCAATAGATCATGCAGGGACGCCACAGATCGCCTGACTTCTGATCTCTGTATGATTTCTG
This sequence comes from Portunus trituberculatus, assembly GCF_017591435.1. Lineage (NCBI taxonomy): Eukaryota > Metazoa > Arthropoda > Malacostraca > Decapoda > Portunidae > Portunus > Portunus trituberculatus. The sequence goes on along the minus strand of NC_059266.1, from coordinate 13,623,848 downwards.
ATTGCGGCAGAGAAAATTTTCAATGCCTCAGTAACTCAGTTCTTCCACCTATCAGCTCGACACAACCTTCCAGACAACTATCCCCTTTTCTTCAATGACAGTCAACTGTCTCCCTCTTCCACATTGAATAACCTTGGTCTGTCCTTTACTCATACTCTTAGTTGGAAACTTCACATCACATCTCTTGCTAAAACAGCTTCTATGAAGCTAGGCGTTCTGAGGCGTCTCCGCCAACTTTTCTTTCCCCTCCAACTGCTAATATCCGTCTTTGTATGGAGTACACTGCACATGTTTGGAAGCTTCCCCTCAGCAGTTTTATTAGATAGGGTGGAATCAAAAGCTTTTCATCTCATCAACTACCCTCCTCTAACTGACTGTTTTCAGCCTTTTTCTCACCTCCAAAATGTCGCATCTTTTGTCACTATTTCCAAGCTAACTCTTCTACTGATCTTGCTAATTGCATTCCTCCCCTCCTCCATTGGCTTCGCTGCACAAGGCTTTCAAGCAAGCAAGCAAGAGTGAACCAGTACTCTCAATCATTCATACTTTTCTCTGATAAACTCTGGAACTCCCTGCCTGCTTCCGTATTTCCATCTTCCTACGACTTGACTTCTTTTAAGATATTATCAAGATATCTTTTAATTAATTTTGGCTAACTTTTTACTTTTGTTGTAGAAAACCAGCACTCAATTGACCCCTTTTGTAATATTTTCTTCCCCTTGGCTGACTTTTTTCAAGCATTAAAAAATGCCGAAATCCTGTACAGTGTATAATGTTTTAGCCTTCTTTGACTGGGTCAGGTTACCACAGAAAAGAATAGGTTTTACTGAAGGGCCTGCAGTTGGTTTCAAGATATTAGCTCAAAAGCTAATCTAGCATGATTTTTGGTTCCCTATTTTTGGGGTCTGGGAGGGATACTTCACCACTGAAAATCCTTTCCGTTATGTAAATATATCACTTGTTTCATTTACAAAGTCTCCCCCCAGATGGGAACCGCCTTGTCGTGGTGGGGGGGGGGGGCTTGCGTGCCCCTGTGACTTGGCGAGATAGGCTAGTCGGGGCTTAGGCCCCTGCTCTGCCCTTTCGAGGAGGAGTGGGCTACCCATACTAGTAAGGTCGCCAGTGAGAGGCCACACTAAATGGTTCCAGTAGGTGGTTTCCCTTGCCCCTGCAGCCAATTTTTTGTGTAACTTTATACATATGGTTAAACACATAAAACTGTCAGGTTCTCGTGAGGTGGCTGACCTGGCTCGCGAGACGTCATCTTCAGGTCTGGGTGGGAAGGAGGATTCCCCTCCACAAGGGCCTCAAGCAGTCTCCTGTTCTGGGAGTTCTTCTGAGAGACGCATTTCTCCTGCATGTGACTCCCTTTTGATGGTAAATGTTAATCCCTTTTTCTTATCACGCCTTGCACTCCCTTCTCAAGGTGTATGGCACGGTTCTCCGTATTCGACTTGTTTACGATAAGGATTTTCCGTCTAACCGCTGCTATGTAACGTTTCTGTCATGCGATGAAGCCCGTTTGGCTGTAGAACATGTAGCATCCCTGCCCCTTGCTGGCTCTGGCTTTAAGACAGAACTTCTCCACTCTCGCAATATTTCGGACAGTGACACGGACTACATCCCAAATCCTTTTGACCACCAGTCAGAGAGTTCAGTTCCTGAAGTCCGCCAAATCCTGCCTCCACGTTGGTTTGTGGCGTACTATAGAAATGGGCGCGGGAATTTCATCCATGCCTCCCGGTACTTGTCCAAAGAGATTCCTGAGGGAGACCTCAAGAAATACGGGAAAGGGATGCTCGTGCGAGCTAAAGATATTATGCAGGCGAGGATGTTACAACATCTCCCATGCCCTACTGACAGCATGTTTGAGACTGTGAAGGCTCATCCCACCTTTAATTATAGTAAAGATTGTGTGTACAGCCAGGATCTTTACGAATTTCCGGAAGAAAATACTGGCTGTGTCCTAACTCAGTCCAGAAGGTGACTAAGATGAGGAATCCTACCAACATGGTCTTTCTCACCTTTGGTTCCACCCTCCCAGACCGTGTTCATATCGGTCCTATAAATCTTAGGGTGAGACGTTTTGTCTTTCGCCCTCTTCAGTGTTTCTCTTGCTATGGGTACGGTCACGGTAAAAGCTCCTGCTCGATGTGGTAATTGCTCTGCACTAGATTCACACTCTGAGGAGCATTGCAATGCTCCTGCTTACTGTTTCCATTGCCGTGATGCTCACCAGGTACATTCCAGGCAATGCCCCAGGTATCGCCTGGAGCAGGACATTTTACAGCTTGCTAACTCTCAGTCCATCAGCTCTGGTAGTGTCCGCCGCGAACTCCTGTACCGCCAGAAGGACGGTACTGGTGCGATATCGTATGCTTCTTTGGCCGCTCGCTCTTCACCTGAGTCTGCCGGACCGAAGACGACAACTTCTGCAACCTCTCGCTGTGTTGAGGCAGGTGGTCCTGTTCATTTGGCCAATAGGTTTGTCCTTTTGTCCGATGACTCAGTTGAGTGATCTGTAAGATGTGACGAGAATAATACAGACTTGACCAAAATCACTCATGTAGTGGATGTCCATTTGCCCCCTGTATCACCTAAGCCTTTGAAGGGCCTGACCAAACGGCACCGCGGCTCTGCAGAGTCGATAGATTTAGCTCAGCCTAAGCAATCTAAGGTTTCTCCCAGTGCACATGATCGTGAGTCCTCTAGGGACTTCTCTGCAATGGTAGCTCCAGTAGTTTCTGTCCAGCCTTCTGTGACGCCCTCCGTCTCAGATCGGGCTTTTTGTGATGAGGACAGTCCGATGATATTGTCACAGCCGTCCGTCGTGGACCCGCTGTATCAAAAAGTGCAGTCCAGCCTGACCCTCGTCCTCCGATGACCGGTAGGACTGATGATGGTTCGCATCACTCAACGGTAGGCCGAAAGGCTGCGGTTCAACGACCCGGCACATCTCAACTCCCGGTGTCTTCTCGTCGCTTCATTATTTCTAGTCAGGTGAGTCACGGGCAGCCCCTTCAAAAGGCTCGCCCGTCCACTGCACCTAAATAGTCATCTTCAAGCTTCTACAGTGGAACTGTAGAGGCCTTCGCGCCTCGTGGGGGGAACTCCGAGCTTTACTGTCGGAGTTCTCTCCAGCCTGTGTAGCTCTACAAGAGACTAGCTCGACAAGAGACTATGCTAGGTGATAGTAGTTATTCTAGTCCTCCTGGCTATCGTGCCTTTTTTAGCACTCCTTTCCCAGAACAGGGCCACCAAGGTGTCACAGCTATCCTAGTCCGTCAAGACATACCTATTGTTCCCTTGCAACTCAACTCTCCCCTTCAGGTGGTTGCTGTTAAGGTTTTTATAGGACGAGCGTACACTACTTGCAGTTTATATCTCCCTCCTCGGGTTCCTGTCTCCAAGGGTGATGGATGGATGGATGGATTTTAAAAAAGGCGCCGCAACAGCCAAGGTCATATGGCGACGCTTCAAAAATTTAAAATGTCTAAAAACAGTTAAAAACAATACAGTAGTTTAAAAACTAAAAAAAAGGACAACAAAACTAAATAAAATATTAAAATACATAATAAAATAAGAATAAAATTCATAGCTTTGGGAGAAGGCCAGCTTCTCCCAAAAACCTAAAAACGTCATGGCCCTGGGCCAGACACTCTGGTCCAAGGACCTTTGAGAGATAGTAGACACCGCTATCTCTACCGCGACACCGGTAAAGGTAGCGGTGTCGTAACTCGATCAAACTAGGGCACTCCACCACCAAGTTCCACACGGTGAGCGGCACCAGGCAGTCTTCACAGTAAGGCTGAGGGTCCCTGGGCAACAGGTACCTTTGTGTTAAGGTACGTGTGACCTATACGCAGTCGCGCCAATAAAGTCTGTGCACGGCGATCCCGGACATGGGAGTATGTCCACTGAGGGATAGTGGAAGTAGTGATCTGTCCCATTTTCGAGGTTGCGACCCCCGTTAGCCATCTCCTCTGCCATAATGCTACAACCGCCACACGAATAGAGAGAAATACATCTCGAAACGGAACAGGGGCAGGAGATGGAGCACGACTTGCTGCCTCTTTAGCGAGGCGGTCTGCGTGTTCATTCCCTAGAACACCAACGTGACCAGGAAACCAACAGAACCTAACACGATATCCTCATTTAGTAAGAAGATATAGCCACTCCAAGGCTCATAAAACCAAAGGATTAAGAGAGACTGTGTAAGAGAGAGCAGTAAGAGCACTGCGACAGTCACTAAAAATTGTAAAAGAAGAAACAGAGAGAGTAAAAATTATCTGTAAAGCTAGGACTACGAGTATGGCAGACAGCTCAGTAAAAACGGGGATGTCATCAGAATGGATAAGAAAAGTGTTCTAAAAACCGTGTGTGGGACAGAGCTGGCAGAAAATCCTTCTTGCCATCCATGGCAGGAGGGCACAATGAAACAACCGGAAAATGCCAAGAGTAGACAGGAATGGGGTCGATGGACAAATCCAACATGAGGTTTGCCATTCGAAGGCCAAAAGGTTTAGGTAGACTCGGTCGAGTGTCAGTCGTCTGCGAACGCGAGTCCCGCAACATTAACAGACAAGGGACAGAATCGGGAAGACAGTGGGTGCGAAACCAACACCGGAGCATCGAAGACTGGCGCCGGAGGTCGAGCTGCCAGAAACCAGCATCCACTAGAAGGCTAGGTATTGGAGATGTCCGAAATGCACCTGTAGCCAAGCGGACCCCAGCATGATACACGGGGTCAAGCGTGCATAGTCGTGCATCCGTTGCGGATGAGTAGATCTCACAGCCGTATTCGATCTTGGGAAGTATGAGTGTGCGGTGAAGCAGCAACAACGTGTCCCTGCCCGCACCCCAAGAGGTGTGACTTAAAACCTGAAGAAGGGATAATGCCTGCCGACAAGACGCCTTAAGAGAACGGAAATGGGGAACCCAAGTGAGACGGTTGTCAAATAAAAGGCCAAGATATCGAATCGCCTCCACGAAGGAGAGGCGTCTATTGGCGAGGTATAAATCCGGGTCTGGATGGACACCACGGTTGCGACAAAAATGCATCGCTACGGTCTTCGAGGTGGAGAATCGAAAACCGTTCATGTTGGCCCAACTGGACACCCTATTGATCGCCAGTTGGAGCTTGCGCTCAATCAGTGACATCCTAGCAGCAGCAAATGAAATATATAAATCATCAACATATAAGGAGCTGTGAATGCCATCTGGGAGAGTATCAATAACACCATTTATGGCGACTGGGAATAATGTAACACTAAGAATACTTCCCTGTGGAACGCCATCATTTAGTAGCCTCAGAGATAGCACTCCCCACTCGAACCTGTAAAAAAACGTCTGGATAAAAACTGCTGGATAAAAAGAGGAAGGTGGCCACGAAGGCCCAAATTAAACAAAGACTGTAAAACGCCATGACACCAAGCCGCGTCGTAGGCCTTCTCCAGGTCAAAAAACACTGTTACTTGATGGTGGTGATTAGCGAAGGCCTCACAAATGGAAGACTCTAAGGATAAAAGAGCATCCGTAGTAGACCTCATCTTTCGGAAGCCGTACTGTACCGATGACAAGTACTTCCCCCTCTCCAAATACCACACGAGTCTTACATTTACCATCTTTTCTAACACTTTACAGATGCAAGATGTCAAAGATATAGGACGGTAGTTCGTAGCCTGCAGATTATCTTTCCCAGGCTTCGGAAATGGGAGGCCCATTGCCACAGCCCAAGAAGATGGAAAGTCACCGGTATACCAAATCATATTATAAAGATTTAACATTAAGTTAAAAGCACGGTCAGACATTTGACGCAAAAAGGCATAAGAAATGTCGTCTGGACCAAGAGAAGAGTCATAACAATGAGACAAAGCAGTCCGCAACTTGCAAACAGAGAAAGAGACATTATAAGACTCCTCCAGCGGAAGAAAATTTTATGCCGAGAGATTCCATTCTCTGGCAGTGACGTGCGCCCGTGGCTGCACGATGCCTCCGGGAAACACTGGCAAAGTGCTCCGCAAAGAGGTCGGCGACAGTCCTAGGGTCTGCCACCCTTCGCCCAGCAGACAACAAAACTGGTGGGGGAGGAGCAGAATACTTCTCAGCAATTCGGCGGACTTTGCTAAAGACATCTGTAAGAGGGGTGCGGGCATTAATGGAAGACACATAAGCTTTCCAAGAGGCTCTTTGTGCCTCTTTCAAAACGCGGCGGGCCAGAGCTCGGCAGCGCCGAAAAGCTTCCAGGCCAAGCGGGTCCCCACGATGTCGCCGGAGACGAGAGAAAGCTGCCCGTTTCTGTTTCACAGCATTTGTGCATGCTGCGTTCCACCAAGGAACGGGATGCTTAGTAAAGCGCCCGGACGTCCTAGGGATTGTCTGAAGCGCTGCTGAATGTAAAAAATCAGTAAAATAATCAACAGCCTCAGCACAAGTAGAAAAGTCAGCCAACGGACGGATAAAAGAGCTAAGGTCTGTGAATCGAGGTCAATCTGCCTTGTCTAAAACCCAGCGTGGGAGCCGGGACTGTGGCTCAGAGTTCACAGATTCTAATAAAATCGGAAAGTGGTCACTACCGTGTAAATCCGGTAGGACCCGCCAATTAAAATCAAGGAAAGAATTAGATGTACACAGAGAAAGATCGATAGCTGTAAAAGTCCCAGTAGGACTGTGGAAATGTGTAACATCCCAGAATTTAAAACCTCCAATCCTCATCCTCAATAAAAGAACCGATTAAAACCCCACGAGGATTACTAGCACCTTCATCCCACAATGGGTGACGGCCGTTAAAATCTCCCAACAAAGAAAAGGCGGAGTCAGCTGACGCACCAGGCCGTCAAGCTCACCCCTGGAGACAGGAAGCCGAGGAGGGAGATATAAACTGCAAATGGTGTACAGTCGTCCCATAAAGACTTTAACAGCAACCACCTGAAGGGAGAGTTGTTGTAACGGATAACAGGTATATCCTGACGGACTAGAATAGCTGTGCCACCGTGGTGGCCCTGGTCAGGGAAAGGAGTGTTAAAAAAGGCACGATAGCCAGGAGGACTAGAATAAGTACTAAAACCTAGCATAGTCTCTTGTAGAGCTACACAGGCTGGAGAGAACTCAGACAGCAAAGCTCGGAGTTCCCCCCACGAGGCGCGAAGGCCTCTACAGTTCCACTGTAGAAGCCTGAAGATTACTATTTAGGTGCAGTGGATGGGGGAGCCTTTTGAAGGGGCTGCCCGTGACTCACCTGACTAGAAATAATCAACCGACGAGAAAACACTGGGAGTTGAGATGTACCGGTCATCGGAAGACGAGGGTCGGGCTGGACTGCACTTTTTGATACAGCGTTCACGAGGGACGGCTGTGACAATATAATCGGACGTCTCCATGCTAAGACCGTCCTCATCACAAGAAGCCGGATCTGAGACGGAGGGCGTCACAGAAGGCTGGACAGAAACAACTGGCGCTACCATTGCAGAACGGTCCCTGGAGGACTCACGATCATGTACACCGGGAGAAACCTTAGACTGTTTAGGCTGAGCTAAATCTATCGACTCCACAGAGCCGCGGTGCCGTTTGGTCAGGCCCTTCAAAGGCTTAGGCGATAAAGGGGGCAAATGGACATCCACTACATGGGTAATTTTGGTCAAGTCCGTATTATTGTCGTCGCTCCTTGCAGGTGACTCAACTGAGTCGGCGGACAAAAGGGCAAACATATTAGTCACATGAACAGGACCACCCGCCACAACAGAGCGAGAGGAAACAGGAGTTGTCTTCGGACCGGCAGACTCAGCTGAAGAGCGAGCGGCCAAAGAAGCATAGGATGTTGCACAAGTACCGTCCTTCTGGCGGTACAGGAGTTCGCGGTGGGCACTACCAAGGCTGATGAACTGACTGTTTGGAAGCTGTAAAACATCCTGCTCCAGGTGATACCTTAAGGCAATGAAGCAATAAGCAGCAGCATTGCAATGCTCCTCAGAAGATGAGTCTAGTGCAGAGTAATTACCACATCGAAAAGCTTCTTTGCAGCTTTTCCCATGGCCGTAGCCGTAGCACAGGAAACATTGAAGAGGACGGGAAATAAAGCGCCTCACCCTAAGATTAATAGGTCCGATATTAACACGGTCAGGAAGGGTGGAACCAAAAAAGGTGAGAAGAACCATGTTGGAGGAGTTCCTCATCTTTGTCACCTTTTGGACTGAGCTAGGACACATTGCTAGTATTTCCTCATCAGGGAATTCTTAAAGATCCTGACTGTACACACAACCTTTACTGTAATTAAAGGTGGGGTGTGCCTTAATAGTCTCAAACATGTTGTCAGAAGGACATGGTAGATGTTGCAACATCCTTGCCTGCGTGATATCTTTCGCTCTCACTAGCACCCCCTTACCGTATTTCTTGAGGTTTCCCTCAGGAATCGTGCCGATCTCTTTTGACAGGTACTAGGAGGCATGTATGAAAATCCCGTGCCTATTTTTGCAGTAGGCCACAAACTAACGTGGAGGCGGGATCTGGCGGACTTCAGGAACTGAACTCTCAGAATGGTGGTCAAAAAGATTTGGGATGTAGTCCGTGTCACTGTCCTAAATATTGCGAGAGTGGAGAAGTTCTGTCTTAAAGCCAGAGCCAGCAAGGGGCAAAGATGCTGCATGTTCTACAGCCAAACGAGCTTCATCGCATTACAGAAACGTTACATAGCAGCGGTTGGACGGAAAATCCTAATCGTAAACAAGTCGAATACTGATAACCGTGCCATAATCCTTGAGAAAGGAGTGCAAGGCGTGATAAGAAGAAGATGGATTTACATTTACCATCACAAGGGAGTCATATGCAGCAGAAATACGTCCCTCAGAAGAACTCCCAGAACAAGAGACGGATGCGGGAGGCTCTTGTGGAGGGGAATCCTCCTTCCCACTCAGACCTGAAGATGACGTCTCGCGGTCCAGGTCAGCCACCTCACGAGAACCTGACTGTTATTAGTGTTTCACAATATATATAAAGCTACACAATAAAGTGGCTCCAGGGGCAAGGGAAACCACCTACTAGGACTACAATGGGAAGAAGAGCTGGCTGCCGTGGACGGGGTCCCCATGCGGACCAGTCATTTTAAAAAAAGGTCCCACATTGTACGAATGTTTGTCCACGACAGAGCTGAGATCCCCCCCTCCCAAAGCATCCCAGCCTGGACACCCAACCATCCAGCACAGGACGGCCCCTATTGGGCAATCCCTCCAGCGGGTGGCTCCGCTGGTCCACTGGCAGCCTACGTAGGAACCATTTAGTCTGGCCCCTCACTGGCGACCTTACTAGCATGGGTACCCCTCTCCCCCTTGAAAGGGCAGAGCAGGGGCCTAAGCTCCCTCTAGCCTAGCTCGCCAGATCACAGGGGCACGCAAGCTCCCCCATCACGACAAGGCGGTTCCCATCTGGGGGGGCTCCAGGGGTGAGCTTGACGGTCTCGTTCGTCAGCTGACTCCGCCTTTTCTCTTGTTGGGAGATTTTAACGGCCGTCACCCATTGTGGGATGAAGGTGCTAGTAATCCTCGCGGGGTTTTAATCAGTTTTTTTTATTGAGTAAGAGGGATTGGATATTTTTAATTCTGAGGATGTCACACATTTCCATAGTCCTACTGGGACTTTTACAGCTATCGATCTTTCTATTTGTACATCTAATTCTTTCCTTGATTTTAATTGGCGGGTCTTACCGGATTTACACGGTAGTGACCACTTTCCTATTTTATTGAAATCTGTGAACTCTGAGCCACAGCTTCCGCCCCCACGCTGGGTTTTAGACAAGGCAGATTTTAGCTCTTTTATCCGTCCGTTGGCTGACTTTTCTACTTGTGCTGAGGCTGTCGATTATTTTACCGATTTTGTACATTCAACAGCGCTTCAGACAATCCCTAGGACGTCTGGGTGCTTTACTAAGCGTCCCGTTCCTTGATGGACCGCAGCATGCACTAATGCTGTGCAAGAGAAACGGGCAGCTTTCGCTCGTCTTCGGCGACATCGTGGGGACCCGCAGTGTCTGGAAGCTTTTCGACGCTGCCGAGCTCTGGCCCGCCGCGTTTTGAAAGAGGCACAAAGAGCCTCTTGGAGAGCTTATGTCTCTTCCATAAACGTCTGCACCCCTCTTACGGATGTCTTCAACAAAGTCCGCCGAATTGCAGGGAAGTATTCTGCTCCTTCCACACCAGTTTTGTTGTCTGCTGAGCGAAGGGTGGCAGACCCTAGGACTGTCGCCGACCTCTTCGCAGAGCACTTTGCCAGTGCACTTTGCACGTCACCGCCAGAGAATGGAATCTCTTGGCATAAACTTTTCTTCGGCTGGAGGAGTCTTATAATGTCCCTTTCTCTGCTTCCGAGTTGTGGACTGCTTTGTCTCAGTGTCATGACTCTTCTCCTGGTCCAGACGACATTCCTTATGTTTTTTTGCGTCACATGTCTGACCTTGCTTTTAACTTTTTAATAAATCTTTATAATATGATTTGGCATACCGGTGATTTTCTATCCTCTTGGGCTGTCGCAGTGGTTCTTCCATTTCCTAAGCTTGTGAAAGATCACCTTCAGGCTACGAGCTATCGTCCTATTTCTCTGACATTCTGTATCTGTAAAGTGTTGGAAAAGCTGGTAAATGTGTGCTTATGTGGTACTTGGAGAGGGGGAAACTACTTGTCATCTGTACAGTATGATTTCCGAAAAATGAGGTCTACTACTGATGCTCTTCTATCCCTGGAGTCTTCTATTTGTGAGGCTTTTACTAATCACCACCACCAGGTAACCGACACAGCTTGGTGTCATGGCATTTTACGTTCATTGTATAATTTTGGCCTCTGTGGCCACCTTCCTATTTTTATTCAGCAGTTTTTATCCAGACGTCTTTTACGGGTTCGAGTGGGGAGTGTTCTCTCCGAGGCTCTTGCTCTAAGTGATGGCGTCCCACAGGGAAGTATTCTTAGTGTTACTCTATTTGCAGTCGCCATAAATGGTGTTACAGATACTCTACCAGATGGCGTTCACAGCTCCTTATATGTGGACGACTTTTGCATCTCTTTGCTTCTGGTAGGATGTCACTGATTGAGCGAAAGCTCCAACTGGCAATCAATCGGGTGTCCAGTTGGGCCAACATAAATGGTTTTCGTTTCTCCACCTCAAAGACCGTGTCTATGCATTTTGGTCGTAATCGTGGTGTCATCCAGATCCCGATTTATATTTAGCCAATAGACGCATCTCATGTGTGGAGGCCATTCGGTATCTTGGCCTATTGTTTGACAACCGTTTTACTTGGGTTCTCCATTTCCGTTCTCTTAAAGCGTCTTGCAGGACGGCACTATCCCTTCTTCGGGTTTTAAGTCACACCTCTTGGGGTGCGGACAGGGACACTTTGCTGCTTCTGCACCGTACACTTATACTTTCAAAGCTGGAATACGGCTGTGAGATCTACTCATCCGAAACGGATGCACGGCTACGCTTGCTTGACTCCGTGCATCATGCTGGGGTCCGCTTGGCTACGGGTGCATTTCGGACATCTCCAATACCTAGTCTATTAGTGGATGCTGGATTCTGGCCGCTCGACCTTCGGCGCCAGTCTTCGATGCTCCGGTGTTGGTTTCGCACCCACCGTCTTCCTGATTCTGTCCCTTGTCTGTCAATATTGCGGGACTCTCGTTCGCAGGTCACTCGACCTGGTCTCCCTAAACCTTTTGGCCATCGAGTTGCAAATCTCATGGCGGATTTATCTATCGATCCCACTCCTGTGTACTCTTTCCGTCTCCCACGAGTTGGTTATTGGCAGCTTCCTGTTATCTATTATGCCTTACTTCCATGGATGGCATGAAGGATTTTCTGCCAGCTCTGTCCCACACACTGTTTTTAGAACACTTTTTTTATCCATTCTGATGATATCCCCGTTTTTATTGATGGTTCCAAATCCGACGCAAGCGTTGGGTTTAATGTGGTTTTCCCCTCTTTTTATCGGTGTGGCAGCCTTCCTTCAGTGGCGTCCGTTTTTACGGTGGACGTGTCTGCCATAGTCTTTCCTAGCTTTACAGATAATTTTTACTCTCCCTGTTTCGTCTTTTACAATTTTTAGTGACTGTCGCAGTGCTCCTACTGCTCTCTCTTGCACTGTCTCCCTTAATCCTTTGGTTATATCAGCCCTGGAGTGGCTATATCTTCTTACCAAACGAGGATATCGTGTTGGGTTATGTTGGGTCCCTGGTCACGTTAATGTTCCAGGGAATGAACACGCAGACCGCCTCGCTAAAGAGGCAGCAAGTCGCGCTCCATCTCCTTCCCATGTTCCGTTTTGAGATGTATTTCATGTAATTCGTGTGGCGGTTGCAGCAATTTGGCAGAGGAGATGGCTAACGGGAGTCGCAACCTCGAAAATGGGAGAGATCACTACTTCCACACTCCGTCAGTGGACATACACCCATGTCCGTGATCGCCGTGCACAGACTTTATTGGCGCGACTTCGTATAGGTTACAAGTACCTTACACAAAGGTACCTCCTGACCAGGGACCCTCAATCTTACTGTGATGACTGCTTGGTGCCGCTCACCGTGCGGCACCTGTTGGTAGAGTGCCCTAGTTTGATCGAGTTACGACACCGCTACCTCTACCGCTGTCGTGGTAGAGATAGCGGTGTCTATTATATCTCAAAGGTCCTTGGACCAGAGTGTCTGGCCCAGGGCCATGACGTGTACAAGTACCTGGGAGAAGCTTGGCTTCTCCCGAATGTGTGAATTTTATTTCATTTTATTATATGTATTTTTAATGTTTTATTTGACTATTGTAATTTTAGATTTTTTAGTTACCTTTTTTCTTATTGTTTTTAATTTTCTTTTTTATCAATATTGTCTTAATTAATATATTGTAGAGGCGCTACATGACCTTTGTAGTTAAAACTATTCATCCATCATTTAAAAAGTTCTGACTCTGTTATATATTGGAGCTAAGCTAGCATTTTTTTTTTTTTTATTTATTTTTTTATTTATTTATTTATTTTTATTTTTTTTTTATTTTTTTTTTTTTTTTTTGTCTATAGGTCACACCTACCACTGTCACCTCGGCAGATAACCAGTTCCATGCACAGATGTTCTTGAAGAAAAAGTTGAATGATATTATCGATAATGTTCAAATAACAAATTTCTTTTCTTTCATTAGTTTTTTTTTTTTTTCTTGTTTACTTGTGCAATATATAATCCTTGAATTTAATATCAGTAGTCATCCTCTACTGATGTTTGGCTGTTGTCCATTTGCGCGAGATAGAGAGCGACGTTGCCATACATAAGGGAGAGGGATCAGTGATGCTCTGCCAGAGCAAAGTCGCCTATCCTGGTATGCTTGTGGTAGGCAGTGTATCGTTTTGACTCTGCTTTTGTTGTGCTGGAATAGCATATACCATATCCTTTATATCAATAAAGTTTCAGGCCTTATCTACTAAAAAGGTTCAATTTCTGAAAAAAATTAAGATAAAAAGTAGGACCTCTAATGAATTTTCTTTTGTTGTTTACATATTTACCAGTGAATAATATGATCAATTAACGAAGTATCCACTAAATTTAACCATATATTGAATAAAGATCAAGATTAAAAGGTTTGGCAAAAAAAAAATAGGCAGTGACTGCCCTGTTGTGCTGCAAGACAAAAAGGAAAACGTTCAGTAACGTCACACTGGCTTTAATATGTTCATAGCACCCTTAATCCAGAGTTTTAAACCCTGAAAAGGGCTTTTATATTATTTTTTTATTTCTTTTGAATGTATATGAAGATTGACATGATTTCTTTGTCGTTTTCTTCTCACTGTATTTTCCATAAGAGAGTTTTATTATTTTATTAATTTGTTTCTTTTGAGTAATAAATGTAGTACGATATAAAAACGATTTCTTTGTTCTCTTTTTTCTTGCTGTACTTTTTTTTCATAATTTGTTGTTGTTATGGTTGTTGTGTATTTTTTTCCGTAGTTATCGTGTTGTTTCTGTTATGGTTGTTGTCATCGTTGTTGACGTCGTTGTTGTCATCGTTGTTGTCGTTATTGTTGTCGTCGTTGCATTTGCTGTTGTATTTGTTGTCCTCTTAGTAGTAATTTTATTTGTTGTTGTATTGGATGATGTTTTCGTAATTGTTGTTGTTGCTCTTATTATTGCTTTTGCTGTTGCATATACTCATTAATTTTCTTCACCTCTCTCCCTCCTATCTATCGTCCACTGAATCGATGAATCTTTGCTGTCAGGGCCGCTGTGCTTCTTGCGGGGAGGATAACACGAAGTGCGCCTACATGGGCATGAGGGCGGAGGAGTACAGCAATCAACAGCGGGAGAGTGTCCGGTTGTACCTTGACACCGATGCCAAGTCCCCGTACTGCTGTGAGTCTGCTAGTACTTGTGTATTTGCTTAGGTATATGCATTTATCTGTTTCCATTTTACATGAAAGAATCATGCTCGAAATGTCCAATCTTCCAGTCCCAAAATTATCTAACAGGAATATAATTGCGCTATTTTTGCACACACACACACACACACACACACACACACACACACACACACACACACACACACACACACACACACACATACATACACACATACACACACGCCAGATCTAATTAGTGATTGATGAATGATGACAACACTGCTGTTATTTCACTCATGCCTTAGAGGTGATAACAAAGCCAATCACGGTTCACCATTACTAACCTAAACCTATTCGTGTTGTCCAGCATGTCTTTCTTTTGTACATTTTACGAAATCCACCGCAAAAATATATACAAAGAGAGAGATAACGATGACATACAGAGCGAAGACGATGGTGATGATGATACCATTCAAATACTATCAACTCAAAATTTCCTTTGATGTTTTGTTTTAACTCTACACATTTACCTAGTTTATTTTATTCTATTCGTAACGACTTTTATCTTCATTATTATTTTCCTTTTTATTTTATTTATTTTTTTCTGTGATTTCTTTCAATAATTTTATTTCAATAAATTCCCTTTTCTTCAACTTTTTTTCATCTCGATAATTTTGTTTCATCATTTTTAACTTTTTTTTTTTACCTTTATTTCTTCCTTCGATGCGTTTTCTTGGTTCTGCGCATATGCATTAGTTGTCTTCATGAAAACTGTGTTTCTACATTAGAAACGCTACATTAGAAACAGCCATAATGTCTTATCCTACATTACTGAGGTGCTAAAAATTTTCAAAAATAGTGATAACACATCAAAGAAAAAATTAATACAGGATTACCTGACAACTTCACAAAAGTCTTATTATAAAATCACAATCAGTAATTTGGCCTCAACAAAATCTGGGTTACGAAGGACAAGCTAATAGAAACGATATAAGCATTAAACACACCGCCGTTTCAAAAGCCTGAAGTCACTGTGTCTGCTGATCCCCTTGCAGTAATACAACTGCCTGTCACAACATCCCTTTTCTTTAGTTACAAGATACCATACTTTCTGGGTCTCTTCCTGCACTACGACAAGAGTCTACTTTGTCTCAACCTTAACAGTCAAAAGCCACTATATCTACCGAGTCCCTTCTTTCAGAGTATCACGCCCTTCAGCAATCACCGTGCCTGCCCAGTCCCTTCTTTCACCAGCACAATAGACAGCCATACCCTCACCTCAGCAATCACATTCCACTGTGTCTGCTGAGCCCCTTCCTTCACCAAGACAACAAAAACGACACTTCGCAGTCCCCACCATACTGTTTCCTGACTGATGGACACCATCTCTCATTCGACTTTGATATTACGTGCACCGTTTCTTGTGACTGTCATGCAATGACCTATAGCTGACTCCTCCAACAGTTGGATGAAAAGTGTCTTAATGTGATGAAGTCCGGTGCTACTGTGCGCCGCCAGCCATTCCTTCACTGACTTACCATAGCCTGGCTATCCTTGTGCAATATTACACAAGGTTTATGTCTGCCCCTACAACAGCCTTCCCCCCAGATGGAAACCGCCTTGTCGTGGTGGGGGCTTGCGTGCCCCTGTTACCTGGCGAGCTAGACTAGAGGGGGCTTTCACCCCTGCTATGCCCTTCCGAGGGGGAGAGGGCTACCCATGGCCAGTGAGGGGCCAGACGAAATGGTTCTTACGTAGGCTGCCAGTGGACCAGTGGAGCCACCCGCTGGAGGGATCGTTCCATAGGGGTCATCCTGTATCGGATGGTTGGGTGTCCAGGCTGGGATGCTTTGGGAGGGGGGCATCTAAGCTCTGTCGTCGACATACATTCGCATCATGTAGGGCCTTTTTTTAAGACGACTGGTCCGCATGGGAAAGAGGTACCCCGTCCACGGCAGCCATCCCTAGCTCCCATTCTCATCCCAGTAGGTGGTTTCCCTTGCCCCTGGAGCTATTCTTTTGTGTTACTTGATGCTTATGAGGAAACACAAACTTATCAGGTTCTCGCGAGGTGGCTGACCTGGCCCGAAAGACGTCTTCTTCAGGTCTGCCCCCCCAGATGGGAACTGCCTTATTTGTGGTGGGGGGGCTTGCATGCCCCTGTGACCTGGCTGAGTGAAGGCTCATCCCACCTTTAATTATACTAAAGGTTGTGTTGTTTACAGTCAGGATCTTTATGAATTTTCTGAGGAGGAAACACTAGCTATGTGCCCTAGCTCTGTCCATAAGTTGACTAGGATGAGGACTTTCTACAACATGGTCCTTCTCACCTTCTTTGGTTCCACTCTCCCAGACCGTGTTCATATAAGTCCCATCAATCTTAGGGTGAGGCGTTTTATTTCTTGCCCTCTTCAGTGTTTCTCATGCTACGGATACAGTCATGGTAAAAGCTCCTGCAAGGAAGCTTCTCGATGCGGTAATTGCTCAGCATTAGACTCACATTCTGAGGAGCATTGCAATAATACTGGTTATTGTTTCCATTGGATACTCACCATGTACGTTCCAGGCAATGTCCGAGAGCAGGATATTCTACATCTCGCTAATAATCAGTTCATTAGCCTTGGTAGTGCTCGCCGTGAACTCCTTTATCGCCAGAAAGATGATACTGGTGCAACATCCTATGCTTCATTAGCCGCTCAATCATCAGCCGAGTCTTCATGTCCGAAGACATCTGCTACCTCTCACTCTTTTGTGGATGGTGCTTCTGTCGTTCGTTTAGCAAACAGGTTTGCCCTTTTGTCTGATGACTCAGCTGAGTCATCTGAAAGATGCGATGGGAATCCTCCTGCCTTGACTAAGGTGACCCATGTTGTGGATGTACATGCTCTTCTTGTATCACCTAAGCCTGTGAAGGGCTTGACCAAGTGGCACCGCGGCTCTGCGGAGTCGATAAATTTAACTCAGCCGAAGCAATCTAAGGTTTCTCCTGGTGCACATGACCGAGAGTCCTCCAGGGACCGCTCTCCAATGGTAGCACCGATGGTTTCTGTTCAGCCTTCTGAGACACCCTCTGTCTCAGATCTGGCTTCTTGTGAAGATGGTCTAAGCATGGAGTTATCCGATGATATTATCACAGCCGTCCCTCGTGGACCCGCTGTTGCGAAAAGTGCAGTGCAGCCTGACCCTCGTCCTCCGGTGACAGGTAGGAATGGTGATAATTCACATCCCTCACCGGTAGGGCGAAAGTCTGCAGTCAATCGACCCGACACATCTCAACTCCCGGTGTCTTCTCGTCGGTTAATTATTTCTAGTCAGGTGAGTCACGGGCAGACCCTTCCAAAGGCTCGCCTGTCCACTGCACTTAAATAGTTATCTTCAAACTTCTACAGTGGAATTGTAGAGGCCTTCGCGCCTCGTGGGGGGAACTCCGAGCTTTACTCTCGGAGTTCTCTCCAGCCAGTGTCACTCTACAAGAGACTATGCTAGGTGATAGTACTTATCTAGTCCTCCTGGCTATCGTGCCTTTTTAGCACTCCTTTCCCTGAACAGGGCCACCACGGTGGCACAGCTATCCTAGTCCGTCAGGATATACCTGTTGTCTCCTTGCAACTTAGTTCTCCCCTTCAAGTAGTTGCTATCAAAGCCTTTCTGGGACGATGCTACACTATTTGTTGTCTCTATCTAGATGCTCTAGTGCGCGACCTAGCTCCGCCTTTCCTCTTGCTAGGGGAATTTAAAGGTCGTTACTCTTTGAGGGATGAAGGTGCTAGTAATTCTCGTGGGGTTTTACTCGCTTCTTTTATTGAGGATGAGGGATTAGAGGTTTTAAATTCTGGGGATGTTACACATTTTCACAGCCCAACTGGGACTTTTACAACTCTCGATCTTTCTCTGTACATCTAATTCTTTCTTGGATTTTGACTGGCGGGTCCTACCTGATTTACATGGCAGTGACCAATTTCCAATTTTAATGGAATCTGTGGAATCTGAGCCAAAGTCCCGCCCCCCAAGCTGGGTTTTAGATAAGGCAGATTGGCCACGATTCACTGAACGTAGCTTTTTTATCCGTCCGTTGGCTGACTTTGATACTTGTTCTGAGGCTGTTGATTATTTTACTGATGTTTTACGTTCAGCAGGGTTTCAGACAATACCTAGGACGTCTGCTCGCTTTACTAAGCATCCCGTCCCTTGATGGAATGCAGCATGCACCAATGCTGTAAAAGAGAAACGGGCAGCTTTCTCTCGTCTCCAGCGAAATCATGGGGACCCACAGCGTTTGGACGCTTTTCGACGCTGCCGTGCTCGGGCCCGCCGAGTTTTGAGGAAGGCACAAAGAGCCTCTTGGAAAGCCTATGTCTCATCCATTAATGTTAACATCCCTCTTACGGACGTAAACGTATTCTGCGCTTTCCCCGCCAGTCTTGTTGTCTGCTGGGCAAGCGGTGGCAGATCCTAAGACTGTCACCGACCTCTTTGCAGAACACTTTGCCAGTGTTTCCCGGAAGGATCCCGCAGCGCCAGGTGCACGTTACCGCCAGAGTATAAAATCTCTTAGGGTCATTTTTTCTTCGACTGTAGGGGAGTCTTACAATGTTCCCTTCTCTGCCTCCGAGTTGCGGACTGCTTTGTACCAGTGTCATGACTCTTCTCCGGGTCCGGGTGATATTCCTTACGCCTTTTTGCGCCACATGTCTGACAGTGCTTTACCTTTTTATTAAATCTTTATAATATGATTTGGCATACCGGTAATTTTTCATCTTCTTCGGCTGTGGCAGTGGTTTTCCCATTTCTGAAGCCTGGGAAAGATCACCTCCAGGCTACGAACTACCGTCCTATATCTTTGACATCCTGCATTTGTAGTGTTGGAAGTTGGAAAAGATGGTAAATGTAAAACTCATGTGGTTCTTGGAGAAGAGGAACTACTTGTCATCGGTACAGTATGGCTTCCGAAAAATGAAGTCTACTGCTGATGCTCTTTTATCCCTGAAGTCTTTTATTTTTTAGGCCTTCGCTAATCACCACCATCAAGTAACCGTATTTTTTGACCTGGAGAAATCCTACGACACAGCTTGGTGCCATGGTATTTTACGTTCATTGTTTGATTTTGGCCTCTGTGGCCACCTTCCTATTTTTATTCAGCAGTTTTTATCCAAACGTCTTTTACGGGTTCGAGTGGGGAGTGTTCTGTCTGAGGCTAGTGCTGTAAATGATGGTGTCCCACAGGGAAGTATTCTTAGTGTTATACTATTCGTAGTCGCCATAAATGGTGTTATAGATACTCTCCCAGATAGCGTTCACAGCTTCTTGTATGTTGATGATTTATGTATTTCTTTTACTAGGATGCCACTGATTGAGCGCAAGCTCCAACTGGCAATCAAGAGGGATGGATGGATAGATAGATGATTTAGAATAAGGAGCCGCAACATCAGCGGTCATATGGCGCCGCTACGAAATATTAAAATGGACACCATAAAATAAAAAAAATTAACTAAAGAAAAAAGGATACCATAAAATAAAAAAAAACCAACTAAAAGCAATTAAAAACTACAAAACTAAAAACAAAGAAAAATTCTAGAATCAGAAAAACTAAAATACAGTATACAATAGAATTTAAGAAAACATTAGAATACATATAATAAAATCAGATCAAATTTACAGATTTGGGAGAAGTCCAGCTTTTCCAAAAAATCTAAAAATGTCATGGCCTTGGTCCAGGCACTCTGGTCCAAGGACCTTTGATATATAATAGACACCGCTATCTTTACCGCGACAGCGGTAAAGGTAGGGGTGTCGTAACTCGATCAAACTAGGGCACTCTACCAACAGGTGCCGCACGGTGAGCGGCATCAAGCAGTCATCACAGTAAGGTTGAGGGTCCGTTGTCAGGAGGTACCTTTGTGTAAGGTAAGTGTGACCTATACGAAGTCGCGCCAATAAAGTCTGTGCACGGCGATCACGGACATGGGAGTATGTCCACTGAGGGATAGTAGAAGTAGTGATCTCTCCCATTTTTGAGGTTGTGACCCCCGTTAGCCATCTGCCAAATTACTGCAACTGCCACACGAATAGTGTGAAATACATCTCGAAACGGAACAGGGGCAGGACATGGAGCGCGACTTGCTGCCTCTTTAGCGAGGCGATCTACGTGTTCATTCCCGGGAACACCTACGTGACCAGGGACCCAACAGAACCCAACACGATATCCTCTTCTGGTAAGAAGATAGAGCCACTCCAGGGCTGATAAAACCAATGGGTGAAAAGAAAAAAAAGAGGAGAGAGCAGTAAGAGCACTTCGAGAGTCACTAAAAATTGTAAAAGACGAAACCGGGAGAGTAAAAATTATCTGTAAAGCTAGGACTATGGCAGACAGCTCCGCAGTAAAGACGGAGGCTACCGAAGGAAGGTTGCCAGACCGATAAAAAGAGGGGAAAACCACACTAAACCCAACGCCTGCGTCGGATTTGGAACCATCAGTAAAAACGGGGATGTCCTCAGTAGGGATAAAAAAAAAAAAAGTGTTCTAAATACCGTGTGTGGGACACAGCTGACAGAAAATCTTTCTTGCCATCCATGGCAGGAGGGCATAATGAAACAACCGGAAGCTGCCAATAACCAACTCGTGGCAGCCGGAAAGAGGAGACAGGAGTGGGATCGATGGACAACTCCATCATGAGGTTTGCCACTCGAAGGCCAAAAGGTTTAGGTAGACTTGGTCGAGTGACATACGCCTGCGAACGCGAGTCCCGGAATATTAACAGACAAGGGACAGAATCTCCCGGGAAGACGGTGGGGGCGAAGCCAACACCGGAGCATCGAAGACTGGCGCCGGAGGTCGAGCGGCCAGAAACCAGCATCCACTAGAAGGCTAGGTATTGGAGATGTCCGAAATGCACCCGTAGCCAAGCGGACCCCAGCATGATGCAAGTCAAGCGCGTAGTCGTGCATCCGTTGCGGATGAGTAGATCTCACAGCCGTATTCCAGCTTTGGGAAGTATGAGTGTACGGTGCAGAAGCAGCAAAGTGTCCCTGTCCGCACCACAAGAGGTGTGACTTAAAACCTGAAGAAGGGATAGTGCCGTCCTGCAAGACGCTTTAAGAGAACGGAAATGTGCAACCCAAGTAAGACGGTTGTCAAACAGTAGGCCAAGATATCGAGTGGCCTCCACATGAGATGCGTCTATTGGCTAAATAAAAATCGGGATCTGGATGGACACCACGATTTCGACAAAAATGCATAGACACGGTCTTTGAGGTGGAGAATCAAAAACCATTTATGTTGGCCCAACTGGACACCCAATTCATTGCCAGTTGGAGCTTTCGCTCAATCAGTGACATCCTAGCAGCAGCAAAGAGATGCACAAGTCGTCAACATATAAAGAGCTGTGAATGCCATCCGGTAAATTATCTATAACACCATTTATTGCAACTGCGAATAGCGTAACACTAAGAATACTTCCTGTGGGACACCGTCATTTAAAGCAGTAGCATCGGAGAGAACACTCCCACTCGAACCCGTAAAAGACGTCTGGATAAAAACTGCTGGATAAAATAGGAAGGTGGCCACGGAGGCCAAAATTAAACAAAGACGTAAAATGCCATGACACCAAGCTGTGTCGTAGGCCTTCTCCAGGTCAAAAATACAGTAACTTGATGGTGGTGATTAGCGAAGGCCTCACAAATAGAAGACTCTAGGATAAAAGAGCATCAGTAGTAGACCTCATCTTTCGGAAGCCGTACTGTACCGATGACAAGTACTTCCCCCTCTCCAAGTACCACATGAGTCTTACATTTACCATCTTTTCTAACACTTTACAAATACAAGACGTCAAAGATATAGGACGGTAGTTCGTAGCCTGGAGATTATCTTTCCCAGGCTTCGGAAATGGGAGAACCACTGCCACAGCCCAAGAAGATGGAAAGTCACCGGTATGCCAAATCATATTATAAAGATTTAATAAAAAGTTAAAAGCACGGTCAGACATGTGACGCAAAAGGCATAAGGAATATCATCTGGACCAGGAGAAGAGTCATGACACTGGGACAAAGCAGTCCGCAACTCGGAGGCAGAGAAGGGACATTATAAGACTCCTCCAGAGGAAGAAAAATTTATGCCGAGAGATTCCATTCTCTGGCGGTGACGTGCGCCCGGGGCTGCAGGATGCCTCCGGGAAACACTAGCAAAGTGCTCCGCGAAGAGGTCGGCGACAGTCCTAGGATCTGCCACCATTCGCCCAGCAGACAACAAAACTGGTGGGGGAGGAGCAGAATACTTCCCAGCAATTCGGCGGACTTTGTTAAAGACATCTGTAAGAGGGGTGTGGGCATTAATGGAAGACACATAAGCTTTCCAAGAGGCTCTTTGTGCCTCTTTCAAAACGTGGCGGGGTCTAGCTCGGCAGCGCCGAAAAGCTTCCAGGCACTGCGGGTCCCCACAATGTCGCCGGAGACGAGAGAAAGCCGCCCGTTTCTCTTGCACAATTTTAGTGCATACTGAGTTCCACCAAGGAACGGGACGCTTAGTAAAGCGACCTGACGTCCTAGGGATTGTCTGAAGCGCTACTGAAATAAAAAAAATCGGTAAAATAATCAACAGCCTCAGCACAAGTAGAAAAGTCAGCCAGCGGACGGATAAAAGAGCTAAGGTCTGTGAATCGAGGCCAATCTGCCTTGTCTAAAACCCAGCGTGGGGCTGGGACTGTGGCTCAGAGTTCACAGATTCCAATAAAATCGGAAAGTGGTCACTACCGTGTAAATCCGGTAGGACCCGCCAATTAAAATCAAGGAAAGAATTAGATGTACAAATAGAAAGATCGATAGCTGTAAAAGTCCCAGTAGGACTGTGGAAATGTGTGACATCTCCAGAATTTAAAATCTCCAATCCCTCATCCTCAATAAAAGAACCGATTAAAACCCCACGAGGATTACTAGCACCTTCATCCCACAATGGGTGACGGCCGTTAAAATCTCCCAATAAAAGAAAAGGCGGAGTCAGCTGACGCACCAGGCCGTCAAGCTCACCCCTGGAGACAGGAAGCCGAGGAGGTAGATATAAACTGCAAATAGTGTAGGATCGTCCCATAAAAACTTTAACAGCAACCACCTGAAGGGGAGAGTTGAGTTGCAAGGGGACAACAGGTATGTCTTGACGGACAAGGATAGCTGTGCCACCGTGGTGGCCCTGGTCAGGGAAAGGAAAGGAGGACTAGAATAAGTACTATCACCTAGCATAGTCTCTTGAAAAGCTACACAAGCTAGAGAGAACTCCGACAATAAAGCTCGGAGTTCCCCCCACGAGGCGCGAAGGCCTCTACAGTTCCACTGTAGAAGCTTGAAGATGACTACTTAGGTGCAGTGGACGGACGAGCCTTTTGAAGGGACTGCCCGTGATTCACCTGACTAGAAATAATTAACCGACGAGAAGACACCGGGAGTTGTGATGTGCCGGGTCGTTGGACCACTGCCTTTCGGCCTGCCGGTGAGTGATGCGAACCATCATCACACCTACCGGTCATCGGAGGACGAGGGTCAGGCTGGACTGCACTTTTTGATACAGCGGGTCCACGAAGGACGGCTGTGACAATATCATCGGACGTCTCCATGCTAAGACCGTCCTCATCACAAGAAGCCCGATCTGAGACGGAGGGCGTCACAGAAGGCTGAACAGAAACAACTGGCGCTACCATTGCAGAACGGTCCCTGGAGGACTCACGATCATGTACACCGGGAGAAACCTTAGATTGTTTAGGCTGAGCTAAATCTATCGACTCCGCAGAGCCGCGGTGCCGTTTGGTCAGGCCCTTCAAAGGCTTAGGTGATACAGGGTGCAAATGGACATCCACTACATGGGTTAGTTTGGTCAAGTCCGTATTATTCTCGTCGCTTCTTGCAGGTGACTCAACTGAGTCGTCGGATAAAAGGGCAAACCTATTAGTCAGATGAACAGGACCACCCACCCCAACAGAGCGAGAGGTAGCAGGAGTTGTCTTCGGACCGGCAGACACAGTTGAAGAGCGAGCGGCCAAAGAAGCATAGGATGTCGCACCAGTACCGTCCTTCTGGCGGTACAGGAATTCACGGCCTGCATTATCAAGGCTGATGAACTGCGAGTTAGCAAGCTGCAAAATGTCCTGGTCCAGGCGATACCCGGGGCATTGCCTGGAACATACCTGGTGAGCATCACGGCAATGAAAGCAATAAGCAGCAGCATTGCAATGCTCCTCAGAATTTGAGTCTAGTGCAGAGCAATTACCACATCGAGAAGCTTCCTTACACGAGCTTTTGCCGTGACCGTACCCATAGCATGAGAAACACTGAAGAGGACGAGAAACAAACGCCTCACCCTAAGATTAATAGGTCCGACATTAACACGGTCAGGGACGGTGGACCCAATAAAGGTGAGAAGGACCATGTTGGAGGAGTTCCTCATCTCAGTTACGTTCTGGACTGAGTTAGGACACATAGCCAGTATTTCCTCTTCAGGAAATTCATAAAGATCCTGACTGTTGTTACGGCTCGCCCGTAACATACTCCACTACCCTCACCTCCACCGCTTGTTACCTCGTTCGCCACCTCTCCGCCTCCCCTTCCACGTCACCGTCTCGTGAACCTTGCACGCCACCGTCTCATGAACCCTCCACGTCACTGTTTCATGAAGCCCCGCTACTGTCCCGAAGTTGGATTCACGCAGCCCCATTCGACTCAACCGGAAGTGTTAAGGCAGCTTTTGGCTTTCTGGAAGTCAGTTGAGGTCCAGGCCTCAACCAGTGAACACAACGCCTCTTGGGTCTACCGTGGGATCAACCGTCACCCAGCACTTCACCACTGCGACACCGCATAAGTATCACTTCCCCTCGTCCGTGTTTTCCACATTGCCTCCATATAGGATTAGGATTATTGTTAGGTATTAAGTTGGGATTTATTGTTGTATTTATTTCTGTGTTATATGTATATGTGTATGTCATTTTCCTGTTTCATGTTATATATCTGTGTTTCATGTTTCATGTTATATCTATGTGTGTCAGTTTCATTATGGGCTATCAAAATAGGTTTTTAAAGTGCCCCCTTTTGCATTTCCTCACCAGTTGAACCTGAAGTGTTTTTTTTTTTTTTTTTTTGTTATTGTTCACCGGCTCCCCGATGCCAATCTTACCAGTTTAACCGGTGAACGTAACACTGTACACACAACCTTTACTGTAATTAAAGGTGGGATGTGCTTTATTCTCAAACATGCTGTCATTAGGGCAGGGGATATGTTGCAACATCCTTGCTTGCATAATATCTTTAGCCCGCACAGGCACCCCCTTTCCGTATTTCTTCAGATTCCCCTCAGGAATCGTGCCGAACTTTTTGGACAGGTACCGGGAGGTATGGATGAAATTCCCGCGCCCATTTTTGTAGTACGCCACAAACAAACGTGGAGGCGGGATCTGGCGGACTTCAGGAACTGAATTTTCTAAATAGTTTTCAAAAACATTTGGGATGTAGTCCATGTCACTGTCTGAAATATTACGTGACTGGAGAAATTCAGTTTTGAAGCCAGAACCGGCAAGGGAAAGAGATGCTACATGTTCATAAGCCAGACGGGCTTCATCACATGACAGAAAAGTCACATAGCAGCGGTTAGATGGAAAATCCTTATCATAAACTTAAGTCGAATGCAGAGAACCGTGCCATACACCTTGAGAAGTGAGTGCAAGGCGTGATAAGAAAATGATGGGTTAACATTTACCATCACGAGGGAGTCATATGCAGCAGAAATACGTCCCTCAGAAGAACTCCCAGAACAGGAGACTGCTGTATGTATATGTATATGTATAAAGTTACACAAAAAAATTGGCTCCAAGGGCAAGGGAAATCACCTACTGGGACTACAATGGGAGGGAGCGCTGGCTGCCGTGGACGGGGTACCTCGTCCCCATGCGGACCAGTCGTTTTCAAAAAAGCCCCCACATGATACGAATGTTTGTCCACAACAGAACTGAGACCCCCCTCCCAAAGCATCCCAGCCTGGACACCCAACCATCCAGCACAGGACGGCCCCTATTGGGCGATCCCTCCAGCGGGTGGCTCCGCTGGTCCACTGGCAGCCTACTTAGGAATCATTTAGTCTGGCCCCTCACTGGCGACCTTACTAGCATGGGTAGCTCTCTCCCCCTCGAAAGAGCAGAGCAGGGGCCTAAGCCCCCTCTAGCCTAGCTCGCCAGGTCACAGGGGCACGCAAGCCCCCCCACCACGACAAGGTGGTTTCCATCTGGGGGGTGTTCCTCAGGGTTCTGTTCTATCATCCACTCTCTTTCTATTATTCATCAATGACCTTCGTAACCAAACTTGTAGTGCTATCCACTCATACGCTGATGATACCACCCTACATCTTTCCACGTCCTTTTAAAAGACGACCAATCTTCAGGAAGTCAACGCAGAGGCGCCACAGAACACCTGACTTCTGATCATTCTAAGATTTCTGATTGGGGCAGAGAAAACTTAATAGATTTCAATGACTCAAAAACTCAATTTTTTCGTCTATTAACTCGAAACAACCTTCCAGACAACTATCCGCTCTTCTTCAATGACACTCAACTGTCTCCCTCTTCCACACTGAAAATCCTCGGTAATCTTCACTGGAAACAAACTCGACACTTCTCATCTCTTATTAAAGCAGTTTCTATAAAGTTAGGCATTCTGCTACGTCTCCGCCAGTTTTTCTCGCCCCCTTAACTGCTCTGTACAAAGACCTTATCCGTCCTTGTATGGATTACTCTTCGCATGTTTTTTTGGGGGGGGTTTTCACTCACACAGCTTTATGGAATAGGGTGGAATCAAAAGCTTTTCGTCTTATCAACCCTCTGACTGACTGTCTTCATCCTCTTTCTCACCGCCGAAATGTTGCATCTCTTTTTACTTTTTGTCGCTATTTTCATGCTAACTCATCTACTGATCTTGCTAACTGCATGCCTCCCTTCCTCCTGCGGCCTCGTTACACAAGACTTTCTTCTTCCTCTCACCCCTATTCTGTCCAACTCTCTAACGCAAGAGTTAAGCAGTATTCTCAGTCATTCATACCTTTCGCTAGTAAACTCTGTAACTCCCTATCTGCCTCTGTATTTTCGTCTTTCTATGATTTGAACTTCTTTTATTTAATTTTAGCTAACTCTTCACTTTCATTTAGGGAATCAGCACTCAAATGGGTCTTTTTTGTTATTTTTGTTGCCCTTGGTTGGCTTCTTTCCTACATAAAAAAAAAGACTCTTAATCGTAAAACTCTGCCTGCTTTTATATTTTCATCTTCCTACGACTTGACTTGTATTAAAAGAAAGGTTTCAAGACATTTGTCCCAGACTTTTGGCTAACTCTACTAACCTTTTAGGGAACTGGCAATGAAGTGGGCCTTTGTCTTTTATATATACATTTTTTTTTTTCGTTGCCATTGAACAGCTTCCCTTTTCCATAAAGAAAAAAGAATAACTTATCAAAGATACTGAGGACACCCTTGCAAAGGATGAACACTATTTTCTTAGAAATGGACGAAAATAATCTAATAAAAATGTAGTGTTGACATAATATAATAACCAAGTAAACATGTGCATATAAAAAAACATGAATAAAAAAAAAAAGCAATGAACATTCTTATGTGTATCAGTAAAATATTTGAGTCATAACGTTGATACACAGAACAAAATCATTGTTATTCAGATACTTATTTTAAGCTTAATTCAGTGCGGTATTAATTTAAGATATGAAGAACCACTAAAGACGCAAAATATACAAAAACTGCAAACCCTCAAACCGCGGTTATGAATCGGAAGGGCCAAGGAATAAGACTTATGTATCTTCCGCAGTCAGGGAACTGCTGTGGCAAAAATAGAGCGAAAGATTTGTTGAACGTGGGTATAACCATACTTTAAGGTTTGTGAGGATTTTATTCAGACTGTTTTCTTTTATGCTTTCAAAATATAGAGCCTATAGTGCATAGAGTGACGCGATAGAGGCACCAGCTGGACGTGTCCTGCACCAACATACATGTTGGGGACAGATGCACCAATGTGCTTAGCGCCGCTCCTTGGAACGCCTTCTCGCCCTCCCTCACACAGGCACCTATTTTCACTGCTATTAAGATTAGACTTAATAAATGACTTTTAATGGAATATATAGGAAGTTATTTCTTTATTGTTTTGAAATAATCTAATTCTCTCTCTCTCTCTCTCTCTCTCTCTCTCTCTCTCTCTCTCTCTCTCTCTCTCTCTCTCTCTCTCTCTCTCTCTCTCTCTCTCTCTCTCTGTTTATAATGGTATCTCATCATCATCTTACTTTACCACCTTTTCCTTCTCATTAAGGCGGGTTCAAACATGCCTATTTGCGACTGAAATTTTACGTAGGTAGAGTTTCTGACTTATCCCTTCTAGTCGGAAAATGTCACACGTAGCGCCTAAAAAGTATCAACTAGTTGGCGCATTGACGGGATGTGAATATAAACAAACCGCAACCCGCCAAGATGTTTTCCACCAGTGACGATGCTGAAGCTGTGGTTCCTCTTCTTTTGGCTGTTAAAATCCATCCATCCATCCTCTTCTTTTGGCGTACCGGAAGAGTCAACAGAAAAGAAAATGCCTGTGAATACGTCCCGGGGTAAGTAGAAGGAAAGAAAGGAGTGTCTGCCACACTCTCTAAATTAGCCTACATTTCTCATAAGAAAATTATTAATCTTAAGAAAATAATACATGCACAATCGCGGTCAATTAAATCCTGGCAAGTCTTCAATGCTCACCTCCAACAACATCCTGCATTAAGGAAAACAGTTCTTGTAGAGTGGCAGCCATTTCGTCAAACAACGATTTGCGCAAGTTATTTTTAAGGCATAATTCATTTCTGGGTTTCTAGATATGTTCTTTTCCCCCACCAACTCTAACATCTCTATACCTGGAGACTACATTTTCAAAGCTTGCTTCGTGACGTCACGTCGTAAATAAAGTCGCAAATCGGCTAACATATTGATCTTATTTTGCGACTGCTTTCTCCAATCTCTAAGCACCGGTTTTGAGTCGGAATCTCTACGTACGTAAAATTGCAGTTACAAATTTGCACCTGTGAATCCGCCTTTACTCTTAGTTGCTGCGGCTCATTACATTTTATTCTTCCTTTTCTTCTTGTCTAAATGATTTGTTTATATTCTATCATACTCTTTCTTTTATCTCTCTTCCTTAACTTTTTTTTTTTTTGCAATAATTCATGTTTTTTGCCTACATTTTTTTTTTTCTTTTTCACACTTTCTTTATTTATAGTACCAAACCTTTTTGTGTGTGTTCTGTCTTCTTGAGATGCTTATCGTTACAGACTTTCATTATTTTCTCGATCTAATACTTCTGATCTTAATCTCAAACTCTTTCCTTCCAATATTTTCGTTTCTACCTAATTGTACTTTTTCGTCTTTCCTCTCAACGTAAGAGTTATCGTGTCCTGATAACTTGAGAGTCTTATCACACACTCTCCCTCCCAGATTACCACTACCAGGTGATCGTGGACACAGCGCACCCTAAGGAGGCGGAGGTGTTCGTGCAGGGCCATCTGGATATCACACTGTACGGGGATAACGGGGAATTGCTAGAGAATCTGAGAATTACCAAGTAAGTGCTCTCTCTCTCTCTCTCTCTCTCTCTCTCTCTCTCTCTCTCGTCACACCATCACTGGATTTGCTTTTTTTTTCTCTCTCGCGTTTTTTGTCACTGATTTATTTTCGTCTTGTCTTATTCGTACCGATTATGTTTGCACTCCTAAATGTTTTTTTTTTCTTTTTTATTGACTACGTGCAGTTATAACTGCTTTTATTTGTTTGTTTGTTGATATTGTTGTTGTTTGTGTGTGTGTGTGTGTGTGTGTGTGTGTGTTTCACTGTATGATCTGTTGCAGTCTCTGACGAGACAGCCAGACGTTACCCTACGGAACGAGCTCAGAGCTCATTATTTCCGATCTTCGGATAGGCCTGAGACCAGGCACACACCACAAACCGGAACAACAAGGTCACAACTCCTCGATTTACATCCCGTACCTACTCACTGCTAGGTGAACAGGGGCTACACGTGAAAGGAGACACACCCAAATATCTCCACCCGGCCGGGGAATCGAACCCCAGTCCTATGGCTTGTGAAGCCAGCGCTCTAACCACTGAGCTACCGGGCTGTGTGTGTGTGTGTGTGTGTGTGTGTGTGTGTGTGTGTGTGTGTGTGTGTGTGTGTTTGCTTGAGGGTAAAAGTTAAACGGTTCTTCTATATATCTTTCTTATTATCTCTCTCTCTCTCTCTCTCTCTCTCTCTCTCTCTCTCTCTCTCTCTCTCTCTCTCTCTCTCTCTCTCTCTCTCTCTCTCTCTCTCTCTCAGGCGTTTTGCCTTTGCCGGTTGATGGGACCTGTGGAGATATTATACTTATTTTCCCTGGAGTGATTACTGTTTCCATGTCAGAGGCCCATCTCTGTGTGCTGAACGCATAATAGAGGTGATAGTGTCTGGCATGGAGGCGTACATTCCTTATTCCTTCTTCTTTATATTTATGCCCGGAATCAAGCCAAGTCTGTTCTTCAACTTGTCAAATACTCCTTCATAAACAGAAAATATCAAAATCTTTCAAACTTAGACTTCTTTCGAGACTTCTGGCATCTGGCCAAAAACATCTCCAATAACTTTACTTCTTCATCTTTCCCTCCTATATTTCATATGGCACCACTGCCATCTCTTCTGTCTCTAAAGTTGAACTCTTCTCTCAGACCTTGGCTAACAACTCCACCTTGGATGATACTGGGCTTGTCCCACCTTCTCCTCCCTCTGACTATTTCATACCTACAATTAAAGTTTTTCGTAATGATGTTTTCCATGCCCTCACTGGCCTAAACCCTCGTAAGGCTTATGGACTTAATGGGGTCCCACATATTGTTCTCAAAAACCATGCTTCCATGTTTGCATATTGCCTGACCAAACTCTTTCAACTATGTCTACCGCCTTCTACCTTTCCTTCTTGTTGAAGATTGCCTACATTCAACCTATTTCTAAAAAGGGTGACCGTTCTAATCCCTCAAATTATCGTCCTATAGCTTTAATCTCTTGCTTGTCTAAATTTCTTTGAATATATCCTCAATAGGAAGATTCTTAATCATCTGTCGCTTCACAATCTTCTATCTGATTGCCAGTATGGCTTTCGTCAAGGTCGCTCTACTCATGATCTTCCGGGTTTCCTTACTGAGTCTTGGTCATCCTATTTTATAGATTTCGGTGAAGCTTTTGCTGTCGCGTTAGACATATCAAAAGCTTTTGATCGATTTTTACCGATGTTTACTACCTCTTTCTCCTAATATAGAAACATTATGGAAGTTGCAGATCCACGTGTAAACACAAGCCATTCGTATTTCTATATCCCGATACGTATCAGTCTTATTTCGTTCTGGATGTTGTAGAGCTTTTTGTTAGATCTCAGGTGATATATTTGAAAATTATCTTATCAAATAACATTAGTTAACATCTATTATAGTTTTGAATTATTCAATTCTACACTTTTTTTTTAGCAGATAAAGAAAGAAAAAAAGTATTTCCTTAGGAATGTATTCTGACTAGTGACTGGTGAAGGTAAAAGTTTTCACTGGTTAATCATGGACTACAGGTACATCTTAACCTGACGAATAAATTAATAACTGCCAGTCACTGATACACTACATATTTTACTTTATTCTGAACTGTATTTTTCATATGTATCTTTTATTCCTCTTTCACTGACAGTACCAGAAAAGAAAACTGTTTCTTCTCCCTCACCAGTTATTTACTTTCCCTTACCAATAACAGGTGTAAGAAGGACAATCTTTTTCTCTGTTGTACACTGTAATATTTCGTTTTGCAAGGAAACACGAGCGGTTTGAACACGGTCAACTCAAGTACTTCATGTTCAAGAGCCACATCGACCTGTCCCGCGTGATCCGTTTGGTGGCCAAGTGGCATTACGATGACACTCTCACCAACCCAGGTTCTTACTGTTGGTCTCTCCTCTGCAACCGCTCCCTATACGTGCGCTCTATACAGGTTGCCCCCATGGATTACTACCCAGAGCAGTAAGTATTCTTTTATATATTCATCATTATCTTTTCGATTAGAACGCGTGAGTATTTGTCTCCAAAATAACTGAATATTTTCTTCTTTTTCTTCCCTTTCCTCCTCCTCCTCGTTTTTCTCCTTACTTTCTTAGTCTTCTTAATTACCATTTTGCTAAAAAAAAAAAATCATATTTTACAAATATTCTGTATCTAGTCATTGCTTTAATCGCTAACTCATTAATTTTCAGAGAGAGAGAGAGAGAGAGAGAGAGAGAGAGAGAGAGAGAGAGAGAGAGAGAGAGGGAGTAGTAGTAGTAGTAGAAGTAAGTAAGTAGTAAGTAAGCAAATTTATTGCTAATATACAGTACAGTCATGACATGATACATACATAGTTTTAATTTACATTAGCTATGGTCCGTTGAGCTGCAGCTCCTTAACGGACGTTCTAACTATTACCTTGTTAGAAGTGTGGGAACAAATTATTGACAGTTATACTGTAGAGTACATATTTATGGAAATTTGCATAAAGAAGAATTTATTGTTGAGACAGCAGGTAAGATTTTATTTCTTTCTTATATTTATGGATATTGATTGTGGTTAAAAAAAACTTTTTTTATCATGAGGGAGACTATTAAATAATCTAGGGTCAAAGCTGACTACATTGTTTTTGAATAATGTTGTTCTGAATGCTGGACAAATAAAATAAATATGGTTATTTCTGGTATTTCTTAAATTCTCATTTAATTTAAATATTGAATTATTATGTTCTCTAGTTTTAAATATTAATAATAATGTGAAATACTTATGAATGTCAGAAAGCTTCATCAGTCTAGCTTCAGAAAATACATGTGCAGTGGAATCAAATTTCTTAAGAAAATACATACATCGTCAAATTTTTTTTTGAGCTATTACTATTCTATTTAAAAAGGATGGCCAAGTACATGCCAATATAGACACGCAGTATATAAGGTGTGGATAGCACAAAGTATGATATATGCTGATCATAGCCTCAATTGTTAGATTATTACGAATTCAATACAATATTCCAGTCATCTTAGAAATTTTTAAACAAGTTTGATCAATATGATGTTTCCAGTTTAAATTTTCATCAATAATAATTCCAAGAAATTTTGTAAAATTATCTTGTTTTATAATTTCACCATCCAATAACACTGGATTCATATGATTTTTTACTGATCTATTTTGAAAAAGTATAGAATGAGTTTTTGAGATGTTAAGTTTTAGCTTATTAGATCTTAACCATAAGTTTACTTTATTTAATTCAAATATTATACTAGTGTGCAGAGAATCTGTTTTTATCTTTTAATAACAGAGTTGTATCATCAGCATATATAACAAACTTTAATTTTGTACTGGCATTAACTATATAATTTATATAGACCAGGAAGAGTATAGGACCTAATATAGAACCCTGTGGTACTCCTTTATATATATGGACTTCAGTGGGGAATAATTTTCATTACAATATACTGCCTGTTTTCTACAATCAAGATAGCTTTGAAATAACTTTAGTGGCAAACCTCTAATTCCCAAATGTTCTAATTTCTACAATAAAATTTTATGATCCAACATATCGAAAGCTTTTGATAGGTCTAGAAATACACCAATGACATACATTTTTTCTTCTTCACTTGAATACACGTTGTTAACAAGTTGAAGTAATGCAGATTCAGTGGAATGATGAACTCTGAAGCCGTGTTGGTTTTCCGTTAAAAGACTGTTAGTTTCTAGATAATTTATTAGTCTAACAGAGATTATTCTTTCGAAAATTTTGCTGAAGGCTGGAAGTATAGAGATAGGTCGGTAGTTTTTAATATCACTTCTGTCACCTGATTTAAATATAGGAATTACTTTAGCTAGTTTTAATTTATTAGGAAATTTACCTGTTTTTAATGTAAGATTTATTATGTGAGTTAAGGGAGCTGATATGACAGATGAAGTGCGTTTCAGTATTTTTGGAGAAATGTCATCAAATCCAGAGGAGTCTGTTTTCATCGATGTTATGATTTTCTCTACCTCGGTTGTGTAGGTGGGAGCCAAATACATTGAAAAACCTGGGGAGTTAAAAAGATATTTTGAAAAATCAGTTTCTTCTTTTGCTAATGTGAATTTGCTTCCTAAAAAATGTTCATTAAATGCAGTGGCTGTATCTATACGCGTAGGATATAGTTCAATGTTAGCTTTTAAGTTATGTGTTCTACCTAAAAGAGTGTTTATTGTGTTCCATTGTTTTTTGGGGTTAC
The DNA here is from genome assembly GCF_017591435.1 of Portunus trituberculatus. Classification (NCBI taxonomy): domain Eukaryota; kingdom Metazoa; phylum Arthropoda; class Malacostraca; order Decapoda; family Portunidae; genus Portunus; species Portunus trituberculatus. The sequence continues at coordinate 13,589,176 of NC_059266.1, read as the reverse complement.
CTTGGTTTACTTTCAGTTGGTTTTTAGAATACATATCCTTTGCTGAGCGTAAAATTGATGTCAGTTTATTTCTATATTGTTTGAACAATTTTCCATAGGTCAATGGCCATTTCTTGGCAAGTCTTTCTAATCTGTGTTTTTCTTTAATACTGGTTTTAAGAGCAGGAGTAATGTGAGGACTAATTTCATTTTTTTTTTTTTTTTTTTAAGGCGAATATTTTTGATAGGGAAGTGTTCTTGAAATAACCAGTCAAATTTCATATGGAACAAATTATAGGCTTGGTCAGGACACAAGGAGTTCAATACATCATTCCACTCAATTGCTGATAGATTATTACTAAAAACTTCTAATGGTGCTTCAGTTATTAATCTCTTACTAATATGTTGTGGTTTATAAGTGGGATATTCAAGTTCACATTGGGAAATAATTGGAAAATTATCTGAAATATCGATATGAATGATGTAACTACTGATATTCTCTTCTGGTTGTGAAGTCCAAATGTTGTCTATGAGTGTGACTTGTTACTCTAGTTGGTTTGTTGATTAAGGGATACAGTGAAAAGGAGAACATAAGATTAAGAAATTCAAAAGCATTTTTTTCATTACTTTTCAATAAGTCTAAGTTAAAATTTCCAAGAAGGTAAATTCTATGATATTTGTTATTTATTAACAGTGAGAGAATATCAGTTATTTCATTCAAAAAATTACCATCATGACCATTTGGAGGTCTATAGATACACATAAATAAATACTTCTTATTTGCGATTGTAGTCTCAATACCTATGGTTTCGATAAATGATTCAGAAATTGTTAATTGGTTTTGTGTTGATGTGTCATAATCTGTTGAAATATATAAAGCAACTCCTCCACCATGCACATTTCTGGATCTTACAAACATATGGTATCCTGGTATTTCATACAATGAACAAAGATGAGAGTCTAACCTAATTTCAGTAAACCCTAGAATAGTAGTAGTAATAGTAGTAGTAGTAGTAGTAGTAGTAGTAGTAGTAGTAGTACTAGTAGTAGTGATAGAGGTTTGGCTTCGCAAGTAATAGTACCACTAAAACTGCATGTAAACAGTGAAATATAAAGTAATGTTTTATTTTTTTAAGTCAGCCTATTATTAGTCCGTATATTAAACAACTGGTGTATTTTAGGATAAGGGATTTCATAACACCCCTGTTAACCCGTAAAAGACCCCAAATATGAACTACAATATGAGAGAGAGAGAGAGAGAGAGAGAGAGAGAGAGAGCACCACATACTATACCAGCCAATCACAGAGAATGTGTCTGAGTTGTCAAGTTCGAGGTAAACTTTCGCAAATTTAATGTTCTCTCTCTCTCTCTCTCTCTCTCTCTCTCTCTCTCTCTCTCTCTCTCTCTCTCTCTCTGTTATTTAAAAGAAATTGTATACTAATAAGGTATATGATAGCCTATTGGCATTACAACTCTCTCTCTCTCTCTCTCTCTCTCTCTCTCTCTATATATATATATATATATATATATATATATATATATATATATATATATATATATATATATATATATATATATATATATATATATATATATATATATATATTTTTTTTTTTTTTTTTGTGTGTGTGTAAAAGAATTTCTATACTAATAAGGTATATAGTAGCCTATTGGCATTACAACTCTCTCTCTCTCTCTCTCTCTCTCTCTCTCTCTCTCTCTCTCTCTCTCTCTCCATTCATATTTTGTAAAAGAATTTGTATATTAATAAGGTATATAGTAGCCTATTGGCATTACAAAACACTCTCTCTCTCTCTCTCTCTCTCTCTCTCTCTCTCTCTCTCTCTCTCTCTCTCTCTCCATTCATATTTTGTAAAAGAATTTGTATACTAATAAGGTATATGGTAGCCTACTGGCATTATAACTCTCTCTCTCTCTCTCTCTCTCTCTCTCTCTCTCTGTGGAATAGGCTGTAATCGTATATATATATATATATATATATATATATATATATATATATATATATATATATATATATATATATATATATATATATATATTTTTTTTTTTTTTTTTTTTTTCTCCCAATCTCTGAAGGAACGGATTTGAAAAAACTATAAGGCTGTCATGATTTCTATCACTAAACCTTTTCCTGTGTTTTTTTTTTTCCGTTCCTTAAGCAAGACAATGTCACAGTTTGTGTGAGTAACTTGTTTATTGATTAATTTATATATCATTTATTAATTTATCTATTTCATTATAAAGTTCACTTTATGGGCTTAATATTCGCCTATCCATCTTTAATGTTTTCATAATCTCTCCCCAAGAAAGTGTTATAATTTTCCTGTTTTTTGTTTTTTTCTTTAATCACCAATTCCTTATTATTCCTCCAGGAACAGGCTAGACCACAAGCGAGTGCTGTGTCAGGCTGGTAAAGAGTACACCAAGATCAAGTCGGGAACATCAGAAAGCCTAGATTACGACGAATCTTGTGTCTCTTCCATTCAGTGAGCTGGTGGTGTTAACTGTGTTCTGCTTGTTTCTTTGATTAAATGGCTTTGAAATCGGTGATCTTATGTTGAAAGCTGAGAAAAATATGTTCTATTTACAACTCGCAAGTATCGGTAGTACTTTCCTGCAGAGAGATCTTTATGTGCTACAATAAAATTAATAACAATAAAAAGTTTTGGCCAACTTACGAGCTTGTCTTTAACCCTTTCACTGCTGTATAACTCCTGCAGCCTAATCTACTCCGTGGCGCAACCTTATAAGAATATAATTGATTTCAAGATACAACTGCCAACAGAGGGGGGGTGGGGGATTTAGATATAGGCGCCGCAAAAGCGGAGGTCATATGGCGCCGCAGCAAAATATCTAAGGAAGACAAAAATGGTTTAAAAGAAATAATAAAATAACTAAAAGCAAGTAAAAACGATAAAATTAATGGTAACTAAAAACTAAAAACTACCAAAAAATACATAAAACATTAAAATACATATAATAAAATAAGATAAAGTTCACAGCTTTGGGAGAAGGCCAGCTTCTCCCAAAAATTTAAAAACGTCATGGCCTTGGGCCAGGCACTCTGGTCCAAGGACCCTTGAGATATAATAGACACCGCTATCTCTACCGCGAAAGCGGTAGAGGTAGCGGTGTCTTAAGTCAGTCAAACTGGGGCAATCCACTAGTAGGTGCCGCACCGTTAGCGGCACTAGGCATTCATCACAATAAGGTTGAGGGTCCCTGGTCGACAGGTACCTTTGTGTAAGGTACGTGTGACCTATACGAAGTCGCACCAATAAAGTCTGTGCACGGCGATCCCAGACATGGGTGAGGGAGTGTGGAAGTAGTGATTTCTCCCATTTTCGAGGTTGCCACCCCCGTTAGCCATCTCCTCTGCCAAATTACTGCAATCGCCACACGAATAAAACTAAATAGGTCTCGAAACGGAACAGGGGCAGGAGATGGAACGCGACTTGCTGCCTCCTTAGTGAGGCGATCTGCGTGTTTTTATTCCCTGGAACACCTACGTGACCAGGGACCCAAAAGAACCCAACACGATATCCTCGTTGGGTAAGAAGGTATAGCCACTCAAGGGCTGATAAAACCAAAGGGTTAAGAGATATAGTGCGAGAGAGAGAAGTAAGAGCACTGCGACAGTCACTAAAAATTGTAAAAGACGAAACCGGGAGTAAAAATAATCTGTAAAGCTAGGACTATGGCAGACAGCTCCGCGGTAAAAACGGATGCCACTGAAGGAAGACTGCCAGACCGATAAAAAGAAAGGAAAACCAAACTAAACCCAACGCCTGCGTCGGATTTGGAACCATCAGTAAAAACAGGGACATCATCAGAATGGAAAGAAAAATGTTCTAAAAACCGTGTGTGGGACAAAGTTGGTAGAAAATCCTTCTTGCCATCCATGGCAGGAGGGCATATTGAGACAACCGGAAGCTGCCAATCACCAACTCGTGGGAGCCGGAGAGAGTAAACAGGAGTGGGATCGATAAACAAGTCCATCATGAGGTTTGTCACTCGAAGGCCGAAAGGTTTAGGTAGACTCGGTCGAGTGACATACACCGCAATATTGACAGACAGGGGACAAAATCAGGAAGACGGTGGGTGCGAAACCAACACCGGAGCATCGAAGACTGGCGCCGGAGGTCTAGCGGCAAGAAGCCAGCATCCACTAGTAGGCTATTTATTGGAGATGTCCGAAATGCACGCGTAGCCAAGCGGACCCCAGCATGATGCACGGAGTCAAGCGTGCGTAGTCGTGCATCCGTTGCAGAGGAGTAGATCTCACAACCGTATTCCAGCTTTGGAAGGATTAGTGTACGGTGAAGCAGCAGCAAAGTGTCCCTGTCAGCACCCCAAGAGGTGTGACTTAAAACCCGAAGAAGGGATAATGCCTGCCGACAAGACGCCTTAAGAGAACGGAAATGGGAAACCCAGGTGAGACGGTTGTCAAACAAAAGGCCAAGATATCGAGTCGCCTCCACGCATGACAGGCGTCTATTGGCAAGGTATGAATCCGGGTTTGGATGGACACCACGGTTGCGACAAAAATGCATGGCTACGGTCTTCGAGGTGAAGAATCGAAAACCGTTCATGTTGGCCCAACTGGACACCCTATTGATCGCCAGTTGGAGCTTGCGCTCAATCAGTGACATCCTAGCAGCAAAAGAATTACATAAATCATCAACATATAAGGAGCTGTGAATGCCATCTGGGAGAGTATCAATAACACCATTTCTGACAACTGCGAATAATGTAACATTAAGAATACTTCCCTGTGGAACGCCATCATTTAGAGCAGTAGCCTCAGAGAAAACACTCCCCACTCGAACCCGTAAAAAACGTCTGGATAAAAACTGTTGGATAAAAAGAGGAAGGTGGCCACGAAGGCCAAAATTAAACAAAGACTGTAAAATACCATGACACCAAGCCGTGTCGTAGGCCTTCTCCAGGTCAAAAAAGACTATTACTTGATGGTGGTGATTAGCGAAGGCCTCACAAATGGAAGACTCTAGGGCTAAAAGAGCATCAGTAGTAGACCTCATCTTTCGGAAGCCGTACTGTACCGATGACAAGTACTTCCCACTCTCCAAGTACCACATGAATCTTACATTTACCGTCTTTTCTAACAATTTACAAATGCAGGATGTCAAAGATATAGGACGGTAGTTCATAGCCTGGAGATTATCTTTCCCAGGCTTCGAAAATGGGAAAACCACTGCCACAGCCCGAGATGATGAAAAGTCACCGGAATGCCAGATCATATTATAAAGATTTAACAAAAAGTTAAAAGCACGGTCACACATGTGACGCAAAAAAACATAAGGAATGTCGTCTGGACCAGGAGAAGAGTCATGACATTGGGACAAAGCAGTCCGCAACTCGGAGGCAGAGAAGGGGGACATTATAGGACTCCCCTCCAGAGGAAGAAAAATTTATGCCGAGAGATTCCATTCTCTGGCAGTAACGTGCGCCCGGGGCTGCAGGATGCCTCCGGGAAACACTAGCAAAGTGCTCCGCGAAGAGGTCGGTGACAGTCCTAGGGTCTGCCACCGTTCGCCCAGCAGACAACAAAACTGGTGAGGAGGAACAGAATACTTCCCAGCAATTCGGCCGACTTTGTTAAAGACATCTGTAATTGGGGTGTGGGCATTAATGGAAGACACATAAGTTTTCCAAGAGGCTCTTTGTGCCTCTTTAAAAACGCTGCAGCGCCGAAAAGCTTCCAGGCACTGCGGGTCCCCACGATGTCGCCGGAGACGAGAGAAAGCATCCCGTTTCTCTTGCACAGCTTTAGTGCATGCTGCGTTCCACCAAGGAACGGGACGCTTATTAAAGCGACCTGACTTCCTAGGGATTGTCTGAAGCGCTACTGAAATAAAAAATAAAATCGGTAAAATAATCAACAGCCTCAGCACAAGTAGAAAAGTCAGCCAGCAGACAGATGAAAGAGCTAAGATCTGTGATTCGAGGCCAATCTGCCTTGTCTAAAACCCAGCGTTGGGGCCGGGACTGTGGCTCAGAGTTCACAGATTCCAATAAAATCGGGAAGTGGTCACTACCGTGTAAATCCAGTAGGACCTGCCAATTAAAATCAAGGAAAGAATTAGATGTACAAATAGAAAGATTGATAACTGTAAAAGTCCCAGTAGGACTGTGGAAATGTGTGACATCTCAAGAATTTAAAATCTCCAATCCCTCATCCTCAATAAAAGAACCGATTAAAACCCCACGAGGATTACTTGCACCTTCATCCCACAATGAGTGACGGCCGTTAAAATCTCCCAACAAAAGAAAATGCGGAGTCAGCTGACGCACCAGGCCGTCAAGCTCACCCATGGAGACAGGAAGCCGAGGAGGGAGATATAAACTGCAAATAGTGTAGGATCGTCCCATAAAAACTTGAACAGCAACCACCTGAAGGGGAGAGTTGAGTTGCAAGGGGAAAGCAGGTATGTCTTGACGGCCCTGGTCAGGGAAAGGAGAGTTAAAAAAAGGTACGATAGCCAGGAGGACTAGAATAAATACTATCACCTAGCAGAGTCTCTTGTAGAGCTACACAGGCTGGAGAGAACTTCGACAATAAAGCTCTGAGTTCCCCCCACGAGGCGCGAAGGCCTCTACAGTTCCACTGTAGAAGCTTGAAGATGAATATTTAGGGCAAGCCTTTTGAAGGGGCTGCCTGTGACTCACCTAACTAGAAATAATTAACCGACGAGAAGACACCGTGAGTTGTGATGTGCTGGGTCGTTGGACTGCTGCCTTTTGGCCTGCCGGTGAGTGATGCGAACGATCATCACACATATCGGTCAGCGGAGGACGAGGGTCAGGCTGGTCTGCACTTTTTGACACATTTGGTCCACGATGGGCAGCTGTGTCAATATCATCAGGCGTCTCCATACGAAGACCATCCTCATCACAAGAAGCCCGATCTGAGACAGAGGATGTCACAGGAGGCTGAACAGAAACTACTGGAGATACCCTAGCAGAGCGGTCCCTGGAGGACTCACGATCATGTATACCGGGAGAAACCTTAGATTGTTTAGGCTGAGCTAAATCTATCGACTCCGTAGAGCCGCGGTGGCATTTGGTCAGGCCCTTCAAAGGCTTAGGCGATACAGGGGGCAAATGGACATCCACTACATGGGTGACTTTGGTCATATTCGGATTCCCATCACTTCTTACAGATGACTCAACTGAGTCGTCAGACAAAAGGGCAAACCTATTAGCCAGATGAACAGAACCACCCGCCCCAACAGAGCGAGAGGTAGCAGAATGAGTTGTCTTTGGACCGGCAGACTCAGCTGAAGAGCGTGCGGCCAATGAAGCATAAGATGTCGCACCAGTACCGGCATTCTGGCGGTACAGGAGTTCACGGCGGGCGCTACCAACGCTGATGAACTGAGTGTTAGCAAGCTGTAGAATGTCTTGCTCCAGGCGATACCTAGGGCATTGCCTGGAACGTACCTGGTGAGCATCACGGCAATGGAAACAATAAGCTGAGTCTAGTGCTGAGCAATTACCGCATCGAGAAGCTTTCACGAGAAACATTGAAGAGGACAGGATATAAAACGCCTCACCCTAAGATTAATAGGTCCGATATTAACACGGTCAGGGAGGGTGGAACCAAAAAAGGTGAGAAGGACCATGTTGGAGGAGTTCCTCATCTTAGTCACCTTTTGGACTGAGCTAGGACACATTGCTAGTATTTCCTCATCAGGAAATTCATAAAGATCCTGACTGTACACACAACCTTTACTGTAATTAAAGGTGGGATGTGCCTTAATAGTCTCAAACATGCTGTCAAAAGGACATGGTAGATGTTGCAACATCATTGCCTGCGTGATATCTTTTGCCCGCACTAGCATCCCCTTACCATATTTCTTGAGGTTTCCCTCGGGAATCGTGCCGATCTCTTTGGACAGGTACCGGGAGGCATGGATGAAATTCCTGCGCCCATTTCTGTAGTACGCCACAAACCAACGTGGAAGCGGGATGTGGCGAACTTCTGGAACTTAATTCTCTAAATAGTTTTCAAAAACATTTCGAATGTAATCCATGTCACTGTCTGAAATATTACGTGACTGGAGAAATTCAGTTTTAAAGCCAGAGCCGGCAAGGAGCAGAGATGCTACATGTTCATAAGCCAAACGGGCTTCATCACATGACATAAACGTCACATAGCAGCGGTTAGAAGGAAATTCCTGATCATAAACCAGTCGAATGCGAACAACCGTACCATATGCCTTGAGAAGTGAGTGCAAGGCATGATAGGAAAATGATGGATTTACATTTACCATCAAAAGGGAATCACATGCAGCAGAAATGCGTCCCTCAGAAGAACTCCCAGAACAGGAGACTGCTGTAGGAGGCCCTTGTGGAGGGGAATCCTCCTTCCCATTTAGAACTGAAGATGACATCTCGCGGGCCAGGTCAGCCACCTCACGAGAACCTGAAATTTTTTTTTGTTTTACCATATGTATAAAGTTACACAAAAAAATTAGCTCCAGAGGCAAGGGAAACCACCTACTGGGACTACAATGGGAGCGAGCGCTGGCTGCCGTGGACGGGGTACCTCGTCCCCATGCGTTTTAAAAAAAGGTCCCACATGATATGAAAGTTTGTCCACGACAGAGCTGAGACCCCCCTCCCAAAGCATCCCAGCCTGGACACCCAACCATCCAGCACAGGACGGCCCCTATTGGGCGATCCCTCCAGCGGGTGGCTCCGCTGGTCCACTGGCAGCCTATGTAGGAACCATTTAGTCTGGCCCCTCACTGGCGACCTTACTAGCATGGGTAGCCCTCTCCCCCCCCGAAAGGACAGAGCAGGGTCTAAGCCCCCTCTAGCCTAGCTCGCCAGGTCACAGGGGCATGCAAGATAAAGCGGTTCCCATCTGGGGGGTGTAATCTATGATTGGTTCACACCAAATTCTTGGTGTCGTTGAAATGCATTTATTTCAAATTATAAAGATCTACATAAATAAACTGGATTCCAGCTCAAAGCATAAGAATATAACTTTCTATATCAATCTAAATATGTAAATAAAATAAAAATAATTTGAGTCAAGAAGCCTACTGACCAAAGCATTCAATTTCCTTGATGAAAATATTTCCAAAAATTAGTATGAAATAAAAAGCCTATGCTTAAAAATAGGCTGTTCGTCTTCCTTAAAAATATATTTGAAGTATATTTATGTACTCCAGACAAACATAATATTGTGTTTAAGGTGCTTTTTTATACTATGTGGGCTTTTCACGGGAATTTAGGGGCTAAACGGGATACCTTTTGGGGTACCGACTATCTCGAAGCCCACCAGCTAGGAAACCGTTCTCTTGAGTGAGGAAACCGAACCTACACTTGGATCGTGGGCAGGATTCGAACCCGTGCGCTTGGAGACCCCTCGGACCCCAAAGCACGTATGGTTTCACTGTACCACGGCGGCCCCTATTAAAGTGCTTAAACAATGAGAGTCAAACTCACAACACTGCGGCAATAAGTTAATCAGCCATCACTACATATATGCATAAAAAAAAAGATAAAATAAAATTATCATTGACACTAACGGCCGATTCATTAAACATTCGGGATACTGGTTAGTATCTAACCCGAACCGTTCCCAAAGAGACGATTCATCAAACACACTCAAGAACGAAACATTCGGGAGAGAGCGTTGGTGTCATGTTCATATAGCTTTCCGGGCTTTATTTACCTACAAAGAGCGAACACCTATGAACAGTAATTACGTAATATTCACATCTGTTCGCTTGTTCGTAGATGTCCAGCCAATGATTTTTTGAAACGCAGGGAGATATATTGCTTTATTTTTCACGAAAAAACCGTTTACAAATACAACACATTGCTACATTTTGACAAAATAGTGTATACCTACATTGTAATAATGTGTAGGAAATGTATTAAGTATCGTGTTTTAAAGCACGGAGAAACATACATTGTTTTTTTTTTTTATAAGAAACCCTGTTATAAATCCAATACATTGCTATATTTTGAAGAAAAAGGTTTATACATCGTTATATTTTGTAAGAAGTGTAAGGAAGATATCAATGAATAGCCTTTATGCAGAAAATTTACGTTAGAAAATGTTAGATTTCTTACCTTTGTTTGAGAATCTTAAAAATACTGTGTTAAAGTATTATTTTTCTTATGTATTAAGCGTTGGTTTGTTGAAATCACTGTTGTAAGATTACACCGCTACGTCTACCGGTGTCGCGGTAGAGATAGCGGTGTCTTTTACCTATCTAAGGTCCGTGGACCCCCAGATAGGAACCGCCTTGTCGTGGTAGGGGGACTTGCGTGCCCCTGTGACCTGGCGAGCTAGGCTAGAGGGGGCTTAGGCCCCTGCTCTGCCCTTTCGAGGGGGAGAGGGCTACTCATGCTAGTAAGGTCGCCAGTGAGGGGCCAGACTAAATGGTTCCTACGTAGGCTGCTAGTGGACCAGCGAAGCCACCCGCTGGAGGGATCGCCCAGTAGGGGCCGTCCTGTGCTGGATGGTTGGGTGTCCAGGCTGGGATGCTTTGGGAGGGGGGTCTCAGCTTTGTCGTGGACAAACATTCGTATCATGTGGGGCCTTTTTTTAAAACGACTGGTCCGCATGGGGACGAGGTATCCTGTCCACGGCAGCCACCACTCGCTCCCATTGTAGACCCAGTTAGTGGTTTCCCTTGCCCCTGGAGCTAATTTTTTGTGTAACTTTATACATATGGTTAAACATAAAAAACTGTCAGGTTCTCGTGAGGTGACTGACCTGGCCCGTGAGACGACATATTCAGATCTGAGTAGGGAGAAGGATTCACCTCCACAAGTGCCTCCCACAGCAGTTTCCTGCTCTGGGAGTCCTTCTGAGGGACGTATCTCTGCTGTTTTGGATTCTCTTTTGATGGTAAATGTAAATCCATCTTTTTCTTATCACGCCTTGCACTCCTTTCTCAAGGTGTATGGCACAGTTCTCCGTATTCGACTTGTTTACGATAAGGACTTTCCGTCTAATCGCTGCTATGTAACGTTTCTGTCATGCAATGAAGCCCGTTTGGCTGTAGAACATGTAGCATCCCTGCCCCTTTCTGGTTCTGGCTTTAAGACAGAACTTCTCCACTCTCGCAATATTTCAAACAGTGACACGAACTACATCCCAAATCTTTTTGACCACCATTCAGAGAATTCGGTTCCTGAAGTCCGCCAGATCCCGCCTCCTCGTTGGTTTGTGGCGTACTATAGAAATGGGCGTGGGAATTTCATCCATGCCTCCCGGTATCTTGCCAAAGAAATCGACACGATTCCTGAGGGAAATCTGAAGAAGTTCGGGAAGGGGTTGCTCGTGCGAGCTAAAGATATTACGCAGGCGAGGATGTTACAACATCTCCCATGCCCTACTGACAGCATGTTTGAGACCGTGAAGGCTCATCCTACTTTTAATTATAGTAAAGGTTGTGCGTACAGTCAGGATCTCTATGAAATTCATGAGGAGGAAATACTGGCTATGTGTCCTAGCACAGTCCAAAAGGTGACTAAGATGAGGAATTACTCCAATATGGTCCTTCTCACCTTTTTTTGGTTCCACCTTTTGACCGTGTTCATATCGGCCTTATCAATCTTAGGGTGAGGCGTTTTGTTTCCGCCCTCTTCAGTGTTTCTCATGCTATGGGTACGGCCATGGTAAAAGCTCCTGCTAGGAAGCATCTCGATGTGGTAATTGCTCTGTGCTAGACTCGCATTCTAAGGAGCATTGCAATGCTGCTACTTACTGTTTCCATTGTCGTGATGCTCACCAGGTGCGTTCCATGCAATTCCCTATGTATCGCCTGGAGCAGTACATTTTACAGCTTGCTAACAGTCAATTCATCAGCCTTGGTAGTGCCCGCCGCGAACTCCTGTACCACCAGAAGGTTGGTACTGGTGCGACATCCTATGCTTCATTGGCCGCTCGCTCTTCAGCTAAGTCTGCCGGACCGAAGACAACAACTTCTACTACCTCTCACTTTGTTGGAGCGGGTGGTCCTATTCATTTGGCCAATAGGTTTGCCCTTTTGTCCGATGACTCGGTTGAGTCATCTCTTAGAAGTGACGAGAATAATACGGACTTGACCAAAGTAACCCATGTAGTGGATGTCCATTTCCCTCCTGCATCGCCTAAGCCTTTGAAGGGCATGACCAAACGGTTCCACGGCTCTGCGGAGTCGTTAGATTTAGCTCAGCCTAAGCAGTCTAAAGTTTCTCCCGGTGCACATAATCGTGAGTCCTCCAGGGATCGCTCTGCAATGGTAGCTCCAGTAGTTTTTGTCCAGCCTTCTGTGACGCACTCCGTCTCAGATTGGGCTTCTTGTGATGAGAATGGTCTTAGTATGGATACGTCCGATGATATTGTCACAGCCATCCCTCGTGGACTCACTGTGTCGAAAAGTGCAGTCCAGCCTAACCCTCGTCCTCCGATGACCGGTAGAAGTGATGATGGTTCGCATCACTCTCCGGTAAGCCGAAAGGCAGCGGTCCAAAGACCCGGCACATCACAACTCCCGGTGTCTTCTCGTCAGTTTATTATTTCTAATCAGGTGAGTCACGGGCAGCCGCTTCAAAAGGCTCGCCCGTCCACTGCACCTAAATAGTAATCTTTAAGCTTCTACAGTGGAACTGTAGAGGCCTTCGCGCCTCGTGGAGGGAACTCCGAGCTTTACTGTCGGGTTCTCTCCAGCCTGTGTAGCTCTACAAGAGACTGTGCTAGGTGATAGTACCTATTCTAGTCCTCCTGACTATCGTGCCTTTTTTAGCACACTTTCCCGAACAGGGCCATCACGGTGGCACAGCTATCCTAGTCCGTCAAGACATACCTGTTGTCCTCTTGCAACTCAACTCTCCCCTTCAGGTGGTTTCTGTTAAAGTTTTTATGGGACGATCCTACACTATTTAAGGTTTTATGGGACGATCCTACACTCTTTGCAGTTTATATCTCTCTCCTCGGGTTCCTGTCTCCAGGGGTTAGCTTGACGGCCTGGTGCGTCGGCTGACTCCGCCTTTCCTCTTGTTGGGAGATTTTAACGGCCGTCACCCATTGTTAGATGAAGGTGCTAGTAATCCTCGTGGGGTTTTAATAAGTTCTTTTATTGAGGATGAGGGATTGGAGGTTTTAAATTCTGGGGATGTTACACATTTCCACAGTCCTACTAAGACTTTTACAGCTATCGATCTTTCTCTGTGTACATCAAATTCTTTCCTTAATTTTAATTAACAAGTCCTACCGGATTTACATGGTAGTGATCAATTTCCTTATCTATTGTAATATGTGAACCCACGCTGGGTTTTAGACAAGGCAGATTGGCCTCCATTCACAGACCTTAGCTCCTTTATTCGTCCGTTGGCCGACTTTTTTACTTGTTCAGAGGCTGTTGATTATTTTAATGATTTTTTACATTCTGCAGCGCTTCAGACAATCCTTAGGACGTCCGGTCGCTTTACTAAGCGTCCCGTTCCTTGGTGGAACGAATTATGCACAAACGCTATGAGAGAGAAATGGGCAGCTTTCTCTCGTCTCCGGCGACATCGTAGGGACCCGCAGTGTCTGGCGGCTTTTCGACGCTGCCGAGCTCAGGCCCGCCGTGTTTTGAAAGAGGCACAAAGAGCCTCTTGGAAAGCCTATGTCTCTTCCATTAACGTCCGCACCTCTGTTACGGATGTCTTCACCAAATTCCGCCGAATTGCTGAGAAGTATTCTGCTCCTTCCCCACCAGTTTTGTTGTCTGCTGGGCGGACGGTGGCAGACCCTAGGACTGTCGCCGACCTCTTCGCGGAGCACTTTGCCAGTGTTTCCCGGAGGCATCCTGCAGCCCCGGGCGCACGTCATCGCCAGGGAATGGAATCTCTCGGCATAAATTTTTCTTCCATTGTAGGTGAGTCTTATAATGTCCCCTTCTCTGCCTCCGAGTTGCGGACTGCTTTGTCCCAGTGTCATGACTCTTCTCCTGGCCCAGACGACATTCCTTATGCCTTATTGCGTCACATGTCTGACAATGCTTTTAACTTTTTTATTAAATCTTTATGATATGATTTGGCACACCGGTAATTTTCCATCTAATTGGGCTGTCGCAGTGGTTCTACCATTTCCGAAGCCTGGGAAAGATAATCTTCAGGCTAAGAACTACCGTCTTATATCTTTGATATCCTGCATATGTAAAGATGGTAAATGTAACACTCATGTGATACTTGGAGAAGGGGAAGTACTTCTCATCGGTACAGTACGTCTTCCGAAAGATGAGTTCTACTACTGATGCTCTTTTTCCCTTGAGTCTTCTATTTGTGAGGCCTTCGCTAATCACCACCATCAAGTAACAGTCTTTTTTGACCTGGAGAAGGCCTACGACACGGCTTGGTGTCATGGCATTTTACAGTCCTTGTTTAATTTGGGCTTTCGTGGCAACCTTATTTTTATTCAGCAGTTTTTATCCAGACGTCTTTTACGGGTTCGAGTTGGGAGTGTTCTCCCTGAGGCTACTGCTCTAAATGAAGGCGTTCCTCAGGGAAGTATTCTTAGTGTTACATTGTTTGCAGTCGCCATAAATGGTGTTATTGATACTCTCTCAGATGGCATTCACAGCTCCTTATATGTTGATGATTTATGTATTTCTTTTGCTGCTGGCGATCAATAGGGTGTCCAGTTGGGCCATTATTAAGAGTTTTCGATTCTCCACCTGGAAGACCGTAGCCATGCATTTTTGTCGCAACTGTGGTGTCCATCCAGACCCTAATTTATACCTCACCAATAGACGCCTCTCATGCATAGAGGCGACTCGATATCTTGGCCTTTTATTTGGCAACCGTCTCACCTGAGTTCCCCATTTCCGTTCTCTTAAGGTACCTTGTCTTGTCGGCAGGCATTATCCCTTCTTCGGGTTTTAGGTCACACCTCTTGGGGTGCGGACAGGGACACTTTGCTGCTGCTTCACCGTACACTAATCCTTCACAAGCTGGAATACGGTTGTGAGATCTACTCCTCTGCAACAGATGCACAACTACGCACGCTTGACTTCGTACATTATGCTGGGGTCCGCTTGGCTACGGGTGCATTTCGGACATCTCCAATTTCTAGCTTATTAGTGGATGCTGGCTTCTGGCCGCTCGACCTCCGGCGCCAGTCTTTGATGATCCGGTGTTGGTTTCGCACCCACCGTCTTCCTGATCCCGTCCCTTGTCTGTCAATTTTGCGGGACTAGTGCTCGCAGGCATATTTCACTCGACCTAGTCTCCCTAAACCTTTTGGCTATCGAGTCGCAAATCTCATGGTGGAATTATCTATCGATCCCACTCCTGTGTACTCTTTCCGGCTCCCACGAGTTGGTTTTTGGTAGCTTCCTGTTATCTCATTATGCCCTCCTACCATGGATGGCAAGAAGGATTTTCTGCCAGCTCTGTCCCACACACGGTTTTTAGAACACTTTTTTATCTATTCTGATGATATCCCCGTTTTTACTGATGGTTCCAAATCCGACGCAGGCGTTGGGTTTAGTGTGGTTTTCCCCTCTTTTTATCGGTGTGGCAGCCTTCCTTCAGTGGCGTCTGTTTTTACTGCGGAGCTGTCTGCCATAGTCCTAGCTTTACAGATCATTTTTACTCTCCCTGTTTCGTCTTTTACAATTTTTAGTGACTGTCGCAGTGCACTTATTGCTCTCTCTTGCATTGTTTCCCTTAACCCTTTGGTTTTATCGGCCCTGGAGTGGCTATGTCTTTTTACCAAACGAGGATATCGTGTTGGGTTCTGTTGGGTCCCGGGAATGAACACGCAGATCGCCTCGCTAAAGAGGCAGCAAGTCGCGCTCTATCTCCTGCCCCTGTTCCGTTTCGAGACCTGTTTCATTTTATTCGTGTGGCGATTGCAGCAATTTGGCAGAGGAGATTGCTAACCGGGGTCACAACCTCGAAAATGGGAGAGATCACTACTTCCACTGTCCCTCAGTGGACATACTCCCATGTCCGGGATCGCCGTGCACAGACTTTATTGGCGCGACTGCGCATAGGTCACCTTACACAAAGGTACCTGTTGACCAGGGACCCACAACCTTTTTGTGATGACTGCTTGGTGCCGCTCACCGTGCGGCACCTTCTGGTAGAGTGCCCTAGTTCTATAGAGTTACAACACCGCTACCTGTACCGGTGTCGTGGTAGAGATAGCGGTGTCTACTATCTCTCAAAGGTGCTTGGTCCAGCATGTCTGGCCCCCGGCCATGACGTTTACAGGTACCTTTTATCTTAATTTAATTGTTTTTAATTTTTATCAATATTGTCTTAATTAAAATATTGTAGAGGCGCTATATGACCTATGTAGTTGCGGCGCCTAAAATTAAAACCATCCATCCATCCTTGGACCAGCTTCTCTGGCCCCTGGCTATGACGTTTTTAGATTTCTGGGAGAAGCGGGCCTCCTCCCCAATTTGTAAATTTTATTTCTTTTTATTATGTATTTTAATGTTCTATTTAATTTTATCGTAGTCTTAGTTTTTAGTTACCTTTACTTTTATTGTTTTTAACTACTTTTAGTTTTCTTAAACTATAGTTGCGGCGCCATATGACCCTAGCTGTTGCGGCGGCTAAAGAAAATCCATCCATCCACTGTTGTAAGATATTCTTTTATTGCATAGGTAAAGGCACAAATAAATCATCTATTCTACACTAAACAAACTTTTCTTAATTTGGAACAATTTTCCCTTTTTTTCCCACCAAGATACCTGCGAATCCTCAGTTCTTGATGTAAGAGCTCTTTCTTAAACTGCAACAACTGAACACTTGTTTTCTTCCCGAGATAAATGAGAGCCACTGTAGCGGGTATAAATGAGCAGTCAGGTCTAAATGAGCCCTGCGCTCAGGGCTCTCATTTTATAGGTAATTACCTTAGTTTAGTGTAATCTCACCACTTTTAAGGAAATTCTCAGGTAATGAGATTCTTTACGTAATTCTGGGGTAATTTAAGCATCTCAAAAGTAATTCTGAAGTAATTACAGTACTTGACACTTTTTTATTACTTCCCGTCAAAAGCACTGTTCATAGTGATATAATGTGTATATTGGGCTTTTTTGAATTCTTGTGTGCCTAGTTTTCTATTATTTACAGTAGCTGCAAATGCATCGCTATCATTTACCCTTGCTTTAAATGTCTTGTTATGAGGGAGATATTCTTATTATTAATTTCAGTGTCATGTGACCCTGGGCTGCTGCGGTCCCTAACATAAAGAACTTACTCACTATTACTGATCTCCGCAAGATGTGTATATCGGTATTTCGTCCTCATAACCCAAGGGTTCACAATCTTTTCCTCGTTAAGAACCCCGTGAGTGATAAGACTATCTACCCAAATCTGACACAGAACTGAATGTTCTTTTAGTGACTCACGCTAACTCAATATGCAATGGTACTGCAGAGGATTAGATCAGCCATATAAGTACCTATTCCTGGAAATCTTGTGAATCCTTTTGGGTTCCTAAAACCCCTCTGTCATAAGCAATGCAATTTTACTTCCATTGTTTTAATATCTCACTTTTTAAAACATTACATTGAAATACCATAATTCCACATCAGCTGCGCTGTCAAACAGCGTGACGTCATGCATGACTTCCGGTGCGCTGGTTAGTGGTGGGAAAGTACCGCTAATTTCAGTACCGGTATGTACCGGTACAAAAGACACCATTACCGATACTACCGGTACTGTACCGGTAAACACACACACACACACACACACACACACAGTGGTTAGAGCGCTGGCTTCACAAGCGAGATGGTGGATTTTGCTGTAGGCGCCGCAACAGCCAAGGTCATTTGGCGCCGCTACCAAAATTTAAATAGGACAAAAGGACAAAAGAAAAAAAAATTAAAAGAAAAATTATAAAATAACTAAAAACAATTAGAAAAATACAATTAAAAGTTGCTAAAACAATAAAAAAAAAAAAAAACACGATAAAACCTCAAAATACATAAATAAAAATTCTAAAATTCACAAACAGGGGAGAAGACCAGTCTTTCCCCAAAACACAAAAACATCATGGCCAAGGGCCAGACACGCTGGTCCAAAGACCTCAGAAAAACATAGACACCGCTATCTCCATCCCGGCACCGATAGAGGTACCGGTGTCGCAGGTCTATTAAACTAGGGAACTCCACAAGTAGGTACCGTATTGTAAGTGGCACCAGGCAGTCATGACAGTAAGGTTGAGGGTCCCTGGTCAGGAGGTACCTTTGTGTAAGGTACGTGTGACCTATACGCAATCGCGCCAATAAAGTCTGTGCACTGCGGTCCCGGACATGGGTGTATGTCCAGTGAGGGATAGAGGAAGTAGTGATCTCTCCCATTTTTGAGGTTGCGAGCCCAGTTAGCCATCTCTGCCATAATGCTGCAACCGCCACACGAATAGAGTGAAATACATCTCGAAACGGAACAGGGGCAGTAGATGGAGCGCGACTTGCTGCCCCTTTAGCGAGGCGATCTGCATGTTCATTCCCGGGAACACCAACGTGACCAGGGACCCAACAGAACCCAGCACGATATCCTCTTCTGGTAAGTAGGTAGAGCCACTCCAGGGCTGATAAAACCAGTGGGTGAAGGGAAATAACAGAAGAGAGAGCAGTAAGAGCACTGCGACAGTCACTAGAAATTGTAAAAGACGAAACCGGGAGAGTAAAAATTTTCTGTAAAGCTAGGACTATGGCAGACAGCTCCCCGGTAAAAACGGATGCCACTGAAGGAAGACTGCCAGACCGATAAAAAAAAAGGGGAAAAACCACACTAAACCCAAAGCCTGCGTCGGATTTGCAACCATCAGTAAAAACGGGAATATCATCAAAATGAGTAAAAAAGTGATCTAAAAACCGTGAGTGGGGCAGAGCTGGTGGAAAATCCTTCTTCCCATCAATGGTAGGATGGCATAATGACACAACAGGAAACTGCCAATAACCAACTCGTGGAAGCCGGAAAGAGAGGACAGGAGTGGGGTCGATAGATGAGTCCGCCATAAGATTTGCCACTCGAAAGCCAAAAGGTTTAGGTAGACTCGGTCGAATGACATATGCCTGCGAACGCGAGTCCCGCAATATTGACAGACAAGGAACAGAATCAGGAAGACGGGGGGTGTGAAACCAACACCGGAGCATCGAAGATTGGCGCCGGAGGTCGAGCGGCCAGAAACCAGTATCCACTAGAAGGCTAGGTATTGGAGATGTCCGAAATGCACCCGTAGCCAAACTGACCCCAGCATGATGCACGGGGTCAAGCGTGCGTAGTCGTGCATCCGTTGCGGATGAAAGGATCTCACAGCCGTATTCCAGCTTGGGAAGTATAAGTGTACGGTGAAGCAGCAGAAACGTGTCCCTGTCCGCACCCCAAGAGGTATGACTTAAAACCCGAAGAAGGGATAGTGCCGTCCTGCAAGACGCTTTAAGAGAACGGAAATGGGAAACCCAAGTAAGACGGTTGTCAAACAATAGGCCAAGATATCGAGTCGCCTCACGCATGAGAGGCGTCTATTGGCGAGGTATAAATCAGGGTCTGGATGGACACCACGATTGCGACAAAAATGCATGACTACGGTCTTAGAGGTGGAGAGTCAAAAACTGGACACCCTATTGATCGCCAGTTGGAGCTTGCGCTCAATCAGTGACATCCTAGCAGCAGCAAAAGAAATACATTAATCATCAACATATAAGGAGCTGTGAATGCCATCTGGAAGAATATCTATCACACCATTAATGGCGACTGCGAATAGTGTAACACTAAGAATACTTCCCTGTGGGACACAGAGAACACTCCCAACTCGAACCCGTAAAAGACGTCTGGATAAAAACTACTGAATAAAAATAGGAAGCTGACAACGAAGGCCAAAATTAAACAAGGAACGTAAAATCCCATGACACCAAGCCGTGTCACAGGCCTTCTCCAGGTCAAAAAAGACTGTTACTTGATAGTGGTGATTAGCGAAGGCCTCACAAATAGAAGACTCAAGGGATAAAAGAGCATCAGTAGTAGACCTCATCTTTCAGAAGCCGTACTGTACCGATGACAAGTATTTCCCTCTCTCCAAGTACCACACGAGTCTAACATTTACCATCTTTTCTAACACTTTACAAATGCAGGATGTCAAAGATATAGGACGGTAGTTCGTAGCCTGAAGATTGTCTTTCCAAGGCTTCGGAAATGGGAGAACCACTGCGACAGCCCAAAAGGATGGAAAGTCACTGATATGCCAAATCATATTATAAAGATTTAATAAAAAGTTAAAAGCGATGTCAGACATATCGCGCAAGAAGGCATAAGGAATATCATCTGGGCCAGGAGAAGAGTCATGACACTGAGAAAAATCAGTCCGCAACTCAGATGCAGAGAATAGGACATTATAGGACTCCCGTCCAGTGGAAGAAAAATTTATGCCGAGAGATTCCATTCTCTGGCGGTGACGTGCGCCCAGGGCTGCAATATCCTTCCAGGAAACACTGGCAAAGTGCTCCACGAAGAGGTCGGCGACACTCTTAGAGTCTGCCACCGTTCGCCCAGCAGACAACAAAACAGGTGGGGGGGTAGCAGAATACTTTCCAGCAATTCGGTGGACTTTGATAAAGACATCCGTAAGACGGGTGCGGGCATTAATGGAAGAAACATAAGCTTTCCACAAGGCTCTTTGTGCCTCTTTCAAAATGCGGCGGGCCTGAGCTCGGCAGCGTCGAATAGCTTCCAGGCACTGCAAGTCCCCACGATGTCGCCGGAGACGAGAGAAAGCTGCCCGTTTCACTTTCACAGCTTTTGGGCATGCTGCGTTCCACCAAGGAACGGGACGCTTAGTAAAGCGACCGGACGTCATAGGGAATGTCTTAAGGGCTGCGGAATGTAAAAATTCAGTAACATAATCAACAGCCTCAGCACAAGTAGAAAAGTCAGTCAGCGGACGGATAAAAGAGCTAAGATCTGTCAATCGAGTCCAATCTGCCTTATCTAAAACCAAGCGTGGAGGCCGGGACTGTGGCTCAGAGTTCACAGATTGTAATAAATTCAGAAAGTGGTCACTACTGTGTAAATCCGGTAGGACCCGCCAATTAAAATCAAGGAAAGAATTAGATGTACACAGAGAAAGATCAATAGCTGAAAAAATCCCAGTAGGACTGTGGAAATGTGTAACGTTAACAGCAACCACCTGACGGGGAGAGTTGAGTTGCAAGGAGACAACAGGTATGTCTTGACAGACCAGGATAGCTGTGCCACCTTGGTGGCCCTGGTCAAGGAAAGGAGTGCTAAAAAAGGCACGATAGCCAGGAGGACTAGAATAAGTACTATCACCTATCACAATCTCTTGTAAAGCTGGAGAGAACTCCAACAATAAAGCTCGAAGTTCCCCCCCCCGAGGCGCGAAGGCCTTTACAGTTCCACTGTAGAAGCTTGAAAATGACTATTTAGGTGCAGTGGACGGGCGAGCCTTTTGAATGGGCTGCCCGTGACTCACCTGACTAGAAATAATCAACTGACGAGAGGACACTGGGAGTTGAGATGTACCAGGTCGTTGGACCGCAGCCTTTCGGCCTACCGGTGAGTGATGCGAACCATCATCACTCCTACCGGTCATCGGAAGACGAGGGTCAAGCTGGACTGCACTTTTTGATACAGCGGGTCCACGAGGGACGGCTGTGACAATATTATCAGACGTCACCATGCTAAGACCGTCCTCATCACAAGAAGCCCGATCTGAGAAAGAGGGCGTTACAGGGGGCTGAGCAGAAACTACTGGAGCTACCCTAGCAGAGCGGTCCCTGGATGACTCACGATTATGTGCACCGGGAGAAACCTTAGACTGCTTAGGCAGAGCTAAATCTAACGACTCCGCAGAGCCGCGGTGCCGTTTCGTCATGCCCTTCAAAGGCTTAGGCGATGCAGGAGACAAATGGACATCCACTACATGGGTTAGTTTGGTCAAGACCGTATTATTCTCGTCGCTTCTTGCAGGTGACTCAACTGAGTCATCGGACAAAAGAGCAAACCTATTGGCCAAATGAACAGGACCACCCGCCCTAGCAGAGCGAGAGGTAGCAGAAGGAGTTGTCTTCGGACTGACAGGTTCAGCTGAAGAGCGATCAGCCAATGAAACATAGTCGCACCAGTACCGTCCTTTTGGCGGTACAGGAGTTCGCGGCGGGCACTACCAAGGTTGATGTACTGAGAGTTAGCAAGCTGTAAAATGTCCTGCTCCAGGCGATACCTAGGGCATTCCTGGAACGTACTTGGTGAGCATCACAGCAATGGAAACAGTAAGCAACAGCATTGCAATGCTTTTCAGAGTGTGAATTTGGTGCAGAGCAATTACCACATCTAGCAGCTTCTTTACAGGAGCTTTTACCATGACCGTACCCATAGCAAGAGAAACACTGAAGCGGGCGAAAAACAAAACGCCTCACCCTAAGATTGATGGGACCGATATGAACACGGTCTGGGAAGGTGGAACCAAAGAAGGTGAGAAGGACCATGTTGGTAGAATTCCTCATCTTGGTCACCTTCTGGACTGGGTTAGGACACATAGCAAGTATTTCCTCTTCAGGAAATTCGTAAAGATCCTGAGTGTACACACAACCTTTCCTATAATTAAAGGTGGGATGAGCCTTCAGTCTCAAACATGCTCTCAGTAGGGCATGGGAGATGTTGTAATATCCTCGCCTGCGTAATATCTTTAGCTCGCACGAGCACCCCCTTCCCGTACTTCTTGAGATTTCCCTCAGGAATCGTGCCGATCTCTTTAGACAAGTACCGGGAGACATGAATGAAATTCCCGCGCCCATTTCTGTAGTATGCTACAAACCAACGTGGAGGCGGGATCTGGCGGACTTCAGGAACTGAACTCTCTGAATGGTGGTCAAAAAGATTTGGGATGTAGTCCGTGTCACTGTCCGAAATATTCCGAGAGTGGAGAAGTTCTGTCTTAAAGCCAGAGCCAGCAAGGGACAGGGATGCTATATGTTCTACAGCCAAACGGGCTTCATCGCATGACAGAAACGTTACATAGCAGCGGTTAGACGGAAAATCCTTATCGTAAACATGTTGAATACGGAGAACCGTGCCATACACCTTGAGAAGGGAGTGCAAGGCGTGATAAGAAAAGATGGATTAACATTTACCATCAAAAGGGAGTCACATGCAGCAGAAATGCGTCCCTCAGAAGAACTCCCAGAACAGGAGACTGCTTTGGGAGGCCCTTGTGGAAGGGAATCCTCCTTCCCACTCAGACCTGAAGATGACGTCTCGCGGGCAGGTCAGCCACCTCACGAGAACCTGACAGTTTTTTGTTTTTAGCCATATGTATATAGTTACACAAAAAATTGGTTCCAGAGGCAAGGGAAACCACCTACTGGGACTACAATGGCTGCCGTGGACGGGGTACCTCGTCCCCATGCGGACCAGTTGTCCCAAAGCATCCCAGCCTGGACACCCAACCATCCAGCATGGGACGGCCCTTATTGGGCGATCCCTCCAGCGGGTGTCTCCGCTTTTCCAATGGCAGTCTACATAGGAACCATTTAGTCTGGCCCCTCACTGGCGACCTTACTAACATGGGTAGCCCTCTCCCTCTCGAAAGAGCAGAGCAGGGGCCTAAGCCCCCTCTAGCCTAGCTCGCCAGGTCACAGGAGCACGCAAGCCCCCCCACCACGACAAGGCGGTTCCCATCTGGAGGGGTGGGGGCAGAGGAGATGGCTAACGGGGATCGCAACCTCTAAAATGGGAAAGATCACTACTTCCTCTATCCCCTCACTGGACATACACCCATGTCCGGGATAGTAGGGCACAGACTTTATTGGCTCAACTGCGTATAGGTCACACGTACCTTACACAGAGGTTCCTCCTGACCAGGACCCTCAACCTTATTGTGATGACTGCTTGGTGCCGCTCACCGTGCAGCACCTGTTGGTAGAGTGCCCTAGTTTGATCGAGTTACGACACCGCTACCTCTACCGCTGTCGCGTTAGAGATAGCGGTGTCTATCACCTATCTCAGGTCCTTGGACCAGCGTGTCTGGCCCTTGGCCATGATGTATTCGGTTTTTTGGGAGAGGACAGGGAAGCCAAGGATGGCCTCTACGTTAGCTCTCTTGGGGCGAACCTTGCCGTTCCCCACCACATGTCCCAGGTGGTGGACTTGGCCAGGTTGATTGTAAGCCCGGCTTCCTGGAACCGACCCATCAGCCTCCGAAGACGGGTCAGATGTGTCGCCCAGTCGTCCGCAGTCACCACCAGGTCGTCCAGATATGCAGATGTTCCCTCCAAGTCCTGAGTGATGTAATTTATAGCCCTCTGGAAGGTGGCGGGAGCATTAGACAAGCCAAAGGGCATCACTGTGTATTGGTATAGTCCGAAGGGGGTGATGAAGGCGGATATTATTTGGGCCTCGTCCGAGAGGAATCTGGTAGTATCCTTTAAGTAAGTCTATAGTGGTTACAAATTTGGCTACTCCTATGCTATCTATAAGGTCCTCTATCAAGGGCAATGAGTAGAGTCTGGCACCGTCACTTTATTTAATTTCCTGTAGTCGGTGCAAAATCGACTACTACCATCTGGCTTAGATGTTAACAGGCAGGGAGAAGCCCAGGGAGATATACTAGGTTCTGCAAGGTGATGACAGAGCAGATAGTCTACCTCTTTTTTCATCAAGTCTCTTTTAATGGGTGAAATGCGATAGGCTGGTTGTCTTATAGGCTTGATGTCATTAGATATTAATGTTATGTCATGTTGGATAGTATTACAAACTCCTGGAAGGTCACCTGTGATTTCAGAAAAGTCTAGCAATAACTTTTTAAGATCAGACTGTTGTGAAGGGGTTAAGGAAAGAAACACCTCATCAAGGTTGGACATGATTTGGCTGTTTGAGGGCGTCCTTTAGGTGACGAGAAGAGAATTCGATGTCGGACTATTCCTCGGGGGGCACAGGACCAGACTCCTTCCCTACCAGACATACAGGTACAGTGCGAGACAAGTCGTCCTCTGGTTCTCTGGAGTGGTAAGGTTTCATTAGATTAATATGAACTAGTTGGGAATCCTTACGACGGTCAGGAGTGTGGACCACATAATTTAATGGACTTAGTTTTGAGCCACAACATAAGGTCCCATGAACTTACTGTGAAGAGCATTGCCTGGAGTGGGGAGAAAAGTAAAACCTTGTCTCCTGGTTTGAAACTTCTCATGACAGATTTGGGAAGAGAATTATGTTGCATTTTAGTTTGAGATTTGAGGAAGTTTGATTTAGCAAAGATCTGACTTCACTGATTTTATTCTTAAGGTTACTGATGTAGTCAGACACACTGGGGCTTGAGGGAGTATTTTGAGTAAACCATTGATCCTTTAATATTTTGAGAGGCCCCCTGATCTGTCTACCATAGAGTAATTCAAAGGGAGTAACCTTAAGAATCTTGAGGAGATTCTCTTAAAGCGAAGAGAAGGAAAGAAATACTTTCATCCCAGTCTCCTTGATGCTCCAAGCAATACTTCTTCATCATGGATTTTAATGTTTGGTGAAACCGCTCCAGACAGCCTTGGGATTGGGGTGGTAAGCCGAGGAGGTAACATGGTCGATGTTTAGCTCATTCACTATCTGTTGGAAAAAATGGCTAGTGAAATTGCTATCCTTGTCAGACTGAATTTGTTTTGGAATTCCTACCGAGGTGAAAAAATGTATTAGATGTTTTACAATGGTCTTTGATGTGATGTTCTTAAGAGGGAATGCTTCAGGGTACCTGGTAGTGGGATCCATGAGGGTTAACAAATACTGATTCCCTCGTTTGGTTTTGGGTAAGGACCCTACGCAGTCTAGAATGATCTTTTCGAAGGGCTCCGTCTGAACTGGAATAGGCGTCAGAGGAGCTGGCACAAGACGTTCGTTAGGCTTACCCACAATTTGACATATGTGACATGTTTTTACATAGTGTGTCACATCCTTTTTCATTCCTGGCCAATAAAAATGTTGAAGAGCCTTCTTGTAGGTTTTTTGGATGCCTAGATGACCTGACAATCCATCATGAGCTAGTTCTATAATGGCTGGTCTTACAGACAAGGGGATGACAACTTGATGTGTTTCTGACCAGGTGTCTAGTTGTTTCAGTTCAGGAGGTCTGTAGGCACGCATCAGGACTCCTTCCTGATAATAAAAACAAGGCAATTTAGACATATCCTTTGTCTCACTGGCAATATGTCTGATCTTAGCCAAAGTGAGATCCTGTTCCTGAGCATTAATCAAAATCTCCTTTGAAATTGTGTTATTATACAAGTTGTCAGTAGAGGCAATCATTGGTGGAGGAGGTGATGAAAGGGCAGGGGACTTGGACTGAGACCTGGTGACTGCACACACTGGGAAGAAGTGAGGGGATGTTTCGTCCAGGGTCTTAGTGGGACTTTCTGTTAAGGGAGAATCAAGAACAATTAAGTTTGGAACAGCCAAGTTACCCGCAAGATCATTACCCAGTACAAGATGTACCCCCGGTACCGGCAGTTTGCCAGGTTTAATGGCTACCACAACCTCTCCTGAAATGAACGGGCACTGTAAGCTAATATCCCCAGATGGGAACCGCCTTGTCGTGGTAGGGGGGCTTGCGTGAGAGGCCCTGTGACCTGGCGAGCTAGGCTAGCCCCAAAACCTTCCCCAAAGGGGCTTAGGACCCCTGCTCTGCCCTTTCGAGGGGAGAGGGCTACCCATGCTAGTAAGGTCGCCAGTGAGTGGGGCCAGACTAAATGGTTCCTACGTAGGCTGCCAGTGGACCAGCGGAGCCACCCGCTGGAGGGATCGCCCAATAGGGGCCGTCCTGTGCTGGATGGTTGGGTGTCCAGGCTGGGATGCTTTGGGAGGGGTCTCAGCTCTGTCGTGGACAAACATTCGTATCATGTGGGGCCTTTTTTAAAACGACTGGTCCGCATGGGGACGAGGTACCCCGTCCACGGCAGCCAGCGCTCCTCCCATTGTAGTCCCAGTAGGTGGTTTCCCTTGCCCTGGAGCCAATTTTTGTGTAGCTGTTTTTTTTTATGGGAAAACACAAAAACATTCAGGTTCTCGTGAGGTGGCTGACCTGGCCCACGAGACGTCATCTTCAGGTCTGAGTGGAAGGAGGATTCCCTCCACAAGGGCCTCCCACAGCAGTCTCCTGTTCTGGGAGTTCTTCTGAGGGATGCATTTCTGCTGAATATGACTCTCTTGTGATGGTAAATGTTAATCCATCATTTTCCTATCATGCCTTGCACTCACTTCTCAAGGCGTATGGTACGGTTGTTCGCATTCGACTGGTTTATGATAAGGACTTTCCTTCTAACCGCTGCTATGTAACGTTTATGTCATGTGATGAAGCTCGTTTAGCTTATGAACATGTAGCATCTCTGCCCCTTGCCGGCCATGGCTTTAAAACTGAATTTCTCCAGTCACGTAATATTTCAGACAGTGACATGGATTACATCCCAAATGTTTTTGAAAACTATTTAGAGAATTCAGTTCCAGCAGTCCGCCAGATCCCACCTCCACGTTGGTTTGTGGCGTACTATAGAAATGGGCGTGGGAATTTCATCCATGCCTCCCGGTACCTGTCCAAAGAAATCGGCACGATTCCTGAGGGGAATCTGAAAAAGTATGGGAAGGGGTGCTTGTGCGAGCAAAGATCTTACGCAAGCTAGGATGTTGCAACATCTCCCATGCCCTTCTGACAGCATGTTTGAGACTGTTAAGGCTCATCCCACCTTTAACTATAGCAAAGGTTGTGTTTATAGCCAAGATCTCTATGAATTCCCAGAAAAGGATATACTAGCAATGTGTCCTAGCTCAGTACAAAAGGTGACTAAGATGAGGAACTCCTCCAACATGGTCCTTCTCACCTTCTTTGGGTCCACCCTTCCTGACCGTGTTAATATCGGTCCTATCAACCTTAGGGTGAGGCGCTTTGTTTCTCGTCCTCTTCAGTGCTTCTCATGCTATGGGTACGGTCACGGGAAAAGCTCGTGTAAGGAAGCTTCCCGATGTGGTAATTGCTCTGCGCTCGACTCGCATTCAGAGGAGCATTGCAATGGTGCAGCTTATTGTTTTCATTGCCGTGATGCTCAGCAGGTACGTTCCAGGCAATGCCCCAGGTATCGCCTGGAGCAGGACATTCTACAGCTTGCCAATAGTCAGTTTATCAGCCTCGGTAGCGCCCGCCGTGAACTCCTGTACCGCCAGAAGGATGGTACTGGTGCGACATCCTATGCTTCATTGGCCGCTCGCTCTTCGGCTGAGTCTGCCGGTCCGAAGACAACTCCTCCTGCTACCTCTCGCTCTGTTGGGGCGGGTGGTCCTGTTCATCTGGCTAATAGGTTTGCCATTTTGGCTGATGACTCGGTTGAGTCATCTCTTAGAAGTGACGAGAAAATACGGACTTGACCAAAGTCACCCATGTAGTAGATGTCCATTTGCCACCTGTATCTCCTAAGCCTTTGAAGGGTCTGACCAAACGGCACCGCGGCTCTGCGGAGTCGTTAGATTTAGCTCAGCATAAGCAGTCTAAGTTTCTCCCGGTGCATAATCGTGAGTCCTCCAGGGACCGCTCTGCTAGGGTAGCTCCAGTAGTTTCTGTCCAGCCTTCTGTGACGCCCTCCGTCTCAGATCGGGCTTCTTATGATGAGGACGGTCTGAGCATGGAGACGTCCGATGATATTGTCACAGCCGTCCCTCGTGGACCAACTGTATCGGAAAGTGCAGTCCTGCCTGATCCTCGTCCTCCGAGGACCGGTAAAAGTGATGATGGTTCGCATCACCCACCGATAAGCCGAAAGGCTGCGGTCCAACGACCCGGCACATCTCAACTCCCGGTGTCTTCTCGTCGTTTGATTATTTCTAGTCAGGTCAGTCACGGGCAGCCTCAAAAGGCTCGCTCGTCCACTGCACCCAAATAGTCGTCTTCAAGCTTCTACAGTGGAACTGTAGAGGCCTTCGCGCCTCGTGGGGAACTCCGAGCTTTGCTGTCGGAGTTCTCTCCAGCCTGTGTAGCTCTACAAGAGACTATGATAGGTGATAGTACTTATTCTAGTCCTCCTGGCTATCGTGCCTTTTTAACACTCCTTTCCTGACCAGGGCCACCACGGTGGCACAGCTATTCTAGTCCGTCAGGATATACCTGTTATCCCGGTACAACTTAACTCTCCCTTCAGGTGGTTGCTGTTAAGGTCTTTATGGGACGACTGTACACCATCTGCAGTTTATATCTCCTCCTCGGCTTCCTGTCTCCAGGGGTGAGCTTGACGGCCTGGTGCGTCAGCTGACTCCGCCTTTTCTTTGTTGGGAGATTTTAACGGCCGTCACCCATTGTGGGATGAAGGTGCTAGTAATCCTCGTGGGGTTTTAATCGGTTCTTTTATTGAGGATGAGGGATTGGAGGTTTTAAATTCTGGGGATGTTACACATTTCCACAGTCCTACTGGGACTTTTACAGCTATCGATCTTTCTCTTTGTACATCTAATTCTTTCCTTGATTTTAATTGGCGAGTCCTACCGGATTTACACGGTAGTGACCACTTTCCGATTTTATTGAATCTGTGAAATCTGAGCCACAGTCCCGGCCCCACGCTGGGTTTTAGACAAGGCAGATTGGCGTCGATTCACAGACCTTAGCTCTTTTATCCGTCCGCTGGCTGACTTTTCTACTTGTGCTGAGGCTGTTGATTATTTTACCGATTTTTATTTCTTTAGCGCTTCAGACAATCCCTAGGACGTCAGGTCGCTTTACTAAGCGTCCCGTTCCTTGGTGGAACGCAGCATGCACTGCAGCGGTGAAAGAGAAACGGGCAGCTTTCTCTCGTCTCCGGCGACATCGTGGGGACCCGCAGTGCCTGGAAGCTTTTCGGCGCTGCCGAGCTCGGGCCCGCCGCGTTTTGAAAGAGGCACAAAGAGCCTCGTGGAAAGCCTATGTCTCTTCCATAAACGTCCGCACCCTCTTACGGATGTCTTCAACAAAGTCCGCCGAATTGCTGGGAAGTATTCTGCTCCTTCCCCACCAATTTTGTTGTCTGCTGGGCGAACGGTGGCAGACCCTAGGAATGTCGCCGACCTCTTCGCGGAGCACTTTGCCAGTGTTTCCCAGAGGCATCCTGCAGCTCCGGGCGCACGTCACCGCCAGAGAATGGAATCTCTCGGCATAAACTTTTCTTCCGCTGGAGGAGTCTTATAATGTCCCTTTCTCTGCTTCCGAGTTGCGGACTGCTTTGTCCCAGTGTCATGACTCTTCTCCTGGGCCAGATGATATACCTTATGCCTTCTTGCGCCACATGTCTGACACTGCTTTTAACTTTTTTTAAATCTTTATAATATGATTTGGCATACCGGTGACTTTCCATCTTCTTGGGCTGTGGCAGTGGTTCTCCCATTTCCGAAGCCTGGGAAAGATAATCTCCAGGCTACGAACTACCGTCCTATATCTTTGACGTCCTGTATTTGTAAAGTGTTAGAAAAGATGGTAAATGTAAGACTCATGTGGTACTTGGAGAGGGAAGTACTTGTCATCGGTACAGTACGGCTTCCGAAAGATGAGGTCTACTACTGATGCTCTTTTATCCCTAGAGTCTTCCATTTGTGAGGCCTTCGCTAATCACCACCATCAAGTAACAGTCTTTTTGACCTGGAGAAGGCCTACGACACGGCTTGGTGTCATGGCATTTTACAGTCTTTGTTTAATTTTGGCCTTCGTGGCCACCTTCCTATTTTTATCCAGCAGTTTTTATCCAGACGTTTTTACGGGTTCGAGTTGGGAGTGTTCTCTCCGATGCTACTGCTTTAAATGACGGTGTCCCACAGGAAGTATTCTTAGTGTTACGCTATTCGCAGTTGCAATAAATGGTGTTATAGATACTCTACCGGATGGCATTCACAGCTCTTTATATGTGGACGACTTATGCATCTCTTTTGCTGCTGCTAGGATGTCACTGATTGAGCGCAAGCTCCAACTGGCGATCAATAGGGTGTCCAGTTGGGCCAACATGAACGGTTTTCGATTCTCCACCTCGAAGACCGTAGCCATG
This sequence comes from Portunus trituberculatus, assembly GCF_017591435.1. NCBI lineage: Eukaryota > Metazoa > Arthropoda > Malacostraca > Decapoda > Portunidae > Portunus > Portunus trituberculatus. The sequence goes on along the minus strand of NC_059266.1, from coordinate 13,558,150 downwards.
CATTTTGTCGCAACCGTGGTGTCCATCCAGACCCGGATTTATACCTCGCCAATAGACGCCTCTCATGCGTGGAGGCGACTCGATATCTTGGCCTTTTATTTGACAACCGTCTCACCTGGGTTCCCCATTTCCGTTCTCTTAAGGCGTCTTGTCGGCAGGCACTATCCCTTCTTCGGGTTTTAAGTCACACCTCTTGGGGTGCGGACAGGGACACGTTGCTGCTGCTTCACCGTACACTCATACTTCCGAAGCTGGAATACGGCTGTGAGATCTACTCATCCGCAACGGATGCACGACTACGCACGCTTGACCCCGTGCATCATGCTGGGGTCCGCTTGGCTACAGGTGCATTTCGGACATCTCCAATACCTAGCCTTCTAGTGGATGCTGGTTTCTGGCCGCTCGACCTCCGGCGCCAGTCTTCGATGCTCCGGTGTTGGTTTCGCACCCACCGTCTTCCTGATTCTGTCCCTGTGTGTCAATGTTGCGGGACTCGCGCTCGCAGGCGTATGTCACTCGACCGAGTCTCCTAAACCTTTTGGCCTACGTGTTGCAAATCTCATGGCAGAGTTATCTATCGACCCCACTCCTGTGTACTCTTTCCGGCTCCCACGAGTCGGTTATTGGCAGCTTCCTGTTATCTCATTATGCCCTGCCATGGATGGCAAGAAGGATTTTCTGCCAGCTCTGTCCCACACACGGTTTTAGAACACTTTTTTATGCATTCTGATGATATCCCTGTTTTTACTGATGGTTCCAAATCCGACGCAGGCGTTGGATTTAGTGTGGTTTTCCCCTCTTTTTATCGGTCTGGCAGCCTTCCTTCAGTGGCATCCGTCTTTACTGCGGAGCTGTCTGCCATAGTCCTAGCTTTACAAATAATTTTTACTCTACCGGTTTCGTCTTTTACAATTTTTAGTGACTGTCGCAGTGCTCTTACTTCTCTCTCTTGCACTATATCCTTTAACCCTTTGGTTTTATCAGCCCTGGAGTGGCTATACCTTCTTACACAACGAGGATATCGTGTTGGGTTCTGTTGGGTCCCTGGTCACGTTGGTGTTCCAGGGAATGAACACGCAGATCGCCTCGCTAAAGAGGCAGCAAGTCGCGCTCCATCTCCTGCGTCTGTTCCGTTTCGAGATGTCTTTCCTCTAATTCGTGAGGCAGTTGCAGCAATTTGGCAGAGGAGATGGCTAACGGGGTCGCAACCTCGAAAATGGGAGAGATCACTACTTCCTCTATCCCTCACTGGACATACACCCATGTCCGGGATCGACGTTTACAGACTTTATTGGCGCGACTGCGTATAGGTCACACGTACCTTACACAAAGGTACCTGTTGACCAGGGACCCTCAACCTTACTGTGATGACTGCCTGGTGCCGCTTACCGTGCGGCACCTATTGGTAGAGTGCCCTAGTTTGATAGAGTTACGACACCGCTACCTCTACCGCTGTCGCGGTAGAGATAGCGGTGTCTATTATATCTCAAAGGTCCTTGGACCAGTATTTTAAGTGTCTGGCCCAAGGCCATGACGTTTTTAGATTTTTGGGAGAAGCTGGCCTTCTCCCAAAGCTGTGAATTTTATTTAATTTTATTATATGTATTTTAATGTTTTATTTTGAAATATTATTGTAGTCTAGAATATTTTTGATCTCTTCATATTTTATCATTACCGTTGTATATTAATTTTATCTGTTTTTATTCCTTGCTCTTTTAGATTCATTTTAGCAGGATTTTGCTAACTTTTTTATATCTTCCTGGGGACTGTGTATTATAGTCCTCGTAGAGGCTGACATGGGAGTTAACTCTTCTATGGCATTTCCTAGCAACTGACCTTCTTGCACTAGATGTTCAACAACTACATTCTTAATGACCTCTTTAGTCATCTGAGACGTGATGGGAACATCAAAATGTTTAGCGATGGTCTTCCATTGGACCTTCTTGATATTAGCATCTTTAAGTTGTTCCAGAGAAGGGTCGGCAAAAACTTCAACGTTAAACTGAGCGGAAGCCATATTAAATAGATGTTAAACCACAACAACAAAAAATGATAAGCGAATTACTTAAGTGAGGAACTTGGCAGAGTGATAATAAAGGCAACCCTGGAAATTACCTAATTATACTTAAGTAAACACTTATGAGTACAATCACTAATGAGGGGTAAACTAGAGAGTTACGGCATTAAGAGGGATCCGGATTACTCTAGTTACGAGACTTGAGAGGAGGAATTGTACTCAGACTTGTTATTGATAAGGAGGCGGATTAGTCTGAGAGACTAGTTAAAATGGCCGATTCTAACTAGCGAGAAAAATTATCCGCGAAGTGAGGGATTGAGGTTCGCATGAACATATGATGATCCCAACACTTGGATAACACTTATTACACACCTGCCTATGTGCAAAAAATAGAGATAAGTGCTATCGGTGAACACGCCTTTCTACCTGGTTTCCTGCTCTACCACTGCTATGCGATACCAATGAAAGTAACGAAGCACGTTTAACCCAAAAGGAGCTACTTGATCGCACAAAGGTAAATTTAACCCACACGCAGAGTAAGTCACAGAAAAAAAACACATCAAAGTCACAACCCCACAGAAACACAAGCAATCACAGAAAAAAAAAGTCACTGGAAAAATGGAACACTGGACATGGGTTATAATGGTCCTGTCACGGTCGCCAATTGTTACGTTCACCGGTTAAACTGGTAAGATTGGCATCGGGGAGCCGGTGAACAATAACAATAAAAAAAACACTGCAGGTTCAACTGGTGAGGAAATGCAAAGGGGGCACTTTAAAAAGCTATTTTAATAACCCATAATGATATTGACACACATAGATATAACATGAAACACAGATATATAAAATGAAACACAGGAAAATGACATACACATATACATATAACACAGTAATAAATACAACAATAAAGAACCCAACTTAATACCTAACAATAATCCTAATCCTATATAGAGGCAATGTGGAAAACACGGACGAGGGGAAGTGATACTTATGCGGTGTCGCAGTGGTGAAGTGCTGGGTGATAGTTGATCCCACGGTACACCCAAGAGGCGTTGTGTTCACTGGTTGAGGCTTGGATCTTAACTTGCATTCCAGAAAGCAAAGAGCTGGCTCAACACTTTCGGTTGAGTCGAAAAGGGCCGCGTGAATCCAACTTCGGGACAGTAGTGGGGCTTCATGAAACGGTGACGTGGAGGGTTCATGAAACGGTGGCGTGGAAGGTTCACGAGACGGTGACGTGGAAGGGACAGAGGTGGCGAACGAGGTAACAAGCGGAGGAGGTGATGGTAGTAATGTATGTTACGGGCGGGCCGTAACACTGCTCTCTCTTCCACTATCTCCCTTAACCCATTGGTTTTATCAACCCTAGATTGGCTATATCTACTTACCAGAAGAGGATATCGTGTTGGGTTCTGTTGAGTCCCTGGTCACGTTGGTGTTCCAGGGAATGAACACGCTGACCGCCTCGCTAAAGAGGCAGCAAGTCACGCTCCATCTCCTGCCCCTGTTCCGTTTCGAGATGTATTTCATCTAATTCGTGTGGTGGTTGCAGCAATTTGGCAGAGGAGATAACTAACGGGGGTCGCAACCTCGAAAATGGGAGAGATCACTACTTCCACACTCCCTGAGTGGACACACACCCATGTCCGGGATCGGTGTGCACAGACTTTATTGGCGCGACTTCGTATAGGTCACACATATCTTACACAAAGGTACCTCCTGACCAGGGACCCTCAACCTTACTGTGATGACTGCTTGGTGCCGCTCACCGTGCGGCACCTGATGGTAGAGTGCCTTAGTTTGATCGAGTTACGACACCGCTACCTCTACCGCTGTCGCGGTGGAGATAGCAGTGTCTCTTATATCTCAAAGGTCCTTGGACCAGGGTGCCTGGCCCAGGGCCATGACGTTTTTAGGTTTTTGGGAGAAGCGGGCCTTCTCCCAAAGCTGTGAATTTTATTTTATTTTATTCTATGTATTTTAATGTTTTATATAGTTTTATAGTATTTTTAGTTCTTACCTGTTTACTTATATTGTTTTTAATTACTTTTACTTAGTTTTTTAAATACACGTTAGTGGCAGTAAATTTCTAGTAGCGGCGCTCATATGACCTTTGTTGTTGTGGCACCATGAAATTAAAATCCATCCATCCATCCATCTGCAGTCCCGGCCCCCACGCTGGGTTTTAGACAAGGCAGATTAGCCGCGATTCACAGATCTTACCTCTTTATCCGTCCGTTGGCTGACTTTTCTACTTGTGCTGAGGCTGTTCATTATTTTACTGATTTTTTACATTCAGCAGTGCTTCAGACAACCCCTAGGACGTCCGGTCGCTTTACTAAGCGTCCCGTTCCTTGGTGGAACGCAGCATGCACAAACGCTGTGAAAGAGAAACGGGCAGCTTTCTCTCGTCTCCGGCGACATCGTGGGGACCCGCAGTGTCTGGACGCTTTTTGACGCTGCCGGGCTCGTGCCCGCCGCGTTTTGAAAGCGGCACAAAGAGCCTCTTGGAAAGCCTATGTCTCTTCCATTAACGCCCGCACCCCTCTTACGGATATCTTCAACAAAGTCCGCCGAATTGCTGGAAGTATTCTGCTCCTCCCCCATCGGTTTCGTTGTCTGCTGGGCGAACGGTGGCAGACCCTAAGACTGTTGCCGACATCTTCGCGGAGCACTTTTCAAGTGTTTCCCGGAAGGATCCTACAGCCCCAGGCGCACGTCACCATCAGATAATGGAATCTCTCGGCATAAATTTTTCTTCTTTCTTCCACTGGAGGGGAGTCCTATAATGTCCCCTTCTCTGCCTGAATTGCGGACTGCTTTGTCCCAGAGTCATGACTCTTCTCCTGGTCCAGACGACATTCCTTATGCCTTTTTGTGTCACATGTCTGACCGTGCTTTTAACTTTTTATTAAATCTTTATAATATGATTTGTCATACCGGTGACTTTTCATTTTCTTGGGCTGTGACAGTGGTTCTCCCATTTCCGAAGCCTGGGAAAGATCATCTCCAAGCTACGAACTACCGACCTATATCTTTGACATCTTGTATTTGTAAAGTGTTAGAAAAGATGGTAAATGTAAGACTCATGTGGTACTTGGAGAGGGGGACGTACTTGTCATCGGTACAGTATGGCTTCCGAAAGATGAGGTCTACTACTGATGCTCTTTTAGCCCTGGAGTCCTCTATTTGTGAGGCCTTTGCTAATCACCACCACCAAGTTACTGTATTTTTTGACCTGGAAAAGGCCTACAACACAGCTTGGTGTCATGGCATTTTACGTTCCTTGTTTAATTTTGGTCTCCGTGGCCATCTTCCTATTTTTATCCAGCAGTTTTTATCGAGACGTCTTTTACGAGTTTGAGTGGGGAGTACTCTTTCCAAGGCTAGTGCTCTAAATGATGGTGTCCCACAGGGAAGTATTCTTAGTGTTACACTATTCGCAGTCGCCATTAATGGTGTGATAGATACTCTACCAGATGGCATTCACAGCTCCTTATATGTTGATGATTTATGCATTTCATTTGCTGCCGCTAGGATGTCACTGATTGAGCGCAACTTCAAACTGGCAATCAATAGGGTGTCCAGTTGGGCCAACATGAACGGTTTTCGATTCTCCACCTCGAAGACCGTAGCCGTGAATTTTTGTCGTAACCGCCCCCCCAGATGGGAACCGCCTTGTCGTGGTGGGAGGGGCTTGCGTGCCCCTGTGACCTGGCTAGCTAGACTAGAGGGGTCTTAGGCCCCTGCTCTGCCCTTTCGATGGGGGAAGGAAGGGCTATCCATGCTAGTAAGGTCGCCAGTGAGGGACCAGACTAAATGGTTTCTACGTAGGCTGCCAGTGGTCAAGCGGAGCCACCCGCTGGAGGGATCGCCAAATAGGGGCTGTCCTGTGCTGGATAGTTGGGTGTCCAGGCTGGGATGCTTTGGAAGGAGGATCTCAGCTCTGTCGTGGACAAACATTCGTATCATGTGCTACCTTTTTTTTAAAACGACTGGTCCACATGGGGACGAGGTACCCCGTCCACGGCAGCCAGCGCTCCCTCCCATTGTAGTCCCAGTAGGTGGTTTCCCTTGCCCCTGGAGCTAATTTTTTGTGCAACTTTATACATATGGTTATACACAAAAAACTGTCAGATTCTCGTGAGGTGGCTGACCTGGCCCGCGAGACGTCATCTTCAGGTCTGAGTTGGAAGGAGGATTTCCCTCCACAAGGGCCTCCCACAGCAGTGTCCTGTTCTGGGAGTTCTTCTGACGGATGCATTTCTGCTGCATGTGACTCCTTTTTGATGGTAAATGTTAATCCATCATTTTCCTATCATGCCTTGCACTCACTTCTCAAGGCGTATGGTACGGTAGTTCGTATTCGACTGGTTTATGATAAGGACTTTCCTTCTAACCGCTGCTATGTGACGTTTATGTCATGTGATAAAGCCCGTTTGGCTTATGAACATGTAGCATCTCTGCCCCTTGCTGGCTCTGGCTTTAAGACAGAACTTCTCCACTCTCGCAATATTGCGGACAGTGACACGGACTACATCCCAAATCTTTTTAACCACCATTCAGAGAGTTCAGTTCCTGAAGTCCGCCAGATCCCGCCTCCACGTTGGTTTGTGGCGTACTACAGAAATGGGCGCGGGAATTTCATCCATGCCTCCCGGTACTTGTCCAAAGAGATCAGCACGATTCCTGAGGAAACCTCAAGAAATACGGAAAGGGGGTGCTCATGCGAGCTGAAGATATTACGCAGGCGAGGATGTTACATCTCCCATGCCCTACTGAGAGCATGTTTGAGACTGTGAAAGCTCATCCCACCTCTAATTATAGTAAAGGTTGTGTGTACAGTCGGGATCTTTACAAATTTCCTGAAGAGGAAATACTGGCTATGTGTCCTAACTCAGTCCAGAAGGTGACTATGATGAAGAATTCTACCAACATGGTCTTTCTCACCTTCTTTTGTTCCATCCTCCCGAATCGTGTTCATATCGGTCCTATCAATCTTAGGATCAGGCGTTTTGTTTTTCACCCTCTTCAGTGTTTCTTTTGCTATGGGTACGGTCACGGTAAAAGCTCCTGTAAGGAAGCTGCTCGATGTGGTAATTGCTCTGCACTAGACTCACATTCTGAGGGCATTGCAACGTTTCATTGCCGTGATGCTCACCAGGTACGCCAATGCCCAGGTATCGCTTGGAGCAGGACATTTTACAGCTTGCTAATGGTCAGTTCATCAGTCTCGGTAGCGCCCGCCGCGAACTCCTGTACCACCAGAAGGACAGCAGTGGTGCGACATCCTATGCTTCATTGGCCGCTGCCGCTCGCTCTTCAGCTGAGTCTGCCAGTCCGAAGAGAACTTCTCCTGCTACCTCTCGCTCTGTTGGGGCGGGTGGTCCTGTTCATTTGGCTAATAGGTTTGCCTTTTGTCCGATGACTCAGTTGAGTCATCTGTAAGTGACGAGAATAATACGGACTTGACCAAAGTAACCCATGTAGTGGATGTCCATTTGCCCCTGTATCGCCTGAGCCTTTGAAGGGCCTGACCAAACGGCACCGCGGCTCTGCGGAGTCGATAGATTTAGCTCAGCCTAAACAATCTAAGGTTTCTCCCGGTGTACATGATCGTGAGTCTTCCAGGGACCGCTCTGCAATGGTATCGCCAGTTGTTTCTGTCCAGACTTCTGTGACGCCCTCCGTCTCAGATCCGGCTTCTTGTGATGAGGACGGTCTTAGTATGGAGACGTCCGATGATATTGTCACAGCCGTCCCTCGTGGACCCGCTGTGTCAAAAAGTGCAGTCCAGCCTGACCCTCGCCCTCCGATGACCGGTAGGAGTGATGATGGTTCGCATCACTTACCGGTAGGCCGAAAGGCTGCGGTCCAATGACCCGGCACATCTCAACTCCCGGTGTCTTCTCGTCGGTTGATTATTTCTAGTCAGGTGAGTCACAGGCAGCCCCTTCAAAAGGCTTGCCTGTCCACTGCACCTAAATAGTCATCTTCAAGCTTCTACAGTGGAACTGTAGAGGCCTTCGCTCCTCGTGGGGGAAACTCCGAGCTTTACTCTCAGAGTTCTCTCCAGCCTGTGTAGCTCTACAACTGACTATGCTAGGTGATAGTACTTATTATAGTCCTACTGGCTATCTTGCCTTTTTAGCACTCCTTTCCTGACCAGGGCCACCACGGTGGCACAGCTATCCTAGTCCGTCAAGACATACCTGTTGTCCCCTTGCAACTCAACTCTCCCCTTCAGGTGGTTTCTGTTAAGGTTTTTATGGGACGATCCTACACTATTTACAGTTTATATCTCCCTCCTCGGGTTGCTGTCTCCAGGGGTAAGCTTGACGGCCTGGTGCGTCAGCTGACTCCACCTTTCCTCTTGTTGGGAGATTTTAACGGCCGTCACCCATTGTGGGATGAAGGTGCTAGTAATCCTCGTGGGGTTTTAATCAGTTCTTTTATTGAGGATGAGGGATTGGAAGTTTTAAATTCTGGGGATGTTATACATTTCCACAGTCCTACTGGGACTTTTACAGCTATCGATCTTTCTCTGTGTACATCTGATTTTTTCCTTGATCTTAATTGGTGGGTCCTACTGGATTTACACGGTAGTGACCACTTTCCGATTGTATTACAATCTGTAAACTCTGAGCCACAGTCCCGGCCCGCACGCTGGGTTTTAGACGAGGCATATTGGCCTCGATTCACAGACCTTACCTCTTTTATCCGTCCGCTGGCTGACGTTTCTACTTGTGCTGAGGCTGTTAATTATTTTACTGATTTTTTACATTCAGTAGCGCTTCAAACAATCCCTAGGACGTCCGGTCGCTTTACTAAGCCTTCCTTGGTGGAACGCAGCAAGCACTAACGCTGTGAAAGAGAAATGGGCAGCTTTCTCTCGTCTCCGGTGACATCGTGGGGACCCGCAGTTCCTGGAAGCTTTTCGACGCTGCCGAGCTCGGGCCCGCCGCGTTTTGAAAGAGGTACAAAGAGCCTCTTGGAAAGCCCATGTCTCTTCCATTAACGCCCGCACCCCTCCTACGGATGTCTTCAACAAGGTCCGCCGAATTGCTCGGAAATATTCTACTCCTTCCCCACCAGTTTTGTTCTCTGCTGGGCAGACGATGGCAGACCCTAGGACTGTTGCCAACCTCTTCGCGGAGCACTTTGCCAGTGTTTCCTGCAGCCCCGGGCGCACGTCACCGCCAGAGAATGGAATCTCTCGGCATTAATTTTTCTTCCACTGGAGGGGAGTCTTATAATGTCCCCTTCTCTGCCTCCGAGTTGCGGACTGCTTTGTCCCGGTGTCATGACTCTTCTCCTAGCCCAGATGATATTTCTTATGCCTTCTTGCGCCACATGTCTGACAGTGCTTTTAACTTTTTATTAAATCTTTACAATATGATTTCGCATACCGGTGACTTTCCATCTTCTTGGGCTGTCGCAGTGGTTCTCCCATTTCCGAAGCCTGGGAAAGATAATCTTCGGGCTACGAACTACCGTCTTATATCTTTGACATCCTGCATATGTAAAGTGTTAAAAAAAAATGGTAAATGTAAGACTCATGTGGTACTTGGAGAAGAGGAAGTACTTGTCATCGGTGCAGTACTGTTTCCGAAAGATGAGGTCTACTACTGATGTTCTTTTATCCCTTGAGTATTCTATTTGTGAGGCCTTCGCTAATCATTACCATCAAGTAACAGTCTTTTTTGACCTGGAGAAGGCCTACAATACGGCTTGGTGTCATGGCATTTTACGTTCCTTGTTTAATTTGGGCCTTCGTGGCCACCTTCCTATTTTTATTCAGCAGTTTTTATCCAGACGTCTTTTACGGGTTCGAGTGGGGAGTGTTCTCTCTGAGGCTACTGCTCTAAATGATGGCGTTCCACAGGGAAGTATTCTTAGTGTTACATTATTCGCAGTCGCCATAAATGGTGTTATTGATACTCTCCCAGATGGCATTCACAGCTCCGTATATGTTGATGATTTATGTATTTCTTTTGCTGCTGCTAGGATGTCACTGATTTTTTTTTTTTTTTTTTTTTTACGTATGGAAGAGGGCCAGCCAAGTGCAAAAAAAAGAAAGTTAGAAAAAGGCCCACTTGAGTGCTGGCTCTCCAAGAGTTCAAAAAGTGCCAAAACCGTCAGCCAGAATTAGGGGAGCAAATGCCTCGATACCTCCCTCTTAAAAGAAGACTGGTTGTAGGAATTCGGAAATACAGATGCAGGGAGGGAGTTCCAGAGTTTACCAGTGAAAGGGATGAATGATTCAGCGTACTGGTTAATTCTTGCATTAGAGTGTTGGACAGAATAGGGATGAGAGAAAGTAGAAAGCCTTGTGCAGCGTGGTCGCAGGAGGAGGGGAGGCATGCAGTTAGCAAGATCAGTAGAACAGTTACCATGAAAATAGCGATAAAATATAGAAAGGGATGCAACATTTCGGCGGTGAGAAAGAGACTGAAGACAGTTAGTCAGAGGAGAGGAGTTGATAAGACGAAGAGCTTTCGATTCCACCCTATCAAGCAAAGCTGTGTGACTGGAACCCCCCCAACCATGCGAAGAGTACTCCATACAGGGACGGATGAGGCCCTCATACAGAGTAAGCAGTTGGAAGGGCGAGAAAAACTGTCGGAGACGCCTCAGAACATCTAATTTCATAAAAGCTGTTTTAGCAAGAGATGAGATGTGAAGTTTCCAGTTAAGATTATGAGCAAAGGACAGACCGAGGATATTCATTGTGGAAGAGGGAGACAGTTGAGTGTCATTGAAGAAGAAGGGATAGTTATCTGGAAGGTTGTGTCGAGTTGATAGATGGAGGAATTGAGTTTTTGAGGCATTGAAAACTACTAGATTTTCTCTGCCCCAATCGGAAATCTTAGAAAGATCGGAAGTCAGGCGTTCCGTGCCGTTTCCGCGTGATCTGTTGGTTTCCTGAAGGGTTGGACGTCTCTGAAAGAACGTGGAAAGATGTAGGTTAGTATCATCAGCGTATGAGTGGATAGGGCAAGAAGTTTGGTTAAGAAGGTCATTAATGAATAATAGAAAGAGAATGGGTGACAGGACAGAACCCTGAGGAACACCACTATTAATAGGTTTAGGAGAAGAACAGTAGCCGTCTACTACAGCAGCAATAGAGCGGTCGGAAAGGAAAATTGAGATAAAGTTGCAGAGAGAAGAATAAAAGCCGTATGAGGGTAGTTTTGAAATCAAAGCTTTATGCTAGACTCTATCAAAAGCTTTTGATATGTCTAACGCAACAGCAAAACTTTCACCGAAATCTCTAAAAGAGAATGACCAAGACTCAGTAAGGAAAGCCAGAAGATCACCAGTAGAGCGACCTTGACGGAAGGCATACTGGCGATCAGACAGAAGATTGTGAAGTGACAGATGTTTGAGAATCTTCCTATTCAGGATAGATTCAAAAACTTTAGACAAGCAAGACATTAAAGCTATAGGACGGTAGTTTGAGGGGTTAGAACGGTCACCCTTTTTAGCAACAGGCTGAATGTAGGCGAACTTCCAGCAGGAAGGAAAGGTAGAAGTCGATAGACAAAGTTGGAAGAGTTTGGCCAGGAAAGGTGCAAGCACAGAAGCACAGTTTTTGAGAACAATAGGAGGGATCCCATCAGGTCCATAAGCCTTCCGAGGGTTTAGGCCAGCAAGGGCATGGAAAACATCATTACGAAGAATTTTGATTGTAGACATGTAATAGTCAGAGGGAGGAGGAGAGGGAGGGACAAGACCAGAATCGTCCAAGGTGGAGTTGTGAGCAAAGATTTAAGAAAAGAGTTCAGCTTTAGAAACAGAAGAGATGGCAGTGGTGCCATCAGGATGAAATAAAGGAGGGAAAGATGAAGAAGTGAAGTTATTTGAGATGATTTTGGCTAGATGCCAGAAATCACGAGGAGAGTTTGAGTTTGAAAGATTTTGACATTTCCTATTTATGAAAGAGTGTTTGGCTAGTTGAAAAACAGACTTGGCATGATTCCGGGCAGAGATATAGAGTGCATGAGATTCAGGAGATGGAAGACTCAAGTACCTTTTGTGGGCAACCTCTCTATCATGTATAGCACGAGAACAGGCTGAGTTAAACCAGTTGAGCGCAAGCTCCAACTGGCGATCAATAGAAGGTCCAGTTGGGCCAACATGAACGGTTTTCGATTCTCCACCTCGAAGACCGTAGTCATGCATTTTTGTCGCAACCGTGGTGTCCATCCAGACCCTGATTTATACCTCGCCAATAGACGCCTCTCATGCGTGGAGGCGACTCGATATATTGGACTTTTATTTGACATCCGTCTCACCTGGGTTCCCCATTTCCGTTCTCTTAAGGCGTCTTGTCGGCAGGCATTATCCCTTCTTCGGTTTTTAAGTCACACCTCTTGGGGTGCGGACAGGGACACTTTGCTGCTTCTGCACCGTACACTTATACTTCCAAAGCTGGAATACGGCTGTGAGATCTACTCATCCGCAACGGATGCACGGCTACGCACTCTTGACTCAGTGCATCATGCTGGGGTCCACTTGGCTACGGGTGCATTTCAGACATCTCCAATACCTAGTCTATTAGTGGATGCTGGATTCTGGCCACTAGACCTTCGGCGCCAGTCTTCGATGCTCCGGTGTTGGTATCGCACCCACCGTCTTCCTGATTCTGTCCTTTGTCTGTCAATATTGCGGGACTCGCATTCGCAGGTGTATGTCACTCGACCGAGTCTACCTAAACCTTTTGGCCTTCGAGTGACAAACATTATGATGGACTTGTCTATCGATCCCACTCCTGTTTACTCTTTCCGGCTCCCACGAGTTGGTTATTGGCAGCTTCCGGTTGTCTCACTATGCCTTCCTGCCATGCATGGTGAGAAGGATTTTACCCCAACTTTGTCCCACACACGGTTTTTAGAACATTTTTCTTTCCATTCTGATGATATCCCTCTTTTTACTGATGGTTCCAAATCCGACGCAGGCGTCGGGTTTAGTGTTGTTTCTCCTCTTTTTATTGGTCTGGCAGTTTTCGTTCAGTAGCATCCATTTTTACTGCGGAGCTCTCTGCCATAGTCCTAGCTCTACAGATAATTTTTACTCTCCCGGTTTCGTCTTTTACAATTTTTAGTGACTATCGCAGTGCTCTTACTGCTCTCTCTTCTTTTATTTCCTTTCACCTATTGGTTTTATCAGCCCTGGAGTGGCTCTATCTACTCACGAGAAGAGGATATCGTGTTGGGTTCTATTGGGTTCCTGGTCACGTTGGTGTTCCTGGGAATGAACACGCAGACCGCCTCGCTACAGAGGCAGCAAGTCGCGTTCCATCTCCTTCCCCTGTTCCGTTTCGAGATGTATTTCATGCAATTCATGTGGCGATTGCAGCAATTTGGCAGAGGAGATGGCTAACGGGGGTCGCAACCTCGAAAATGGGAGAGATTACTACGTCCACACTCCCTCAGTGGACTTACACCCATGTGTAAGTCAACAGACTTTATTGGCGTGATTTCTTATAGGTCACACGTACCTTACACAAAGGGACCCTCAGCCTTACTGTGATGACTGCTTGATGCCGCTCAAAGTGCGGCACCTGTTGGTAGAGTGCCCTAGTTTGATCGAGTTACGACACCGCTACCTCTACCGCTGTTGCGGTAGAGATAGCTGTGTCCATTATATCTCAAAGATCTTTGGACCTGAGTGCATGGCCCAGGGCCATGACGTTTTTAGGTTTTTGGGAGAAGCTGGCCTTCTCCAAAAGCTCTGAATTTTATTTTATCATATGTATTTTAATGTTTTATTTTATTTTATTGTATTTTTTTTTTTTTAGTTACCTTAAACTTTATTGCTTTTAACTGCTTTTAGTCATTTAATAATTCTTCTTTTAAACCTTATTGTTTTCCATTAAAGATTTGTAGTGGCACCAAATGACCTCCGCTGTTGCGGCGCCTAACATTAAATCCATCCATCCATCCAGGCAATGCCATAGGTATCGCCTGGAGCAGGACATATTACAGCTTGCTAACAATCAGTTCATCAGCCTTGGTAGCACCTGCTGCGAACTCCTCTATCGCCAGAAGGACGGTACTGGTGCTACATCCTATGCTTCATTGGCCGCTTGCTCTTCAGCTGAGTCTGCCGGTCCGAAGATAACTCCTTCTGCTACCTCTCGCTCTGTTGGGGCGGGTGGTCCTGTTCATTTGGCCATTAGGTTTGCCGATTTGTCCGACGACTCAGTTGAGTCATCTCTTAGAAGTGACGGGAATAATAAGGACTTGACCAAAGTCACTCATGTAGTGGATGTCCATTTGCCCCTGTATTGCCAAAGCCTTTGAAGGGCCTGACCAAACGTCACCACAGCTCTGCGGAATCGATAGATTTAGCTCAGCCTAAGCAATCTAATGTTTCTCTCAGTGCACATGATCGTGAGTCCTCCAGGGACCGCTCTGCAATGGTAGCTCCAGTAGTTTCTGCCCAGCCTTCTGTGACGCCCTTCATCTCAGATCGGGCTTCTTGTGATGAGGATGGTCTTAGCATGGAAACGTCCGATGATATTGTCACAGCCGTCCCTCTTGGACCCGCTGTGTCGAAAAGTGCGGTCCAGCCTGACCCTCGTCCTCCGAAGACCTGTAGAAGTGATGATGGTTCGCATCACTCACCGATAGGCCGAAAGGCAGCGGTCCAACGACACGGCGCATCACAACTCCTGGTGTCTTCTCGTCGCTTGATTATTTCTAGTCATGTGAGTCACGGGCGACCCATTCAAAAGGCTCGCCCATCCACTGCACCTAAATAGTCATCTTCAAGCTTCTACAGTGGAATGGTAGAGGCCTTCGCGCCTCGTGGGAGGAACTCCGAGCTTTACTGTCGGAGTTCTCTCCTGCCTGTATTGCTCTACAAGAGACTATGCTTGATGATAGTACTTATTCTAGTCCTCCTGGCTATCGTGCCTTTTTTAGCACTCCTTTCCCCGAACAGGGCCACCACGGTGGCACAGTTATCCTAGTCCGGCAAAACATACCTGTTGTCCCCTTGGAACTCAACTCTTCCCTTCAGGTTGTTGCTGTTAAGGTCTTTATGGGACGATCCTACACTATTTGCAGCTTATATCTCCTTCCTCGGGTTCCTGTCTCCAGGGGTGATCTTGACGGCCTGGTGCATCAGCTGGCTCCGCTTTTCCTATTGTTGGGAGATTTTAACGTCCATCACCCATTGTGGGATGAAGGTGTTAGTAATCCTCGTGGGGTTTTAATCGGTTCTTTTATTGAGGATGAAGGATTGGAGATTATAAATTCTAGGGATGTTATACATTTCCACAGTACTACTGGGACTTTTATAGCTATCGATCTTTCTTTGTGTACATCTAATTCTTTCCTTTATTTTAATTGGCGGGTCCTACCAGATTTATACGGTAGTGACCACTTTCCTATTTTATTAGAAACTGTGAACTCTGAGCCACAGTCCCGGCCCCCACAATAGGTTTTAGACAAGGCAGATTGGCTGCGATTCACAGACCTTAGCTCTTTTATTCGTCCGTTGGCTGACTTTTCTACTTGTGCTGAAGCTATTCATTATTTTACTGAGTTTTTACATTCAGCAGCGCTTCAGACAATCCCTACGACGTCGGTCGCTTTACTAAGCGTCCCGTTCCTTAGTGGAACGCAGCATGCACAAACGCTGTGAGAGAGAGAAACGGGCAGATTTCTCCGGCGACATCGTGGGGACCCGCAGTGTTTGGACGCTTTTCGACGCTGCCGTGCTCCGCCACCGCGTTTTGAAAGAAGCACAGAGCCTCTTGGAAAGCCTATGTCTCTTCCATTAACACCCGCACCCCTCTTACGGATTTATTTAACAAAGTCCGCCGAATTGCTGGGAAGTATTGTGTTCCTTCCCCACCAGTTTTGTTGTCTGCTGGGCGAACGGTGGCAGACCCTAAGACTGTCGCCGACCTCTTCGCGGAGCACTTTTCCAGTGTTTCCCGGAAGGATCCTGCAGACCCAGGCGCACGTCAAAGCCAGAGAATGGAATCTCTCGGCATAAATTTTTCTTCTACCGGAGGCGAGTCTTATAATGTCTTCTTCTCTGCCTCCGAGTTGTGGACTGCTTTGTCCCAGTGTCATGACTCTTCTCCTGGACCAGACGACATTCCTTATGCCTTTTTGCGTCACATGTCTGACCGTGCTTTTACCTTTTTATTAAATCTCTATAATATGATTTGGCATACCGGTGATTTTCCATCTTCTTGGGGTGTCGCAGTGGTTCTCCCATTTCCGAAGCCTGGAAAAGATCACCTCCAGGCTACGAACCACTGTATTATATCTTTGACATCCTGCATTTGTAAAGTGTTGGAAAAGATGGTAAATGTAAGACTCATGTGGTTCTACTGATGCTCTTTTATCCCTAGAGTCTTCTATATGTCAGGCCTTTGCTAATCACATCCATTAAGTAACAGTCTTTTTTAACCTGAAGAAGGGTTATGACACGGCTTGGGGTCATGGCATTTTACAGTCCTTGTTTAATTTTGGCCTTCGTGGCTACCTTCCTATTTTTATTCAGCAGTTTTTATCCAGACGTTTTTTACGGATTCGAGTGGGGAGTGTTCTTTCTGAGGCTGGGTCTCTAAATGATGGTGTCCCACAGGGAAGTATTCTTAGAGTTACACTATTCGCAGTCGCCATTAATGGTGTGATAGATATTCTACTGGATGGCATTCACAGCTCCTTATATGTTGATGATTTATGTATTTCTTTTGCTGCTGCTAGGATGTCACTGATTGAGCGCAAGCTCCAACTGGCAATCAATTGGGTGTCCAGTTGCGCCAACACGGACGGTTTTCGATTCTCCACCTAGAAAACCGTAGTCTTGCATTTTTGTCGCAACCATGGTGTCCATCCAGACCCTGATTTATATCTCACCAATGAACGCCTCTCATGCATGGAGGCGACTCGATATCTTGGCCTTTTGTTTGACAACCGTCTCACCTGGGTTCCTCTTTTCCGTTTTCTTAAGGCGTCTTGTCAGCAGGCATTATCCATTTTTTGGGTTTTAAGTTATACCTCTTGGGGTGCGGACAGGAACATGTTGGTGCTTTTTCATCGTACACTTATACTTCCCAAGCTGGAATACGGCTTTGAGATCTACTCATCCACATCGGATGCACGACTACGCACGCTTGACTCCGTACATCATGCTGGAGTCCGCTTGGCTACGGGTGCATTTCGGACATCTCCAATACCTAGCCTTCTTCTAGTGGATGCTGGTTTCTGGCCGCTCGACCTCCGGCGCCAGTCTTCGATGCTCCGGTGTTGGTTTCACACCCACCATCTTCCTGATTCTGTCCCTTGTCTTTCAATATTGCGGGACTCGCGTTTGCATGCGTATGTCACTCGACCGAGTCTACCTAAACCTTTTGGCCTTCGAGTGGCAAACCTCATGATGGACTTGTCTATCGACCCCACTCCTGTCTACTCTTTCCGGCTCCCACGAGTTGGTTATTGGCAGCTTCTGGTTGTTTCATTATGCCCTCCTGCCATGGATGGCAAGAAGGATTTTCTGCCAGCTCTGTCCCACACACTTTCTGGCAGCCTTCCTTCGGTGGCATCTGTGTTTAATGCGGAGCTGTCTGCCATAGTCCTAGCTTTACAGATCATTTTTACTCTCCCTGTTTCGTCTTTTACAATTTTTAGTGACTGTCGCAGTGCTCTTACTGCTCTTTCTTCTTTTATTTTCCCTTCACCCATTGGTTTTATCAGTCTACTTACCAGAAGAGGATATCGTGTTGGGTTCTGTTCGATCCCTGATCATGTAGGTGTTCCAGGGAATGAACACGCAGATCGCCTAGCTAAAGAGGCAAGTCGCGCTCCATCTCCTGCACCTGTTCCGTTTCGAGATGTATTTCATCTTATTCGTGTGACAATTGCAGCAATTTGGCAGAGAAGATGGCTAACGGGGGTCGCAACCTCAAAAATGGGAGAGATCATTACTTCCACTCTCCCTCAGTGGACATACACCCATGTCCGGGATCGCCGTGCACAGACTTTATTGGCGCAACTGCGTATAGGTCACACGTACCTTACAAATAAGTACCTGTTGACCAGGGACCCTCAACCTTACTGTGATGACTGCTTGGTGCCGCTTACGGTGCGTCACCTACTCGTGGAGTGCCCCAGTTTGACTGATTTAAGACACCGCTACCTCTTCGCGGTAGAAGAGATAGCGGTGTCTATTATCTCTCAAATGTTCTTAGACCAGCGTGCCTGGCCCAAGGCTATGACGTTTTTAAGTTTTTGGGAGAAGCTGGTCTTCTCCCAAAGTTGTAAATATTATTTTATATGTATTTTTGTTTTATTTAGTTTTATTGTATTTTTAGTTTTTAGCTATTCTATTGGTTTTAACTGCTTTTAGTTGTTTTTATCAACAATTCTGTCTTTTTACATTATTGTCGAGGCGCCAAATGACCACAGATGTTGCGGCGCCTTATAATAAAATCCAATCCAATCCAATCCGGATTGGATTGGATTGGACCAAGGCCATGACGTTTTTAGGTTTTTGGGAGAAGCTGGCCTTTACCCAAAGCTGTGAATTTTATTTTATTTCATTCTATGTATTTTAATGTTTTATTAAGTTCTATAGTATTTTTAGTTTTGACCTTTTTAATTGCGTTGTTTTTAATTGCTTTTAATTAGTTTTTTATATATATGTTAGCTCCAATTAATTTATAGTAGCGGCGCCATATGACCGTTGATGTTGCGCCGACAGTAATTAAAGTCCAAATCCAAATCCTTACACAAAGGTACCTGTTGACCATGGACCCTCAACCTTACTGTGATGACTGCCTGGTGCCACTTACGGTTCGGCACCTGGTTGTCAAGTGCCCCAGTTTGACTGACTTAAGGCGGTGTCACACTAGCACTTTTTCCGTCAATTAATGCGATTTCCGTCGATTTTTCAACGTTCCGCATGAACTTATCGCATGAATTTGTCAGACGATAGGTATCGTTTCCGTCTGCAAATTTTCCACCTTTGTTTACATACCAAGACCAAGACCACAAGACTTGCCGTGTCTCCTCAACCTGCATTGGTTCTACCACTAACCATGAACGCATCCATGCACGCTTTTTGGCTTGTTTAGCTCGTCTAAGTTTCGTAATACACAGTATTACATTCAGGGCAGCGTATCTTTGCCGAAGCGTGGCCTCCATGTTTGTGTTTACATTGTATTGGTAGGAAGTGACGACGGAAAGTGACGACAAAGCACCATTTGTGTGTGACAGGCCACAGCCAAAATATTGTCGATTTTCTGAAAAACGACGGAAAAAAAAGACGGAAAAAGTGCTAGTGTGACACCGCCTTTAAGACACTGCTACCTCTACCGCTGTCGCGGTAGAGATAGCGGTGTCTATTATATCTCAAAGGTCCTTGGACCAGAGCAACGAGTATAAATACTATGAGAGGAAAGCTCGCTAGTGTTCAAAAG
>NC_059266.1:13531184-13533684 GCF_017591435.1 Portunus trituberculatus | reverse complement strand
ATTCTCCTAACATGAACAATGAGACACTGGTACACACCTCACAAAACAAATAACAGGGATTTAAGTTTATTTTTATATCACTTTGCAGCATAGTACAGTACCTCTGTTCCTCCTTTGGTAAATGATGGAGTGATAGGTGTGGATGTGTGCCTTTGTTTGAGTGGCACAGGATACATGTCGGCCCTCGTGAAATCTTCATTTCTTATAATTGCTGCAATATGTTGTTAAGGACTTGAAAGGGATGTTGTTGTTGTTGTCAGGGCCGCGAAGATCTTTAAATCCTTATGAGCCCTGGAGTAGTCCTGTGTGGATATCACAGGCGCTATAGCTGGCCGGTCTTCCTCAAGAAGGCACAGGTAAGGCGAAGGACAGCATATTGCCGGGAGGGATGGACAGTTGGACACCTGAGGCCGCCAGGAGGGTAAGCAGGTCGATGCCCAGGGCAGAGAGCCAAGAACGTAATGCAGTGCAGTGGAGGTGAAAGCGTGGGCAGTAGAGCAGGAAATGCTCAATGGTCTCAGGGATAGTCCTACACCAAGGGCAGATGGGATCAGGAGACAGACGCAGGCAGTACTAGTGTGCGGTGAGTGTTGTGTGTCCCACGCGGATTCGGACGATAGCGACCAAATATTGAGCATTGTTTAAAGGAAGTTGAGGTAGGAGAGACTTTAGCAAACAGTGACCATCATATAATTAGATTTATCATTAATTCCAGTAGGGATAATATAGTGAATAAGACTAGAGTCCCAAACTATCAGAAAGGAAATTATGGTAGGTTACGTCAGTTATTAGGAGAGGTAAACTGGGAAGATAGTTTTGGAAATAAAACTGCACAGGAGATGTGGGATATTTTTAAGGTTGTAGTAAAGGGTATAGTGATGCAGTGTATCCCTTACAAAGATATAAGGCAGAGAAACAGGAAGCCATTATGGTGGACTCATGAGATAGGTAGCCAGATCAGAGAGAAGAAGAGGGCATACAGAGAGTTGCAGAAAAGTGGGAAGATGTAGATTTGATTAGGTACAGACAGGTCAGAGATGATTTGAGTAAGGTTATAAAAAAAGTAAAAGGCAGGCAGAGATAAAACTAGCTAGAGCTGGGAGTAAAGATCCCAAAAATTATATAGTTATTACAAGGTCAGTGATAAAAGAAATAAGGATAGGATTGGACCACTCAGAAAAGATGGTGTAGTAGTGGATCAAAATGAAGACATAGTAGAATTATTGAATGAACAATTTTCTTCAGTATTTACTAGGAAAGAATAGGAAATCCTGTTACAAACAGTGCGACGAGTAGTTTAAGAGCTTTAGAAAATATTGATATAAAACCGGGAATTATTAGGAAATTTATTCTTGAACTAGACGATAGGAAAGCTAGTGGTCCTGATGAGCTACATGCCAGAGTACTTAGGGAGGGTGTAGACAGTATTTCTGAAGCACTTAAGTTAATCTTTGAAAGATCACTTAGGTTTGCTGAGATACCTCAGGACTGGAAGTTAGCTAATGTTACTCCAATATTTAAAAAGGTAGGAAGGATGATGCGAATAATTATAGACCGATCAGTTTAACTAGTATAGTATGTAAGATACTAGAGAAAATCATTAAGGGTAGTATTTGGGAGCATTTAAATGAGAATAGATTAATTAGAGATACCCAACATGGCTTTAGATCAGGGAGGTCCTGTCTTACAAATTTGCTCGATATCTTAGAATATATTACCAAGGAGTTAGATGATGGAAATAGCATAGATGTTATATATCTAGATTTTAGCAAGGCGTTTGATAAGGTACCGCATAGGAGGCTAGTGTACAAATTGAGACTACATGGGATAGGGGGTAGGTTAGTTGATTGGATTAGTGAATGGCTTTCTGATAGGAAACAGAGAGTAGTATTAAATGGGGCAATGTCTGAGTGGAAGGAAGTGGTTAGTGGGGTACCCCAAGGATCAGTGCTAGGACCTCTTCTTTTCTTGGTGTACATTAACGATTTAGATATAGGAATTAGTAGCAAAGTATCAAAGTTTGCAGATGATACTAAGATAGCATGTGCAGTACAGGGTGAAAAGGACAATTACAGAATACAACGAGACCTGGACAGGCTGATAGCATGGGCAGACAGGTGGCAGATGGAGTTTAATTCTAAAAAGTGTCAGGTTATGCATTTAGGTAAAGACAACACAAACTTTAACTATGAGATGGAGGGATGTTGGCTAGAGGCAGTAGAGGAAGGAAAGGATTTAGGAGTAGTGATAGACAGGACTATGAAATTTTCAAAGCAATGTTTAGAAGCAAGAAATAGGGCAAATAGGATCCTGGGTTTTATAAATAGAAATGTTAGTTATAAAAGTAAGGAAGTGGTGCGTAGCTTATATAATTCCTATGTTAGGCCCCATTTAGAGTATTGCATACAGGCCTGGTCACCCCACTATAGGCAGGATATCAACATGTTAGAAGCAGTTCAGAGAAGAGCAACTAGGATGATACCAGCATTAAAGCGCCTGG
>NC_059266.1:13418684-13526184 GCF_017591435.1 Portunus trituberculatus | reverse complement strand
GTCTACTATCTCTCTAAGGTGCTTGGACCAGCATGTCTGGCCCCAGGCCATGACGTTTACAAGTACCTGGGAGGAGGTGGGCTCCTCCCCAATGTGTGAATTTTATTTCATTTTATTATATGTATTTTAAATGTTTTATTTAATTTCATTGTACAGGGTGGGGCGTGGAAACTTCCCAATTTGAAATGCGTCTGTTTATGGCAACACTAGTTGTGGTAGAGTGGGGAGGGGCTAGCAGGGAGGGGGTGGATGGGAGGTTTGTGTTCACACCCGTGTCAGTTGGAAATATGCAGTGATCAAGGGAGGAGCGCGCTTTTGCTGTCGAGGCGTATTTTTCTACTGGCCGTTCTGTCATCGCAGTGCAGCGTGCCTTCAGATGTCACTTTGGAATTCCTCCTCGAGGCCATGTTCCTGATTTTAAATCTATTTCATTGTTGGTGGATGCCTTCAGAGAAACGGGGAATGTTTCCAAAAGAAGAAGAGGACCAACAAAGACCGTTAGAACACCTGAGAATGTGGAACGGGTCCTCCAGTCTATGCTGCAGTCCCCCAGGCGTTCCGCTCGGAAACATTCAGCTGCTCTTGGCATGTCAACATGTTCTCTTAGTCGAATTCTCCACGATGAACTACATCTACCCATACAAAATGGTTTTGGTCCGACAACTGACGGAACGTGATTATGTAACCCGACAAACATCATGTGAGCAGTTGGTTGACACCTTACCCAACGGTGCACTTGTGTTCTCAGATGAGGCACATTTTCACCTTAGTGGGTGTGTGAACAAGCAAAATATGAGATACTGGTGTGAAACAAATCCCAGAGAACTTCATGAGAGACCCCTTCATTCGGATCGTGTCACGGTATGGTGTGCAGTGTCAAGAGTAGGCATCATTGGCCCTTACTTTTTCCAAGAAAACGGTGGTGCCGTAACAGAGACTTCAGAGCGCTATGTGACAATGCTCAGGGAGTTTTTTATGTCTGCTCTCATTAATATAGACCTGGATAATGACAACGTGTGGTTCCAGCCCACACTGCACGCATTTCAATGGGATTCCTGAGAGAAGCTTTTCCCGACCGACTGATTTCCCTGAGAGGAGACTTAAACTGGCCTGCGCGCTCACCTGATTTAGCCCCCTGTGATTATTTCCTATGGGGATTGGTTTATAACGACCGTCCACGGACCCTGGAAGACCTACAGAACACCATCCAAACTGAAATAGCCAATATACCGCTCAACATGCTGGAGAGAGTAGACCAAAGCTTCCGAAATCGTCTGAATCAGTGTATTGACAATGGAGGTGGACATTTAAAAGATATTGTCTTTAAAACAGTGGTAAAGTAAATCTCCCGGGAATGTTGTGTGAAAGGCATAAAAGAAGAATAAAGAATTGTGAAGTGTGAACAGGTTTTTATTTCATTCTCAAATCGGGAAGTATCCACGCCCCACCCTGTAGTTTTAGTATTTTTAGTTACCTTTAATTTTATTGTTTTCAATTGCTTTTAGTTTTCTTTACAACTACATTGTCTCCATTATAATATTGTAGAGGCGCTATATGACCTTAGCAGTTGCGGCACCTAAAATAAAATCCATCCATCCATCTCTCCCGTTTATTTTTTTTACAGTTAAAGTCTCCAACTAAGAGTATTCTTCTATCTCTTCTTATCATGTTATGCAAAGAGAGTATCTGCATATCTTTATGCTCGTCTGATCCCCATGTATTAGTCTTTGGTGGAACATATGTATGCACCGTAAGTCACGCATGACCATGCATAGTTGGACAGTACAGCCTAAGAGGAACCCCAATCATTGTACACTTACCAAGGTAAATTACGATGATCTCGCAATTCTTTCCCGATTTCTCACTCCAAATCCATAAATGCTCATGACTTCTTTGAATCCTCCTGTCATCTCTAATATGCCTGTTTAGGTCATTTAGCTTCTTCTGTATTAGAAATAAAGAAGGGAATAGTTAGATGCACATACTGGTTTATATTGTTTATTCACAAAAAAAGAAAAATGTAAATGCTTAACTTCTAACAAGTTAAAAAATGGTATTAGTTATTTTTCATACTGAGGAAGCCTGGTTAAGCTGCTCTTTCTTTTTAAGTTTATGCCATGGGACACAAGTTTCTTTTTAATATAGGCAACAGAGCACATTATAATGGTCTCCATGTTGAACACAAAGAAACTGCACCTTGTACCAACATCTCTTACTTTCCTTCTCTCATCACTTTATTTCGGCCATCTGCTAATATAAAAAGTGAAAAAACAAAACAAAAAAAGACTGTTCCATGTGATATCACCTTAGATCATATGAAAGTAAAATAGACTGGAGTTACATTGAGATCCACAAAATTTTGTAGCATAATTATTTTGAAATTTGAATTTTAGAAATATCATCTTTGAGGATTTCTGTTATAATGAATTTTATGGTTTCTACAAGTTAATTTCCTGTAATATGCTTGATTTATGTATAATTCTGTCCATCAAATATCCAACAACTATAAAACTAAAACTGAGAAAAAAAAAATTCAAATACGTGACATTATATTGTTTCAAAATCTTTCATCAGTTGCCTCCATTCTGCCAGCTCTTCAGTCATTCCAATATCATTTAACAAGACACCATTTTCTTAATATAGTATAAAGAATACTTATAACTTGATAAAAACAATTAACATGAAGTTGAGAATTGCTAAACTCACACTGGCTAGTGAAAACAACTAGCAGCTAAATGATAGCATACTCTACTTGTTATGAGAGGAACTCTACAGAGCTCTGTGTATGTTGCTATGGAAGATTCATTATGAGGCAAATTTGGTTTTTACAACCAACAAACTAACATATCTTACACTGTGATGCGATATGTTAAAACGGGTAGACTAGGCAAAAACATTACATTCTGGTGTATGAGAGGCAACATCCTATCTTTAAAGTGTTTACTATTAATGACTGCATGAAGCCAAGAACCACTTACAATCTACTCAGCTTCGCAAAAAATCAGGTACAGGTCACTTTAAAAGTGCCCAAGGAATAAAAATGAAAATTGTCAATATCTCATCTTGTAGTACTGGTAGATTTCTTATGTCTGAAATTCTGATTATTTAGATTTCTCATTTCATAAGACCAGTATGATATAAGAACAGATAAAAATATGCCAAGTAATATTGTTTTTTGTTTTTGTTTTTTTGTATTATTTTTTTAAGATAAAACTTTGTTATGAAGTACATGCTATGTTGAAATATACAATTTGAGTACCAGTCTATACTGCCTCTTCACACCTACTATGTCTGAATTACTTCCAGAAAATCCTTACAAGGTAAAACAAGTTTTGAAGTTTTAACAGCACTTGTCTAATCTACATTATCATTGTATGAGGATATCAAGTTTCTTTCTATCTAGGTTTCATGTAAAAAATCTGAAAGACTTGCACAGTCCATTCATGTTACCTCAATGCTCACTGATGCCCAGACATCAATTTCTTACACCCAGTACTACACTGCACATTTCAAGCCACTGAAAAAAAAAATCTTGAGGACTCCAATTTGTAAGTTGACTGTGCTATGGTGTCAGGAAACATTCATATAATGCCATGCAGTCAGTATTACTAAAAAAAAACTTAACTATACAGTATGTTTGTATTAATTTCCTCAACAATCACTTTGATATACAAAATTAAGTAATGAAATGTTAGAAGAAATATATAAATCTTGTGAAACCTCCTTTCATAATCTGCATAATGAGGCTACACTTATATTAAATCTATTGAACCACCAAATGTTAGCTATTATTAGAACACTGATGTGCAGAGATGGATAAACTAATGACGCCTTGCAGATAAATCCATTAATCTATCACATATACATATAAAAAATAATACTGGATTAAGAAAATGTCAAGAACAATCATAAGGTTTTTTCCTTCATATTAACAACATATTACACCTAAACAATAAAAAAAAATCTTGCATTATGTAAGGGTATTTTGCATTATTAACTACATAACTTCAACAGCTGAAAAGAAAAATCAGTACTGAACCTTGAAGACCACAATAAGAGTATGTTGCCACATTCTTCAGAGCCTTGACCTCTAGCCACCACTATCATGTTTTCACATCTCAGTCACTCCTTAACAACAACATCTGTACACTCACTCAGCAATTCAACTTTCACAACAGTAGTGGCTCAGAGAATGACTAAATTAGCATAGCTGCTAATCAAGCAACTAACATTATGGTTTCTTCAAGTCACCATTTTTAAACTGGATGGCACATTTTTAAATCTTAACACCTGGTATAGAATATATACACATTTAGTTGAAGTTCCTCCCCAAATAGTAAGGCAGATATACATCTTAGATGATGAAGGAATGCTTTGTAGTTATACATGAATGTTTATTACAATAAAAATGCTAGGAATAAAAACCTCAAACTTCTCCCATTACCCTTATAAAAGTCTAGTATTGTCGTGATATTTTCAGGCTGACCATCATTAATTAATAATTAACAAAGTCATGTACAGAAATTTATCACATATCAATTCTAAAACCCGTATGATTCTGCTCATGTTCAAAATGTTTTATGAAAAAAAAGTACTGACTAATTGATCTACAACAAGAAAATCCCAAACTGTGATGTGTATGCTTACAACCAAGCATCAGGTCTTGTGAGGAAATGGTCTACAACTTTTTTCCAACTAATTAGGTCTAATATATTGTAGACAAAATAGACATCACACATTTTATTTCTTTTAAGTATCTTTCTTAAGTTCAAATGACAAACTGGATTTATAATTAATAATTTTCTTTGTTGCATCTTTTCCTTGCATTCAAGATCTGAAATGATTGAGTGCAGAACCATTTGCCACATTAGTCATGCTCATCATATAAACCGTGAACCACATCTGACATTGCTAATCATAATGCAATCCATCATTGAAGATGACTCAGAAAGTTTCTCTATGCTGTCTGAAAATAGCACAAAAGCACCAGCACAAAACAAATAATGTGATATTTGCTCTATCCTTCCTGCTAGAGGTTTCAAGTTCTTATTTCTAATGATGGATGATAGACATCAATGTATGTTTATTGATGTTGCAAATTTTCACTATGAAACTAAAATTACCCAGAAGGTACACCAAAAAAAAAAAGAAAGAAAGAAAAGAAAAAAAAATCAATAAAAACATCAGCAATACATAACTACCCCATGGAAACTCACTGAGCCAAGACATACTTAAGACCAGCTATGTACAGCTTAGTTTTCTATCTGGATTTAGGGTTTATTTTTCAGTTGTTTGCAAGTAATTAGGCAACAGGCATTCTCCAACACATTACTTTCATGGAGATCTCCTAGGAACTTCAGAACCATACAACTACTACAGGCTGCAAACTTCCTAAGCTCCCATGGCAATTGACAGCAGAAATAGGGGCGAGGGGGGGAGGTGGAGCAAGAGAGACAGCCAGTCCCAGGGCACAATGCACATATGGTAGATGAAAACAAGCTGATGTATATGGAATTGTTTTTTATAAAATCTTGAGCACACAGAATTATCTGCATTCAAGTCAGTCACAGGTAAAGATCATTATTTAAAACTTGTAGCAGGAATTGTTTCAAAGGAAGTGAATAGTAGTAACATTTGGTTACAATGAGTGTGGAACAATGAAGCCTTCCAGAGCTGTGAAGCATTGTGGCTGGCAGAGCAGATAAAGGTGTATGTATGAAAGGACTTTCAGTCTTAGGCCATGACTTCAAAAACATCATTGTGTTCTGGTAAAATGCCACAATGCAGTGTGGAGTCATGACTGATACAATTAATTAACACAGAAATACTCTGCAGGGTAGCTTGTACTTGCACAGCTGATAAAGTTGACAGGTCTAAAGTGATACACAAGATAGAACGTTGTCTTAACAAGGTGGAATTTGAGGAGTACGGCAAAGAACACGCTCTTGCCTCGATGACTGACCTGAGACGTGTTCCCTGTATCATAGTTTCCTCTGGCACTATGATCACTAATAACAGAATATATTTTATTACATTATAATACTTGCAGTTTGTTTAGATAGTCTAGGATAATAAGTAGACACCTGAGAGATGGAATGCACCCAAACATGGAAATAGTTTGAAAATACCAGCAGAGACACCTCGACATCTCTCATTTTATAACTTGTTTGTGTAATTACAGTGCCATTCAGGAAGTTTTAGCAGTTATATTTGGCCAACATCATGTATCAATTTGTTTTTTAATGTCTTCTTAACCAGCCTATATATATATATATATATATATATATATATATATATATATATATATATATATATATATATATATATATATATATATATATATATATATATATATATATTTTTTTTTTTTTATGTAACAACCATTATACAAAAATACATAATGTGTCTATCTTCCTCTTTCCTTCAACCTGAAAAACAAATCTGCCCTATATGATTACTTTTCCTCAACTGACTACATAACAAGGCCTGGAATACCAGCTATTCACTTCTGAATACTTTAAACTTTAAAGATTGAATGGTTAAGACTGAGACACACACATTGCCAATGACATTTTTGCCCCGAGCAGCATGCCAAACAACTCTGCTGATCTGTTTTTCAGTTGTCAGGTGGGCAGAGCTCCCAAGATCTTAAGATTCTAAGTCCTTATGGGAACTGAAAACATCTTTAATCTTAACAGAAGGAACATAGGTTATATTTTCCCCTTACAAGCAATTTAACTGATTTTAAAGACAATGAATTACATATACACGGAAAGTCAAATCCAAACATAACTACAAAAGAAAATGCACACTTATTATCATAAGCATGATACATCCAAAGCTGGAATGTGCAGCTGTGGTGTGGTCTTTAAGCTCTAAAAAAGATATAAGATTAGAACAGATTCAGAAGATTGCTACAAATTTGGTGCCAGAACTAAAGGACCTAACAGATGAAGAAAGGCTGAAGGAAATGATACTGCAAACTTACAAGATAGAATAGAATGAGGAGTCAATGGCATTGAAAAGATAGACAAGGAAAACCTGGTGCTGGCATTTGAAGAAGATAGAAGGACAAGAGGACATGTAAAGATTAGAATGAGGCAGTGTGTGAGGGATATTGGAAAATACAGTTTTCCATATAGAACGGTGGAAAAGTGGAATGCATTGAGTGATGAAATTGTTACAGCACATAATGTGCATAATTTTAAAGAAAAATTGGATAAATGGAGACATGGAGACAGGACACTATGAGCCCCACTCAAACTTTGTACAATACAACTAGGTAAATACACACACACACACACACACACACACACACACACACACACACACACACCCCGTAGTGTAGTGGGTAGCACGCTCGACTCACAATCGAGAGGGTCCGGGTTCGAGTCCCGGAAAGTGGCGAGGCAAATGGGCAAGCTTCTTAATGCGTAGCCCCTGTTCACCTAGCAGTAAATAGGTACAGGATGTAACTCGAGGGGTTGTGGCCTTGCTTTCCTGGTGTGTGGAGTGTGTTGTGGTCTCAGTCCTACCCAAAGATCGGTCTATGAGCTCTAAGCTCGCTCGTAATGGGGAAGACTGGCTGGGTGACCAGCAGATGACCATGGTGGTGAATTACACACACATGGAGGGAATCGTTGAGAGCGGTTAATTGCAAAGAGCTCCTAGAGGAATACATCCAACAGGCTTTGTGGAGCAGACCTAGATTGTATGTACAGGGGGGAATGGGACCATAAAGCTGTCCTATCTCCAAAATAACAAGATTTGGGTGCAGTTTGAGATAAAAATGGAGGTGGAGGGAGAGGTGGATGTAGATGGCACTGCCAGACATATGTTTTCAAAACATAAACAAACACAAGATTTGTTGAAACACCAGCTGCCCTGAGGATAATGGGAGAGGAAAACAATGACAAGGAATTTTCAGGTTTTAAGGAGGAAAAAGGTAATGTGAGAAAACTGGTGAACATGGAGAGGGAGATGAGATGTATGAGAGAAATACTATCAAGTATCCTGGAAAACCAAGACAAATCAATAAAAGAAAACCGTGAACTAAAGGAGAGAATAGAAGAATGTGAAAAAGTAAGAGAAGTAAACCAAGTGATGAAAGAAGAGATGGAGTTAAAGAAACAAAATGGTTTATTAATGGCTTCATGCAGAGAATATGAGGAATCATTGAAAAAACCTACAAGAGAAAATTCAGGATGGGGCAGGCAAAGTTGAAATTGGAATGGGTGAGATCAAATTAGAATAATTAAGAAATGCCTGGAGGAAGGATCAAGAAGAAAAGTCAAATTTTCAGAGGTAGTCAAGAGGCAGATACAAGAAAAAACAAAGAACACTGTAATACAAGTAATTAAGGAGAAGGAAAATTTGGTGGACAAAAGGAGATGCATCTTACTTTTTTGGGCTAAAAGAAAAAAAAACTAACAAGTTCATGAGAGAGAGAGAGAGAGAGAGAGAGAGAGAGAGAGAGAGAGAGAGAGAGAGAGAGAGAGAGAGAGAGAGAGAGAGAGAGAGAGAGAGAGAGAGAGAGAGAGTGTGAGTTTCTTTTACGTAGGAGAGAGGGCCAGCTAAGGGCAACAGAATATTAGAAAATAAAGGTCCACTTGAATGTTGGTTCTCTAGAAGATAAGTAGAGGGCTAGCCAAAATTAGGGAGCAAATGTCTTGATACCTCCCTCTTAAAAAAAGTTAAGTCATAGGAAGATGGAAATACAGAAGTAGGTAGGGAGTTCAAGAGATTACCAGAGAAAGGCATGAATGATTGAGAATACTGGTTAACTCTTGCATTAAAGAGTTGGATAGAATAGGGATGAAAGGAAGAAAAAGCCTTGTGCAGCGAGGCTGCAGGAGGAGGGGAGGCATGCTGTTAGCAAGATAAGTAGAACAGTTAGCATGAAAATAGTGAAAAAAATAAAGAGATGCAACATTTTGGTGGTGAGAAAGAGGCTGAAGACAGTCAGTCAGAGGAGGGGAGTTGATGAGAGAAAAGCCTATGATTCCACCCTATCAAATAACACTGTGTGAGTAGAACTCCCCCAAACATGCAAAGGGTACTCCATATAGGGACAGATACGGCCCTTGTACAGAGTTAGCAGTTGGAGGGGCCAGAAAAACTGGCCGAGACGCCTAACTTCATAAAAGCTGTTTTAGCAAGAGATGAGATGTGAAGTTTCCAGTTAAGATTATGAGTAAAGGACAGACCAGGGATATTCATTGTAGAAGAGGGAGACAGTTGACTGTCATTGAAGAACAGGGGATAGTTGTCTGGAAGGTTAGGTCGAGTTGATAGATGGAGGAATTGAGTTTTTAAGGCACTGAAAACTACTAGATTTTCTCTACCCCATATGGAAATCTTAGAAAGATCAGAAGTTTGTGGCATCCCTGCATGATCTGTTGACTTCTTGAAGGATTGGTTGTCTCTGAAAGGACGTGGAAAGATGTAGGGTGGTATCATCAGCATAGGAGTGGTACAGCAAGAGATTTGGTTAATGAATAATAGAGAGTGGATGACAGGACAGAACCCTGAGGAACATCACAATTAATGGATTTAGAAGAAGAACAGTGGCCATCTATCTCAGCAGCAATAGAACGGTCAAAAAGGAAACTTGAGTTAAAGTTGCAGAGAGAAGGATAGAAGCCGTAAGAGGGCAGTTTGGAAATCAAAGCTTTATACCAGACTCTATCAAAAGCTTTTGATATGTCTAACGTGACAGCAAAAGTTTCACCGAAATCCCTAAAAGAGATTGTTATCAGGTTTGTTCAGGACAGCACACAGGGGTTGGAACAATAAGGGGAGAAAGTGATCAGATTGGGAAAGTTTAGTGAAGGGGGAAAGAGAACATTGAAAGTACGAAAGAGATCTCACGTGGCAGCAGAGGAGATAATGGCAAGAACAGGGAAATTACCTAAAGATACTGAATTTAAAGATTTATGGATAAAAAGAGATATGAACTGGAAGAGAGAAAAGGAGAGTGCTAAGAAATGAAGCAAAGGAAAAAATCAAGGAAAGGATGGAGATCGAGAAGAAATTCTACTAGAGTGTTTAAGATATGAGACTGAAGAAATGGTATCATTGGGAAAAGAAGAGATAATGGAAGAGGCAAGAAATTAAGAATGACTTATACAAATATAGATGGGTTGTTGTCCAGTATATTGGAAATTAGAGACTACTTGAAGGAGATAAGACCAGCTTTAATGATGCTCCTTAAATGGGCCAATACTGCCAATACCAATACATTGGTACATCTCTAAAGAGAACGGGAACTTATTCATTAGCTTTATTAAGCCACACAGAAACATGACGAAAGACTATTGCCAGATGGATTAGGACAATTCTTCACATGTCGGGAGTAGCCACTGAAAAGTTCTCAGCTGGCAGCGTTTGGTCTACTGCAACGTCATAAGCTAAGGCCATGGCTGTGCCAATTGCCCACATCATGGCAAAGGCTGGATGGTCACCTTTGCCAAAAATTATGATAAGGAGATCGTTTCAGATAGTGACACATTTCAAGAAGCTGTACTGCACCAGCAAGTGAGCCTTGGTTGGGATAAGAATGTTAGCTTTCTCATGGCAAGCTGGTTTATAACCTTTCAGTTATATTGCAACCTGGTTCTTGGATGTCTTTTTTTATTTTCCCACATTCAAATCTACATATACTTTATTCTTATCTAACTACAACACCCAATTGGCTTCGAAATATCATGGGAAAGTGCTCTCTAGCAGAGTGATTTACTGACGTAAAATTGGTGAAGTGCATGAGACGTACTGTAAATCAGTTGAAATCTGCTTCAAATTTTATGAACCAAATCACCTGTACTAGAAGGGAGCTTTCACATGCCCTCCACTCCTTCCCTGCACTCCACAACATCTTCCCTTTGCCTTGTCATGGTGGGGGGACTTGCGTGCCAGCCATGGCAGCCAATGAAAATTTTATCTTTTACTACTCACCCCACAAGGGTTTTGCTATTTAAGAAGTTTTGAATTTTCACTACATTTTTTTAGTTTAACTGCCCTTCCCACAAGCAAGACATTTTATACATCACTTTATGTCCTAGTTCAGATAAGTATGTTTGTCAGTTCTAGTAAAAAATTAATCATTTCTTATATTCACACTTAGAATGCAGGAGCATTCCCAGTATATAATTTTGTATTTAAGATCTTCAGAGTTTAGCATATTTCTCAATATCCCATCTCTAACTGCTTTGTACTTGAAATATCGTAAGTACATTTAAAAATTATTTTTCTTTGCAAATAATCTCTTTGTTGAGTGTTTGTTGTGCAGATAATATAAGTTTTATCATAATTTTTAGAACCTCTGTGTAACACATTAAAATCTTTAACTCATTGTATCTCGCTCCAATATTCTCAGTCTTGTAAAGTGGTCATTTAAAACACTGATACAGATTGAGAATCTCTTATCTGAAATTCCTAGGGCCAAATATGTAGCAGATTTTGGATTCTTTCCATTTTTTAAATCTCTTTATTATTTATATCTATAAAAAGGGACAGCTTGAGGAAGGGACCAGTCATTTCATAATACAGTTTATACATATATCCTTTAGAAAAGAAATTGACACCTGATCTACATCCATGAAAAGTATTAAAATGTGATTTGTCATGCCTGGCAAGTCACACAACCTAAAGATACTATACACAGCTTTTTCATCTTTGCTTTTTTGACAACTGAGTTACAAACAGTCAAACACTGTCGGGAAAGATGTCTCTCCTGCAACACAATCCCCCCCAGATGGGAACCGCCTTGTCGTGGTGTAGGGACTTGTGTGCCCCTGTGACCTGGCGAGCTAGGCAAGAGGGGGCTTTGGCCCCTGCTCTGCCCTTTCGAGGGGGAGAGGGCTACCCATGCTAGTAAGGTCGCCAGTGAGGGGCCAGACTAAATGGTTCCTACGTAAGCTGCCAGTGGACCAGCGGAGCCACCCGCTGGAGGGATCGCCCAAGAGGGGTCCTCCTGTGTTGGATGGTTGGGTGTCCAGACTGAGATGCTTTGGGAGGGGATCTCAGCTCTGTCATGGACAAACATTCGCATCATGTGGGGCCTTTTTTTAAAATGACTGGTCCGCATGGGGACGAGGTACCCCGTCCACGGCAGCCAGCGCTCGCTCCCATTGTAGTCATAGTAGGTGGTTTCCCTTGCCCCTGGAGCTAATCTTTTGTGTCATTGTATGCTTATGGGAAAACACAAAAAAAAAATCAGGTTCTCGTGAGGTGGCTGACCTGGCCTGCGAGATGTCATCTTCAGGTCTGAGTAGGGAGGAGGATTCCCCTCCACAAGTGCCTCCCACAACAGTCTCCTGTTCTGGGAGTTCTTCTGAGGGATGCATCTCTGCTGGTATGGACTCCCTTTTGATGGTAAATGTTAATCCATCTTTTTCTTATCATGCCTTGCATTCCCTCCTTAACCCGTAAACTGCGCCAGACATCTTAAGATGCTATGTGACCAACTGCGCCAGACATCTTAAGATGACAGGTTTTCTAAGCTGTATTTCAAAAGTTCCCGCACAGCCACCGTAAAATCCAATGAACATCATGTGGCAACATCATCCCTCTTTCGCTTCAAGCGGCTTCATATAGGCATTATTATCTCAGTCAGCCTTAGGCAGTCATGGAAGACGGTAATTCATGATCATCTTCCGATGCTGGCCAGCCTCCTGGCTCCCACATTCATGGCCATGGGGGAGGCAGAAGATGTCGTAAAAAGGAGGAGATAGTAAAAAAAAAAGCTTGCACTAGGCCCTGATGATGTAGATTATTTACAGTAATCAACTTCTGGTGCTGTGAGAAAGCCCAAGAGATGCCGTAAACACCCTCCTGCCTCTCAAGGTCACGAGCGCACTGAAGAATGTCAAGTACCAATGTGTGCTGTACTTTGTTTCACTGAGTATCACACACTGAAACAATACTGAATAACACCATGCTGCAAACTATAAATAGTTTCGGATAAAGGGAGAAAATATCAAACATGATTGGGAAGTGCAGTATGATATCTTTGCCACCCTCCTGGCTCCCCTGTCACTGGCCCCCACTTCCCAAAGAACTTCAGCCAGCCATCACTGCCACACAATGTAATTTTTTCATTTTTTTTTTCACTTTTCAGTGCTCTACTTGTCTCCTTTGAGTTTCATAAGATCAAAGATAGTTTTCAAGCAAGTTGATTTTTTGCCATTTTTTGCGCACCCTGCAGATGTCCTGAAATCATAATTGCGCAGTTTAAGGGCTAAGGTGTATGGCACGGTTCTTCGCATTTGACTTGTTTATGATAAGAACTTTCCATCTAACCACTGCTATGTGACGTTTCTGTCATGTGATGAAGCTCGTTTGGCTTTTGAACATGTAGCATCTCTGCCCCTTGCCGGCTCTGGCTTTAAAACTGAACTTCTCCACTCACGTAATATTTCAGACAGTGACTTGGACTATATCCCAAATGTTTTTGACAACTATTTAGAGAATTCAGTTCCAGAAGTCCGCCACATCCCGCCTCCACGTTGGTTTTTGGCGTACTATAGAAATGGGCGTGGGAATTTCATTCATGCCTCTCGGTATCTAGCCAAAGAGATTGGCACGATTCCTGAGGGAAATCTGAAGAAATACGGTAAGGGGGTGCTCGTGCGGGCTAAAGATATTACGCAAGCAAGGATGTTGCAACATCTCCCATGCCCTACTGACAGCATGTTTGAGACTGTGAAGGCTCATCCCACCTTTAATTATAATAAAGGTTGTGTTTACAATCAGGATCTTTATGAATTTCCTGAGGAGGAATTACTGTCCATAAGGTGACTAAGATGAGGAATTCCTCCAACATGGTCCTTCTCACCTACCTGGACTAACACTTACAACAGTAGTCACTTGAAAAAGAAAACCTCAGGGGAGAAAAGTAAGGCAAATACAGTGGTATTTTGAGATACAAGTTCTTTGAGATACAAGCTACGATTTGGTCCATTTTTTGTTTTAAGATATGAGCAAAATTTTGAGATATGAGTTGTGCTCGGGGATGTTGCTGCTAGTCGGCAGCTCTGCACATCAGTCCAGCCTCAGCTGAGTTAGTATCTATGTGTTTCTTGTGGATCTCATGCAGTGTGATTATTCTTTCATAATTTTCATAATATTTACTTACCTTTTTGGGGGGGGTTTAAAGATGGTTTTGATTTACGTTTAATGTTTACATGTGAATGGTGCCTGCATCCCTTCCTCCCTTCCTTCTCTGCCATTCACCACCATTAGCCAAAAATGTCTGTCTCCAAGGTAAAAACACTAAATAAACTTTTGCTTTCATTTTATATATTTTAATGCATTGACAAAGTATATAGGTGTACTTAACTGAAAAGGCAAAACAAATTTCTCCCATCTCCACCTACCTCCTCCACTGACACTTATCACCAAGTTGGGAGGGAGGGACAATGTAAGCAAGCCTCTGTGGTGGCAACGGCACAGCCTCTATCCTCTCTCTCTCTTTCTTGCCTACTTAAACTTGATTCATTCTATGAATAATGTTTACAGGGCTGTCAACAACCTCTTCTGTGATTATTAGAGCAGCCAGTCTCCTGTGTGGATGGCTATATTTGTACACTCCAGCTGATTGACAGACACAAGTGAGAGTGGGGATGCGGTAGGATAAATGTCCCATGGAATGCACCCCTCAAGATGAGTATAATTTATAAAAGTAGTTCATCTATTTCTATTCTGTTTTGTTATGTTTTACTATGTTCCTATATAATAATAATTATTTACAAATGCTTTTTCCTTACCTAAAAATGCATAAAAAATTGGGATGCTCTTTTTGGGGAAACTGGAAAGGATTAATTGCATTTCAATGCAATTTAATGGGAAAAACTGTTTTGAATACAAGCATTTGAGATATGAGCATCACAGAATGAATTAAACTCATATCTCAAGGTACTGCTGTACAAGGATAATAGGTTGATAGGAAATATTAATGCCTTGTAAATACTGAGATGCTGCTCCCTCTTTCTCTTGGTCAAAAAACCTGAGAGTCGCAAAGTGACAGGGAGTGACATCTGTTTCAAGCGCTAGTGCAACCTTTGCCAGCCTTGTGTCAGGCGCTTCCTATCTTTCTTCCAGTTACAGAATTACTGAACCTTTCTCAAGCAAAGGTCATCGCAACTCTCTGATGTTAAGCTTATCAAGAACTATTGTAATCTGAGGAGAAATAATTGTTAAAGATTAAATGAAGAGGGTTCCTACCAAGGTATTTGAGGTGCCATAAATGACAATTTACTGCTTTTGTTATCTGCCATGGCAGTAAATGAAACATCAAATTGTTTGTCTATGAGCATAAAGTCATGTTGCTACTCTGTCAGCTTTAGTTGAGGAACATTCTTCTTACCTTGTTAAATTTTCCATTTGTGATAGATAAGTCATGTAACCACTGAAAAAAAAAAAAAATTTCAGTTTATGATAAAGGATTCTCAACCTGCATTCTTCAAGATAACAAGCACTTATCTCATTTACATCAAGCTTTCACAAATTTATAATGAAAGCAAATAAATCTCAGCTGTATGGGAGCTATTGAAAAAAAAAAAAAAAAAAAAAAGCCAATAACATACAGGTAACTCATTTTATGTGAGTTTGTTTTACACATTTTTAAAAATTACATGAGGTCCAAAATCCAAACAAATATTTCATTTCATTTTTCACTTATATGCAATATTTCATTGAGAAGTCACCAGAAGTCTCACAAGAGTTCCCGCGTGCCACTCAAACAACAACAGTCAATACGCACATTGTTGTACTACCTAACAACACTCCTGCCACTCTGCTGTACAGTATTGTTGCACCACAAGGGTATCAAATCCAGGACAAGATTTGAAAGGAGTTGCATCATCCGGAGGGAAGGAGGTGGGTGACTGTGTCACAGCCTGCTCAGGTGGATGGAGTCTAGTGTAACTTTATCTTGTATGGTTTAATAATCTTCTATTGTGTATTGTAGTATTATAGCTTTTACATAATGTGACCAAGATGAAAGAGGTTCTGTAATGTAGTAGTAGAATTACTTAGATGTATCTAACAGATATCATACAAAAGGAGAACCAAGCCAACATGTAGTCAGTCTCAACAGTCATAACACAGTAGTAGCCAGTAACAGTGAAGTGAAAAGTAAGAAGATGAACAGTGAGTTAATGAGATGTAAAATAAGTGCAAAGTCAGTGCTGGATTCATTGCTGTTGTATTCACTTTGATAAGTAATTAAACTCCATAAGTTCTGCATGGTTTGTCACCAGTCTCTCGGTGATGATACCGCAGTAAATGAACTCAAATAATAAAGGTACAAATAAACATATCTCATTTGATTTACATTGTTTTCATTTTACATGGCCTCCTCAAGGACACAACACTCACATAAATTGAGTTACCTGTATTTTGTTTAATTACTTAATTACTTTGTCATTAAGTAAGTTCAAGTAACACTTTTTAATGAGGGCTACTGGAACATGATTATGTATCTCAAATATAGGAAAAACACCAAAGAAATAGTATTCAACATTTTCAATATGTTTTAAGTCTCCTTGGCTCACTGAGTCACCCATTATTGTTTGTGCTCTGCTTGTTCTCCATGTGTATTTCAAACCAATTAGAAATACCAAAGTGATATGACATGCGCCAACAAACTATGTACATGCATTGCCTTTAAAGAGCCAAAACAAGACACTAAAATAAACATCACTCATTGTTAAGACACTAAAATAAACATCACTCATTGTTAAGTTGCATAATCACCCTTATTACTAAGTTTGCATCACGGCATTTCTTTTGCTTCTTAGGTGCTGAATCTAGTGAAAAATAAGGCTTATAAGAGACAGAAAATACTTCTCCAACAATTAAAAATATGGAGAGTTAATATAATTATGGTATGAGACTGTTCAAGGGAGTTATATAAAGGTTCTTGAGGTTCTCTTGAATTTCATAAATGAACAACACAAAATAATATATAATATATACCTTACATCTACTGTAAATATTTTGAATTGGATAAAATGAAGGTCAAAAAGACACAACCAATATCAATTATCTAGGCTAATAAGAAACTTTCCAAGTCCCTTGAAAACTCAATCACACATTATCAGATCGATAATTTCGAAAATCCTAAGCCAACTTAGTATTAAGAAACCATGAAATTAAGCACAGTGCCATCTCTGCCAAAGTAATGTAATTCATCTTATCTCCACATCTATCTCTCCCAGCTCTTGCACTCCACAACAGGTAATATACAGTGCAGCAGTGAGTGGATGAATGAGCTCTTTTAGACATGTACTTAAGAATCTCAGACCTCAAAAGGAAGGGACATTCAGAGAAAGAAGAATGGCAAGGGCCAACTTAGAGCTCTTAGTTAGTTGTGAAAAGAAGATTTATATTCCTGACTCTCTTCCTTGCATTATTTCAAGAATCATACTACAAGCTTAGACAATCACAAAAAAATACACTTTTCAGTAGTCTTCTTGGCTGAAGTGATTCAAGCTTTTCTCATCGATGTGGGACTCATCCAGTAGATCATCTACCTCATCAGCAGGACTCCTCGTGCACTGAGGGTGATAAGAAAGTCAGTTATGTACTGCAACTATAAATCTTTATACAAGCTATTACTCATCAGAATGTCACCATGATACCTGGGTTCTAAGTTCTGTCCCAGGCTTCTGGCTAATTCTTTCCATTCTATTAGGGAGACTGCATTTCCAGTGGGCCTTTTTTTTTTTCCTAATATTTTGATGCCCTTGGCAGCTCTCCCCTTTGCATAAAAAAGGTGGTTACACCAAAGATGCACAGGGGTGGTGATATGGGCCCTAATATGGGTACCACTATAAATAAAATTGCCTGTGCCACTAATGGGCAGAAGCTTAACAGCACTTCCTACATATCCTCTTCAAGTATGCCTACAGGCACTATAGGCCATAAGATTTAAAAAAAAAAAATCTATTGATTGAGCATGCCTTACTGAAAAAAACAGTTGTAAGTACAAGATACCAACAATTAAAATGTAACAATGGTCTTTGGCTATTATTATTTGAGAAGTTAAATATATTGGGTGGGCATGCCTGTCATTCATGGGTCCATCAGCTCTAAGCTGTCATGGTGAAAGCATACCTACACTTGCTGTCTTTACTTGTATACTCCCAACAGAGGGACAGTCAGAAACTTTCTTCCAGTGGACAAAGAGGTTAATTCAAAAACAAAATTAATTACTTTGAGGAAAGCTCTTCACCTCCTTATGTAGGTGTGAGCAAAAGCTGTTCCATCACTTTTAAATCCTAAATGACAATGTTTCTTGAACAAAACCGTTGTAGTGTCACTGAGAATGGCACTCCTCACCAGATGAGCTTGTAGTATCACTGAAAATGGCTCCTCACCAGATGAGCTTGTTGGAAGACACTGATGATGAGGAGTGGTATACAGAATTTACAACAAAACCATTTTATTCTGTCATAGCTATGTTTAAATTGAAAACTATCATTAGTATATACATGCAGCACAATTCTTGGTGAATTATGATGGTAAGGGAAGAAATGTGTCCTTATTCAAAGCTGATGGAATGCACATATTCAGTAAATACAATTAATAAAGGGAGCTGACAAAAAGCCAGGTGTTCATACTATTATAAGTGGGTGAAAGAATCACCCAGAAAATTTTTATGTACGTATCTCTTATTCCTAAGGTGATACTGAGGAAGGATTTTTGCACATCTTGTGAACAAAACACAAAATGTTTGAGTGGGAATCAAAGATGACAAAAGCTTGAAATGTACAACAAAGAAAATCATGATGTAGGTAAACAATGCTGATATATATATATATATATATATATATATATATATATATATATATATATATATATATATATATATATATATATATATATATATATATATATATATATATATATATATATATATATATATATATATATATATATATATATATATATATATATATATATATATATATATATATATATATATATATATATATATATATATATATATATATATATATATATATATATATATATATATATATATATATATATATATATATATATATATATATATATATATATATATATATATATATATATATATATATATATATATATATATATATATATATATATATATATATATATATATATATATATATA
The DNA here is from genome assembly GCF_017591435.1 of Portunus trituberculatus. NCBI lineage: Eukaryota > Metazoa > Arthropoda > Malacostraca > Decapoda > Portunidae > Portunus > Portunus trituberculatus. The sequence goes on along the minus strand of NC_059266.1, from coordinate 13,507,017 downwards.
TATATATATATATATATATATATATATATATATATATATATATATATATATATATATATATATATATATATATATATATATATATATATATATATATATATATATATATATATATATATATATATATATATATATATATATATATATATATATATATATATATATATATATATATATATATATATATATATATATATATATATATACACTGGTAAACTCTGGAACTCTCTACCTGTGTCTGTATTTCCACCTGCCTATGACTTAAACTCTTTCAAAAGAGGAGTGTCAAGACACCTCTTACGTTAACTGGACCCTCCTTTAGATTTTTTGTTTTTCTTTCTCCTACTTTCCTCTTAACAGGGCCTGGCACCAGCGGATTTTTTTTTTTCCAACACTTTGTTTTCCCTTGGCTAGTGCCCTTGTAATGTTAAAAAAAAAAAAAAAAAAAAAAAAAATATATATATATATATATATATATATATATATATATATATATATATATATATATATATATATATATATATATATATATATATATATATATATATATATATATATATATATATAAGATTGGCCATCTCGCGGTAAATTAGTACTGGACTATCGGCCGCGAGATGAAAAATCACGATATGAGCGATATCGAAATACATGTAAATAGCATAATTGGTTCTTAACCTGTACAGCGTCAGAGACGTACGAGATACGTCGGCTACTCTGAGCGAACCGGGCGTCAGAGACGTATGAGATACGTCGGCGAGCTTCCTCGTGTTTTCGGAAGTATTGTATCCTCAAAACCTACCATTATACTGCCATCATGCACTGTAGACATTGCTCATGCTGCCTCCTCGTCCCTGCTAACATGAATGCTTCCTGTATTTATTTATTACATATCTGAATTTTAGCAGTTTCTGCTGCCTTCAGCTCGGTGTAGCGGTAAACTGACGCCTCAACTCCGCTAATATGAACGCAGCATAATTTCCATTACTTACTCTCACCATTTCAGATGTTTTTGGTAACTGTTATATTGTGGTAGTGAAAACTTTGTATGACATAAATAAGAATTTTCCAACCACTTTGTTATAAGGAAAAACAAGTACATATTACTCGGAAAATATTTGCACCGCGAAAGGCAACACTCCCTCGCCATATCTCGTGTGTATTTTTAGCCACAAACACTCCCAAACAGCAAAACATGACATGTTGTTTTTCTTTCAACTCAGGAACGATATTATGCATGTGTCCAACTTGGGGATCGACTGGTGAGAAACGAGGAAGCGAATAAACTATAATCACATAAGGCTTTGCTAAGTCGCTAACCTTAGCGCAAAATATCTCGCACCAATTAATACCACTTCCAGTCAGTTCTGGGAGGAATGACTGTCATTTTCATTTGTTTCACATCATTTAAGACTGGTTTAGCAAAAAAAAAAAAATCCATGATGTGGCCAGCACTGGCGAAATCACAAAGTCTCAGATCTGCTGACGCTGTATGGGTTAAGTATGATACATGATCATCCTTAACTCCAAAAAACCCTCCAAAAACACAAAATATTTTACTGAAAACTGTTCACATATACGAGGTTATGCATAATCTGTATTTTAATAAACAATATTAAACACTTTTCAACATAATAATAAAAGTTAGAATATTTTTCTACTTACGTTACGAGAGTCTGTGACTGGCTTGAGTGGCCTGGCGTGGTAGTTGTGGGGAGCCGTGACTACTGGCTACTCGCTCCCTCCTCCACTGTTTGTGCATCACCCCCAGCACTGAGTGCAACCTCAGCTTCAAAGCCATCAAAATCCAGAGCGATGTCATCTTCCTGTAAAAGGCCCAGCAGGTCGTCGACATCCTCTTCATCTTCACCTGGTTCTGCTGTTACGTTAGCCAGAGCATTGGCAGCCTGTGATTGACTGAAGTATCCTGTGATCAGTGACTGGTGGCGAGCATTAATTAACACGAGACATGTAGAGGTCTTTATAAATGTTCATCACTTGATCAAGAGATGGCTGTAATATGCTGCGTGGATATGGGCACCTGTCATATTCCTCCAGTTGTTCAGTCAGCCGTGAGAAGGTGGTGAGAATCTCCGTCAGTTGCCGAGTTGTCGGTTCGCCTGGCTGAACATTTTATTCCTGCTTTCCATCCTCTTCATGATCTTGAGCTTCATCTTCCTCAAGCATCTCCTCAATAGTACCCTCCTCTTGATGGATACCAATAATTTCTTGCAAGTCACTGGCCTCCACAGCCGAAAAGCCAGGTGCAGGGATCAGACGTGCAGCTTCTACAGTCTGCGAGTGTGTGGTGGCTGAGGGAAACCAAGAAAACACCTTCACAGAAGCAGCCAAGTTTTCTTTATTTTTTGCGCAGTGATCGTACTGTTGATTCAGGACAGTTAAACTTACGCATTATGTCACATGTTCTTGCACCATTGTTCATCATCTGAACCATTTCTTTCTTTTCCACTACCACTTCCACTTTTCCACTTTTCCACTACCACTCACAGAACTCTGTTCCTTGTTATTTCAAGTTATTGTACTTCCACTAAAACTTTTTCACTATAACAACAAAAGCAAATATGCACCACAACACAACAAAATTGCAAAATTGTTATTGACCCAGTTTCTGCCCTGATATGACCGACCCAAGCCAACCATTAAACTGACGCGCCAGCCTATGCGCATGCGCGAGATGTTCATTTACTACCGCTAGATGGCAGAAGGCGGGAAATTTGAAATAGGCGCGAGATCCTAAATTCACGAGACTATATTACGCGAGATGACCGTTCATATATATATATATATATATATATATATATATATATATATATATATATATATATATATATATATATACAGTAAGGTCTCGGTTTACGTCAGAGTTACGTTCCTGAAACATGACGTAAGTTGGTTTTGTACGTAACTCGAGTTTCCGTACATTTCAAAGCATATTATCAAGTTTTCAACCAATCATTGTTTATGGTCATTCAGGTAAGTTAAAGGTTATATTGTTATATTATTTACAACTATATAGGAATATGAAACACAAGTTTGTTTTTGCTGTTGATTAGGGCCATGAACGCGAAGGACCAGATTGTCGAGAGGGGTGGCCCTGAGGCCGCCAGGAGGGTGGGCAGGTTGAATGTTGTGACGCCCAGAGTGGACAGCTGGGAGCGTAGTGCAGTGCGGTGGGAGTAGAAGCGTGGGCAGTGGGGCAGGAAATGCAATAGGAAAGGGCAATAGAGATCAGCAGACAGGCGCAGATGGTGCAAGTGAGCTGCGAGTGTCGTGTGGCCCAGGCGAAGGCTCCGGAGTTGTTTTTGTTGTGATGGGTGCGCGAACCCTCAAGGTCGTCAACCTTCCCGTTGTCATGGTAACGGGCTTCCCATTTTCTTCTTCACTCCCTCACACACAGCTGCTGCCTCCCTTCTCATGTCTTTAATTATGTCCTCTTTTTCTTGTAGCGTAATGGTTTTCCTTTTCTTAGCATCACTGCTGTCACTAAGGAATTTTCTCTTTGGTGCCATTGAGCAAGATACTAAGAACTTGAGTCAGTAAACGCAGAAGTAGGATAACACTCTTGCCAGGGGCAACAGTGTGGTGGAACTGAGGCGGGGTGTTATTTTATTCAAGGCAGCGTGAGGCGGGCGGTGTGTCAGGTAACCACCAACAATAACAATAAATCCTGCGCTTTACGATTTATAAATTTTCAATTTTTTAATCTTAAATTGCCTTATAGTGGACTGACGTAACTACGAGTTTGACATAACTCGAGACCGACGTAACCCGGGACTTTACTGTATACATATATATATATATATATATATATATATATATATATATATATATATATATATATATATATATATGCATTTACCTAGTTGTATTGTACAGGGTTCAAGTGGGGCTCATAGTGTCCTGCCTCTATGTCTCGATTTATCCAATTTTTCTTTAAAGTTATGCACATTATGTTCTGTAACAAACTTCATCACTCAATGCATTTCACTTCACAGTTCTAAATTGTATTTTCCAAAATCCTTCACACACTGCCTCATTCTAATGTTCTTTACATGTCCTCTTGTCCTTCCAGCTTCTTCTGTCATCAGCACCAGGTCTTCCTTATCTATTTTTTCAATGCCACTTACTATTTTATACATTATTATCAGGTCTCCTCATTCTCTTCTATTTTATCTCATTTTCTTCAACCTTTCTTCGTATGTTAGGTCCTTTAATTCCGGCACCATCATTGTAGCTATCTTCTGGATCCATTCTAATCTTATATCTTTTTTTAGAGCTCAGTGACTACACCACTGCTGCATATTCCAGCTTAGGATGTATCATGCTTGTGATAATTTTCTTTCATCCATGAATTGAAATGCCACTCTAATATTAGTCAACATTTTATATGATAATCCTAATATCTTCTTACTTATGTGTTTTTCAGGGTTCAGATTTTCCTGTATAATAACTCCCAGATCTTTTTCCTCTTTAGTCTTCATTATTTGTTCGTCTCCCATTAGATAGTTCTATACCAGGTCTTCTCTTGCTCTTTCCTAGTTCCATTACATGACATTTCTTGACACTGAAACTCCAATTTCCATTTCTTACTCGACTCATAGATTTTGTTTATATCTTCCTGCAGCAGCAAACAGTCCTCTTGGGTTTTGATTACTCTTACCAATCTTGCATCATCAACAAAAAATATTCATATAATTGTTTACTCCATTTTGAATGTCATTTACATATTTACCTGGAACATAATGGGGGCTAACACTGACCCTTGTTGCACTCCACTTGTTACTTTACCCCAGGTTGAATATGTGTATCTCTGATCACAGTTCTCATAAAAAAATCCCTTCTCCACTCTTACAAAGTTCCTCTCAGTCCTCCTATGCTCACTAACTTCTAAAGTAGTCTGTTGTGAGGGATTTTATCAAAAACCTCTTTTATGTCCAGGTACACAGTGTCCATCCATCCATCTCTGCTCTCCAGTTCCTCTATTACTCTTGAGTAGAAACTTAATAAGTTTGACATATATAAATGACCTTCCTGTCCTGAACCCAAATTGTGTTCGATATGAATTGTTCTTCTTCCAGATATTTAACCCCTTTCTTTTTTTTATAACTATTTCACATAACTTCCCCACAACATTTTTGACACTGGTCTGTAATTTAATGGCTACTGAGCCTTTTCTCAGGCATCATGTTGGCTCTCTTCCATTCTAGTGGTAATCTCCGTTCTTTTAATGAACTTGTAACCATTTCCCAAATTGGATCTAACAGCTGCTCTTTACATTCTTTTAGTGCCCAGCCTGATACACTATCCGGCTCCATTGCTTTTCTGACATCCAAATTATTTAATAATCTTCAATTATTCTTTTTATATTGCCAAGGACTGCAGGAAATCATAGTGCACAAAGAGGATATTAGAAGATTATCAGATAACTTGCAGAACCAAATAGGACATTATATTGCCTAGGAAATCATAGTGCACAATGTCCTATTTGGCTCTGCAAATTCCTCTTCTTCAGTGAACACAGTTTGGAAGCTCTCATTCATTATTTCACTCATTTCCTTTGCTGTTTGGTATGTCTTCCCTCTTTTAATTATTTTTTTTTTTATTGTTTCCTTATTTTTCATCTTACCATTTATAAATTTGTAGAAAAGCTTGGGTTCATTTTTGCTTCTTCACACCACATCTTTCTCAAAGTTTTTCTTCCTTCATCTCTCCTTACTCTAATATATTCATTTCTTGTATCCTTATACTGCTGTCTGTTATTTTCATTTCTCTGCTTTTTTTACTTTCTTTCAAGCTTTATCTTTTGCCTCTTTAGCTTCTATACATATCACTGTACCAAATGTGTATACTTTTCTTTACTCTAGTGATAGGTATGTATTTCTTCACTCCTTTTGTTATATTTCTGTAGGGATATTTCATTTTTCCCCTGTATTGTCCTTCCATTCATAATGTTCCTCCATTCAATATCAGCAAAAAAATTTTACTTTTGAAAATCTGCTCTTGCATAATTTAATCTCTTTCGTAGGCTTCTCTGTATCTCTTCCCATCCCCCTCTTGCAGTTCCAAATCTAATGTTACATGTTCACTTCTTCCCATTGAAATAAGGTATTGTATGCCAAGAGGGGGTTCTGGCTTTTTTATGAATACTAGGTTGATGGTCTTTCTTCCCCCCTATACCATGTTGACTCTTCCACCCACTGATCCATTGTATTTACCATATTCAACTGTAACACCACCTTGCTCCACTGTCCAGCATTATCTATTAATTCCATCTCTCTCCAGTTTACTCTTTTACAGTTAAAGTCTCCTACTAATAGTATTCCTCCATCTCTTCTTATCATATTATCTAAGCACTTAATCACCTCTCTTTGCATATATCATTATGTTGCTCAGTTTCCCATGTATTTGTCTTAGGTGGCACATATGTAACTATAATTTTCCTTTTATTTATGATTTTCCTTTTTTTTTCAATTCCTCTGTTTTGATTGTTATTCCCATTACTTCCACCATACCATTATGATATTACACTTCCTCCACACATAAATTATCACGAACTATTACTAGCACTCCTCCTCCCCCATTTCCCTTCCTGTCTCTTTTCTAGCTATTATATCCCTCTTCTTTAAAACTAACATGGATCTCCACTTTCAGTTTTGTTTCTACTGTGCACATTATATCCAGTCTTTATCTCTTTCAAATAATCTCTAACCTCCAACACGCTGGATAACAATCTACCTATATTAGTACAAGTCACTCTTAATTTCTTGCCTCTTCCACAACCTCCTCATTCTGTAGATACCACTTCTTTAGGCTCAACCAGAACCCTCCAGTAAAAGTTCTTTTTCTCGATCTCTGTCCTTGTCTTTTTTTTTTTTTTTCTTAGCTTCTTAGCACTTTCTCCTCCCTCTCTTCCAGGAGGAAGGTTTTAGACATAGTACTAACAAATATTCAGCATTGTTTAAAGGAAATTGAGGTAGGAGAAACTTTAGCAAACAGTGACCATCATATAATTAGATTTATCATTAATTCCAGTAAGGATAATATAGTGAATAAGACTAGAGTCCCAAACTATCAGAAAGGCAATTATGGTAGGTTACGTCAGTTATTAGGAGAGGTAAACTGGGAAGATAGTTTTGGAAATGAAACTGCACAGATGTGGGATATTTTTAAGGTTGTAGTAAAGGGTATAGTGATGCAGTGTATCCCTTACAAAGATATAAGGCAGAGAAACAGGAAGCCATTATGGTGGACTCACGAGATAGGTAGACAGATCAGAGAGAAGAAGAGGGCATATAGAGAGTTGCAGAAAAGTGGGAAGATGTAGATTTGATTAGGTACAGACAGGTCAGGGATGATTTGAGTAAGGTTATAAAAAAAGTAAAAGGCAGGCAGAGATAAAACTAGCTAGAGCTGGGAGTAAAGATCCCAAAAATTATATAGTTATTACAAGGTCAGTGATAAAAGAAATAAGGATAGGATTGGACCACTCAGAAAAGATGGTGTAGTAGTGGATCAAAATGAAGACATAGTAGAATTATTGAATGAACAATTTTCTTCAGTATTTACTAGGAAAGAATAGGAAATCCTGTTACAAACAGTGCGACGAGTAGTTTAAGAGCTTTAGAAAATATTGATATAAAACCGGGAATTATTAGGAAATTTATTCTTGAACTAGACGATAGGAAAGCTAGTGGTCCTGATGAGCTACATGCCAGAGTACTTAGGAGGGTGTAGACAGTATTTCTGAAGCACTTAAGTTAATCTTTGAAAGATCACTTAGGTTTGCTGAGATACCTCAGGACTGGAAGTTAGCTAATGTTACTCCAATATTTAAAAAGGTAGGAAGGATGATGCGAATAATTATAGACCGATCAGTTTAACTAGTATAGTATGTAAGATACTAGAGAAAATCATTAAGGGTAGTATTTGGGAGCATTTAAATGAGAATAGATTAATTAGAGATACCCAACATGGCTTTAGATCAGGGAGGTCCTGTCTTACAAATTTGCTCGATATCTTAGAATATATTACCAAGGAGTTAGATGATGGAAATAGCATAGATGTTATATATCTAGATTTTAGCAAGGCGTTTGATAAGGTACCGCATAGGAGGCTAGTGTACAAATTGAGACTACATGGGATAGGGGTAGGTTAGTTGATTGGATTAGTGAATGGCTTTCTGATAGGAAACAGAGAGTAGTATTAAATGGGGCAATGTCTGAGTGGAAGGAAGTGGTTAGTGGGTACCCCAAGGATCAGTGCTAGGACCTCTTCTTTTCTTGGTGTACATTAACGATTTAGATATAGGAATTAGTAGCAAAGTATCAAAGTTTGCAGATGATACTAAGATAGCATGTGCAGTACAGGGTGAAAAGGACAATTACAGAATACAACGAGACCTGGACAGGCTGATAGCATGGGCAGACAGGTGGCAGATGGAGTTTAATTCTAAAAGTGTCAGGTTATGCATTTAGGTAAAGACAACACAAACTTTAGCTATGAGATGGAGGGATGTTGGCTAGAGGCAGTAGAGGAAGGAAAGGATTTAGGAGTAGTGATAGACAGGACTATGAAATTTTCAAAGCAATGTTTAGAAGCAAGAAATAGGGCAAATAGGATCCTGGGTTTTATAAATAGAAATGTTAGTTATAAAAGTAAGGAAGTGGTGCGTAGCTTATATAATTCCTATGTTAGGCCCCATTTAGAGTATTGCATACAGGCCTGGTCACCCCATTATAGGCAGGATATCAACATGTTAGAAGCAGTTCAGAGAAGAGCAACTAGGATGATACCAGCATTAAAGCGCCTGGAGTATAGAGATAGATTAAAGGAATTAAACATGTTTTCATTTGAGAGGAGATGTATAAGAGGGATATGATAGAGTTATTTAAAATGTTCTCAGATACAAACTACATAGATGTGAGATCTTTCTTTACCTTAGAGGAGGAAGTAGGACTAGAAATCATGGCAGGAAGATTAGAAAGCAAGGCTGCAGGTTAGATATAAGAAAATATTTCTTTAGTCATAGGGTGGTAGACTTCTGGAATGCATTGCCAGAGAGGTTGTAAATAGCACTAGTTTGACAATGTTTAAAACAGATTAGATAAGCACTTAAATTTATCAGATTTATAATTATGTATAGCGCTGCATGATAGATTTTATAAGAAATTTACTATAGTTAAACAGGACATGATCCCCATGTATGGGGATCACAGATTGTAGAGGAATTCGCTGCAGGACTTAGCCCTGTTAATGGGCCAAATATTTAGAATTAGTATTTAATGTATTGTGTACTTGTAAGTGTATCTTTAAGTACTGATGACGAGGTCGCTGTGCGACTGATACAGGATAACCTAGATGGGCCCTGGTGGCCCTTTGTTATCCTATTATTTATGTTATGTTATATGTTATGTTATATATCTTTAAATTCAGTATCATCAGCCAGCTTCCCTTTTCTTATTATAATTTCCTCCAGTGCCACCTGCAATCTCATTCTCACATTCATTGGTCTCTTACCACCACTAAATCTTTCCAACTTAATCACTTCCTGTTTCAACTCTCTTCTTGCTCTCTAATGAACTTGTTTGGAATTACCTTTTTCTTTAATCCCCAAAATTAAGAAATGATTCCCCTTATCCACTGTATCCCTCACTAGATCTTCTTTCTCCTTATTTACTTATATAAGTGTCCTTTGTCTTTTCCTGAATTTGCTTCTTGCTACCGCTAAAATTTTACTTTTTCCTCTTCCTCTTCCCGTTTCCATGTATTTCGTAATTCCTCCAACTTGCTTTAACCCATTCTATTCTCTACTGTGTGTGTGTGTGTATTTACCTGCATTTATCTAGTTGTAGTTTTACAGGGCCTGGGCTTTATGCCCATGTGGCCCAGTCTCCATATCTACCCTTATCCAATTTTTCTTTAAGACTATGTACACTCTTTGCTGACACCACTTCCTCACTCAAACTGTTCCAAGTCTCAACACATCTTTGCAGAAAACTAAATTTTTTAACATCTCTCAGACATCTTCCTTTCCTCAGTTTCTTACTATGCAATCTTGTGCTTCTAATGTCCTATTCTTCTCTCAGGATTAATTTCTCATTATCCACTTCATCCATTCCGTTAATCAATCTATAAACTTGTATCAGATCCCCTCTCTCTCTTCTCTGTTCCAGGGTTGGTAGATCCATAGCTTTTAGTCTCTCCTCATATGTCATCCCTTTAAATTCTGGAACCATTCTTGTAGCCATTTTTTGTAGTCTCTCCAATTTCCTTATGTGTTTCTTTTTATGGGAGTCCACACAACTCCTGCATATTCCAATCTAGATCTTATTTTAGTACTTATCAATTTCTTCATCATTTCTTTGTCCATATAGTGAAATGCTAATCCAATATTCCTTAGCAAATTATACGTCTCTCTGAAAATTCTATCAATATAGCTTACCCGGTTGATTGTTTTCTTCCATTGTCACTCCCAAGTCCTTTTCCTTTTTTACTTTTTCTAGTTCTACCCCATCTCCCATCTAATAGATTCCCACTGGTCGTCTTTCACTTTTTTCCCATTTCCATGACATGGCTTTTGTCCACATTGAATTCCATCTCCCATTTTTTACTCCATTTCCAGATCTTGTTTAAGTCTTCCTGTAGTATTTCACAATCCTCTCTTTTGTTTAATGACTCTGCACAGTTTCGCATCGTCCGCAAACAGATTTATGTAGCTGTTCACTCCCTCTGGCATGTCGTTTATATATACGAGAAAAAGTATTGGCGCCAATACTGACCCCTGTGGCACTCCGCTATCTACTGTTCTCCACTTGGACTTCATATCTTTAACTATCGTCCTTATTTGTCTCCCCCTAAAGTAATTTTTCATCCATCTCAATGTGCTTCCTTTTAAGCCACCCTTCTCCTCTAACTTCCATAGTAATCTTTCATGGGAGACTTTATCAAACGCCTTTTTTAAATCAAAATAAATACAGTCAATCCATCCCTCTCTCTCTTGTACTTTATCAACTATTCTAGAGTAGAAACTCAATAAATTTGTTAAACATGACTGACCTTTTCTAAAACCAAACTGGCTATTTGATAATAATTTGTTGTCTTCAAGAAACTCAATCCATTGCTTCTTTATTACTTTTTCACACATCTTGCATATTACACTAGTTAGTGATACCAGTCTGTAATTTAAACGTTCTTCCTTCCTTCCGTCCCCACAGATGGGAACCGCCTTGTCATGGTGGGGGGGCTTGCGTGCCCCTGTGACCTGGTGAGCTAGGCTAGAGGGGGCTGAGGCCCCTGCTCTGCCCTTTCGAAGGGAGAGGGCTACTCACGCTAGTAAGGGGCCAGACTAAATGGTTCCTACGTAGGCTGCCAGTGGACCAGCAGAGCCACCCGCTGGAGGGATCGCCCAATAGAGGCCATCCTGTTTTGGATGGTTGGGTGTCCAGGCTGGTATGCTTTGAGAGGGGGGTCTCAGCTCTGTCATGGACAAACATTCGTATCATGTGGGGCCTTTTTTTTAAAAACGACTGGTCCGCATGGGGACGAGGTACCCCGTCCACAGCATCCAGCGCTCGCTCATTGTAGTCATAGTAGGTGATTTCCCTTGCCCCTGGAGCTAATTTTTTGTGTAACTTTATACATATGGTTAAAAACAAAAAACTATCAGGTTCTCGTGAGATGGCTGACCTGGCCTGCGAGACGTCATCTTCAGGTGTGAGTAGGGAGGAGGATTCCCCTCCACAAGTGCCTCCCACAGCAGTTTCCTGCTCTGGGAGTCCTTCTGAGGGATGTATCTCTGCTGATTTGGATTCCCTTTTGATGGTAAATGTAAATCCATCTTTTTCTTATTACGCCTTGCACTCCCTTCTCAAGGTGTATGGCAGGGTTCTCCGTATTCGACTTGTTTATGATAAGGACTTTCCGTCTAATCGCTGCTATGTAACGTTTCTGTCATGCAATGAAGCCCGTTTGGCTGTAGAACATGTAGCATCCCTGCCCCTTGCTGGCTCTGGCTTTAAAACAGAACTTCTCCACTCTCGCAATATTTCGGACAGTGACACGGACTACATCCCAAATCTTTTTGACCACCATTCAGAGAATTCAGTTCCTGAAGTCCACCAGATCCCACCTCCTCGTTGGTTTGTGGCATACTATAGAAATGGGCGTGGGAATTTCATCCATGCCTCCTGGTATCTTGCCAAAGAAATCGGCACGATTCCTGAGGGAAATCTGAAGAAGTACGGGAAAGGGGTTGCTCGTGCGAGCTAAAGATATTATGCAGGCGAAGATGTTACAACATTCCCATGCCCTACCGACAGCATGTTTGAAACCGTGAAGGCTCATCCTACTTCTAATTATAGTTAAGGTTGTGTGTACAGTCAATATCTCTATGAATTTCCGGAGGAGGAAATACTGGCTATGTGTCTTAGCTCAGTCCAAAAGGTGACTATGATGAGGAATTCCTCCAATATGGTCCTTCTCACCTTTTTTTGGTTCCACCCTTCCTGACTGTGTTCATATCGGCCCTATCAATATTAGGGTGAGGCATTTTGTTTCCCGCCCTCTTCAGTGTTTCTCATGCTATGGGCACGCCATGGTAAAAGCTCCTGCAAGGAAGCATCTCAATGTGGTAATTGATCTGTGCTAGACTCGCATTCTGAGGAGCATTGCAATGCTGCTGCTTACTGTTTCCATTGTCGTAATGCTCACCAGGTGTGTTCCAAGCGATGCCCTAGGTATCGCCTGGAGCAGGACATTTTACAGCTTGCTAACAGTCAATTCATCAGCCTTGGTAGTGCCGGCCACGAACTCCTGTACCGCCAGAGGGATGGTACTGGTGCGACATCCTATGCTTCATTGGCCGCTCGCTCTTCAGCTGAGTCTGCCAGACCAAAGACGACAACTTCTGCTACCTCTCACTCAGTTGGGGTGGGTGGCCCTGTTCATTTGGCCAATAGGTTTGCCCTTTTGTCCGATGACTCGGTTGAGTCATCTCTTAGAAGTGACGAGAATAATACGGACTTGACCAAAGTCACCCATGTAGTGGATGTCCATTTGCCCCCTGTATTGCCTAAGCCTTTGAAGGGCCTGACCAAACGGCACCGCGGCTCTGCGGAGTCGATAGAATTAGCTCAGCCTAAACAATCTAAGGTTTCTCCCGGAGTACATGATTGTGAGTCCTCCAGGGACCATTCTGCAATGGTAGCTCCAGTTGTTTCTGTCCAGCCTTCTGTGACGCCCTCCGTCTCAGATCGAGCTTCTTGTGATGAGGACGGTCTTAGCGTGGAGACGTCCAATGATATTGTCACAGCCGTCCCTCGTTGACCCGCTGTGTCAAAAAGTGCAGTCCAGCCTGACCTTCGTCCTCCGATGACCAGTAGGAGTGATGATGGTTCGCATCACTCACCAGCAGGCCGAAAGGCTGCGGTCCAGCGACCCGGCACATCACAACTCCCGGTGTCTTTTCATCGCTTGATTATTTCTAGTCAGGTGAGTCAGGGGCAGCCCCTTCAAAAGGCTCGCCCATCCACTGCACCTAAATAGTCATCTTCAAGCTTCTTCATTCTTCGAGGCCTTCGTGCCTCGTGGGGGGAACTCCGAGCTTTATTGTTGGAGTTCTCTTCAGCCTGCGTAGATCTACAAGAGACTATGCTAGATGATAGTACTTATTCTACTCCTCCTGGCTATCGTGCCTTTTTTAGCACTCCTTTCCCTGACCAGGGCCACCACGGTGGCACAGCTATTCTAGTCTGTCAGGATATACCTGTTGTCCCTTTACAACTTAACTCTCCCCTTCCAGTAGTTGCTGTTAAGGTCTTTATGGGACGATCCTACATCATTTGCAGTTTATATCTCCCTCCTCGGCTACCTGTCTCCAGGGGTGAGCTTGACAGCCTGGTGCGTCAGCTGATTCCGCCTTTTCTTTTATTGGGAGATTTTAACGGCCGTCACCCATTGTGGAATGAAGGAGCTAGTAATCCTCATGGGGTTTTAATCGGTTCTTTTATTGAGGATGAGGGATTGGAGGTTTTAAATTCTGGGGATGTTACACATTTCCACAGTCCTACTGGGACTTTTACAGCTATTGATCTTTCTATCTCTACTTCTAATTCTTTCCTCAATATTAATTGGCGGGTCCTACCAGATTTACACGGTAGTAACCACTTTCCTATTTTATTGGAATCTGTGAACTCTGAGCCACAGTCCCGGCCCCCACGCTGGGTTATAGACAAGGCAGATTAGCTTCAATTCACAGACCTTAGCTCTTTTATCCGCCCGTTGGCTGCATTTTCTACTTGTGCTGAGGCTGTTGATTATTTTATTGATTTTTTACATTCAGCCAGTCTTCCCCATTACGTGTGCGTGTGTGTATTCACCTAGTTGTAATTTTACAGGGCCTGGGTATCATACTCGTGTGGCCCCGTCTCCATATCTACACACATCCAACTTTCCTTTAAAACTATGCACACTCCTTGCTGACACCACCTCCTCACTCAAACCATTCCACACCTCCACACATCTTTGTGGGAAACTATATTTTTTCACATCCTTCAAGCATATTCCCTTGGCTATCTTTTACTATGCGATCTTGTAGTTCTACTTAAGTTTTCCTCTCTCAACATCATTTGCTCATTATCCACTTCATCCAGTCCATTCAACAGTTTATAAACCTGTATTAAATCTCCTCTTTCTCTTCTTTGTTCCAAGGTAGGCAAATTCATTTCTTTTAATCTCTCCTCATAGGTCATTTCTGCCAATTCCGGAACCATTTTGTTGCCATTCTCTGCAATCTCTCCAACTTCCTTATATGCTTCTTTTTATAAGGGGACCAAACCACTCCAGCATATTCCAATCTTGGTCTAATTACCATACTAATTAATTTCTTCATCATATCTTTATCCATATAATGGAAGGCTAATCCAATATTTTTATCAAATTATACGTTTCTCCAAACATCTTATCAATATGAGCCTCAAACTGCCCATGGTCTTGTATTATCACTCCCAAATCCTTTTCCTTTTCCACCTTTTTCAACACTACTTCTTCACCCATCTTATATGACCCTCTTGGCCGTCTTCCACTCTTTCCCATCTCCATCACATGACTTTTGCTCAGATTAAATTCCATTTGCCACCTCTTGCTCCACTCCCAAATCTTATCCAGGTCTGCCTGTAAAATTTCACAATCTTCTTCACTCTTCACACACCTACACAACTTCGTGTGTAGTGTGTATTTACCTAATTGTAACATACGGGAAAAGAGCTATGCTCGTGTTGTCCCGTCTCCATATCTATTAATGTCCAGCTTTTCTTAAAATCATGAATATTCCTTGCGTCATCCATTGACCACTTCCACGTCTAAACTATTCCATGCTTCCACCCTTCTATGAGGGAAGCTATATTTTTCACATCTCTCCTATAAGTGGCCATTTTAGTTTTTCCCATGCCCTCTCGACATTCTTTCATTCCACATACACAGATCTTCCCTATCCATTTTTCCATGCCAATCATCACTCTGTATATTGCTATCAGGTCTCCCTTTCTCTTCTGTTTTCCAGGGTCGGAAGTTGCATTCTTTTCAGTCTGTCTTCATAAGTCAAATCTCTTAAGTCAGGCACCATTTTTGTTGCAGCCCTCTGTACTTTCTCTAGTTTCCTTATGTGTTTCTTTAAGTTCGAGCCCACTGTATTGTTGCATATTCAAGCCTCGGTCTTATCATTGCAGTAATTATTTTCTTCATCATTTCTTCATCTAAATATACGAACGCCACTCTTATGTTCCTCAATAAGTTCAATACTTCTCCAATTATTTTGTTTATATGTCTCTCTGGCGATAGGTCATTGGTAATTGTCACCCCAAGGTCTTTTTCTTCATGACTGGTTTTATGTCTTCATTTCCTATCTTGTACATACTCCTGATTCTTCTTTCACTCTTGCCAAACTCTATTTTCTTGCATTTTGTCGTGTTGAACTCCATTTGCCATGTACAGCTCCATTTCCATATTCTGTCCAAGTCTTCCTGGAGTAGTTCGCAATCTTTGTCACATCTCACTTTTCTTAACAATTTTGCATCGTCTGCAAATAGGCTCACATAACTGGACACCCCATCCACCATGTCATTTATGTAGACCGCGAACATTACTGGTGCCAACACTGATCCCTGTGGAACTCCACTCTCCACCAAGCCCCATTCTGATGGTCTGTCCTTAATTATTGTTCTCATTTCTCTTCCTACCAAAAGTCTTCCATCCATTTTAGTAAACTGCCATGCACTCCTCCTACCATTTCAAGTTTCCAGATCAGTCTCCGGTGTGGTACCTTATCAAAGGCCTTTTTTAAATCCAGATATATTCCATCAGCCCAACCATCTCTTTCCTGTATTACATCTATCACCCTCGAATAGTAACATATCAGGTTTGTCGTGCATGAACGCCCTTTTCTAAAACCAAATTGACACTCACAAAGTATGTCATTTTTCTCCAAGAAGTCTGTCCATCTATTCTTCACCACCCTCTCACACATCTTAGCTACCACACTTGTAAGTGACACTGGTCTATAGTTCAATGGGTCTCTCTTGTTACCTGATTTATAGATTGGGACAATGTTAGCTCTTTTCCAGTCTTGGGGCACTACACCTTCCCTTAATGAGGCATCAATTACTTCACAAACTTTTTCTGCCAGTTGCTCCTGCATTCTCTTAAAATCCATCCTGATACCCCATCAGGTCCCACAGCTTTTCTCACTTCTAAACTCCCCATCATATTCTTGATCTCCTCCACAGTTACTTGAAACTCCTTCATAATCCCTTTCTGTTCCATTACCAGTGGTTTGTCAAAAGCAGTCTCCTTTGTGAATACCTTCCGAAAGCATCCATTCATAGCCTCTGCCATTTCCTGGGATCTTCACTGCATACTCCATTTACTTCTAAACTTTCAATACTTTCTCTATTTTTGATGTTGTTGTTCACATGTCTGTAAAAAGCCTTGGTTGGTCTTTACATTTATCAATTATATCCTTTTCTTGTTTCTTTCTTTCTTCTCTTCTAATCAACACATATTCATTTCTTGCTCTTTTGTAACTTTCCCACTGCTTAATCCGTCTTTTCCTTCTCCACCTCTTCCATGCATCCTCTTTTCTTGTTCTAGCCTTTTCACATCTATCGTTAAACCAGTCCTGCTTTCCAACTTCTCTATGTTGTCTTATTGGTACAAATTTTTCTCACCTTCTTTGTATATTTTTATAAATTCCTTCCACTTTTCATTTGCTCCTTAGCACTCTTGAATTTCATCCAATTTGTCTCTTGAAAGAATTTCTTTAGGTTTCCAAAATCTGTCTTGGCATAATTCCATCTTCCCACTTTATATTCTTCATTTCTTCTAGATTTCTCTTCATCTATCACCTTGAACTCCAAAACTGCATGATCACTCTTTGCTAAAGGGCACTCCACCCTCATCTCCTCAATGACCATTGGCTCTGTACTAAAGACCAAGTCCAGTCTTGACGATGCTCCCTCTCCTCCAAACCTAGTATCTTCTTTGACCCACTGAGTTAACACATTTTCCATTGCCAGTGTCAATAGTGTATTTCCCATGTTGTCTCTGATCCTTCCATTGACCAGTCCTCCCAACACACCTCTTTACAATTAAAATCTCCCATCATTATAGTTCGTTCACAGCCACCCAACATTTCTTCCAGACATGTTCCTGTATCACTTATCATTTCTTCATATTCCTGTACTGACCATGCATTTGTCTTAGGTGGTACGTACACCACTATGTAGTGCCTCTTTTTCCTTCATTAGTTTCTGCTCTGATCTTTAGCACTTCTGCCTTTCCCATACCTTCTTTCACTTGATCCACCTTTATATCTTTTTAACCAGCAACATCACTCCTCCTCCCATCTTACCTACTCTATTTCTTTTCCAAACATTATATTTCCTTCTCCAACCATCATCAGGTCTTCTCCTCTCTCAGTTTTGTTTCAGTAAGACCCACAATATCTGGGTTCTTGTCCCTCAAGTAATCGTTGAGTTCTAAAATCCCGATATCACTCCATTTATGTTGGAATACATTACATTCCGCTCATACGTAAGTTTCTTTAGTCCTTTCTTGCTGTACTTTTCTGGGTTATGAACCACTTCCTCAGTCTCATATCCAAGATTCTCCAGAAAAACTCTTTCTTCTCCTCTTCTGTCCTCTCTTCATTTTTTTCAAAGCCTCCTTTCTCAACTCATTTAACATTTCTCTTTCCTTTTCACCGAGATCTCTTCTCAACCAAATCTTCCTTGTTGTTTCCTGCTGGGCTAGCCTCCATGACTTCTCCACCAATTCATCTACATCCTTTTGTGACTTAAGTTTGATTCTTATTGGCCTCATACCTTCTCTTGTGAACTTTCCAATTCTATGGAAGTCCTCTATTTCTTGTACTAGGTCTTTTCCTCCTCCTGCACCACATTAATGATATTATTTATCACCTTTTTATGTTTTTCTCTCTCCATTTTACTCGGTGTCTTATCCTCCTCCACACCAAATATCACCACACATCTCTTTTTGTCTACAGTTTCCCTCACCAATGTCTCATTTGATTTAATAACCTTCACCACTTTCTCAGCAATCTTCTCTTCTATGATCTGTTGATCTATAATTTCAGCAAGGCCCAAAGTTTTCTCCCCAGACTCTTTGATTTCCTTTTCCAGACTTGCAACTTTGTAATTTACCTCCTTTCTTTCCACTTCCTGACTTTTTTTCCATTCAGCCTGCTTCTCCATCACTTTTCCTATAGATTCTCCACATTTTTCGCAATTCACTTTAATTAGCTTAACTTCCTCTTTCAGTGCTTCATTTTCCTTCTTCATATCAGCACACTCCTTCATTACATTGTCATAACTTGTTTCCAGGCCCCCATACTTTTCAAACAGTTTTTCAATTTTACCTTCCAACTCCAGAATTTTCTTCACATAAGCGCTCTTCTCCATTATTCCTTGAAATCCTGTGAAGTCTGATTCATCTTTCGAGTTCACGGCCGCCATGTTGCGCAGATGTAAACAAACCAGCTGATGGCTCAAACGCAGGCTATAGTTTATATTTACCTTCTCTGGACATTATTTTGCTAATCAACAGTTTACATGACTATATGGAGACGGGACAAACATTACCAGCTCCTTTCCCACCTTGGTTACTCTTAGGCAATGGTAACTGTAGAATTAGAGATGATTGCTCTGTGTGTGTGTGTGTGTGTGTGTGTGTGTGTGTGTGTGTGTGTGTGTGTGTGTGTGTGTGTGTGTGTGTGTGTGTGTGTGTGTGTGTGTGAGAGAGAGAGAGAGAGAGAGAAAGAGAAAAAAAAAAAAAAAAAGAAAAAAAAAAAGAAAAAAATGTTGTTTCCTGAAACTTGATATGATCTCTCTCTCAGAGAGTGTAGAGAGAGAGAGAGAGAGAGAGAGAGAGAGAGAGAGAGAGAGAGAGAGAGAGAGAGAGAGAGAGAGAGAGAGAGAGAGAGAGAGAGAGAGAGAGAGAGAGAGAGAGAGAGAGAGAGAGAGAGATTCTGTCATGTCTCTCCGGCTGTTTCTAAGACATCACACACACAGGAGGAATCCTTGATAAGGCATAAACTGAACTTTCAGAGGTCACATCGAGCTACAAAGTACATCATTGTATTCAGAATAACAAAAGAGAAAATAATTATTAGTATTCAAACAGTTTTCTGACAATTTCTAGGTTTACCATTTTTAGCCATCATAGCAAACGGGAAAATAGTTTAAGCGCCAGAAGGAAAGGGTTAATGGTGTGATAGATACTCTTCCAGAAGGCATTTACAGCTCCTTATATGTCGATGATTTATGTCCATTTTTTCTTCAACTTGCATCTTGCACCCTAATATTTGAAAGAAATTTCTAAGAAAAAAATTCATTCTCATACAAGAACTATTCATCATATACCCACCACTGAACACCATCAGAAGCAAGGAGTCTGCAAGACACTATTGTTTCACCACTCATTACAAATTTGCTGGAGCACTGCACTCACCACAAATTTAAAATTATGTAAATAAAAACACCATAGGTAAATACATATACACAGTGAAACAGTCCATCTCTTCTTGTTTTAGTAGTGGGTGACAGCATGTTTTAGACCTGTTGTTTACATTACGGAATCACTTGTCTGATCGCCAAAACCGAACACATCAGTGCTGCAGTTTGTATTTATTTTATTTTGCAGTCGTGCTTCATAGATTTTATCAATGTGAATACAATTCACAAGTGGAGTTTTGACTTGCTTGAATGAGTAAGCCGCTTGGATGTTCTATTAATAAAGGTATAAAGGCACCTGGCATGATGTGTGTGCGTTCGTGTGCATGTATGTGTGTGTTCAATGAGACGAGGAGCGTTTTTCTCCACATGCTGATTAGGCTGCAGGAAGGATTATGGTATTGTAAATACCGTATTTTATGGCTTGGAAGACGCTGCATCTTGGAAGACACACCCTAATATTTGAAAGAAATTTCTAAGAAAAAAAAAGTAATTCTCATACAAGAACGTATTCGTCATATACCCGACCACTGAACACAAAAACATCAGAAGCAAGGAGCCTGCAAGACACTATTGTTTCACCACTCATTACAAATTTGCTGGAGCACTCACCACAAATTTAAAACTATGTAAATAAAAACACCATAGGTAAATACATATACACAGTCCATCTCTTTTTGTTTTAGTGGCAGGCGACAGCATGTATTGGACATAATGTT
Organism: Portunus trituberculatus; assembly: GCF_017591435.1. Classification (NCBI taxonomy): domain Eukaryota; kingdom Metazoa; phylum Arthropoda; class Malacostraca; order Decapoda; family Portunidae; genus Portunus; species Portunus trituberculatus. Next base: position 13,486,259 of record NC_059266.1, on the reverse strand, counting down.
TTCATTACGGAATCACTTGTCCGATCGCCGAAACCAAACACATCAGTGCTGCAATTCGTATATATTTTATTTTGCAATTGTGCTTCACAGGTTTTATCAGTGTGAATATAATTCACAAGTGGAAATTTGACTCTTGGTTGAAAGAGTAAGCCATTTGGATGTTCTATTAATAAAATTATAAAGGCATCTGGCATGTATTTACCTAGTTGTAGTTTTACAGGGCTTGGGCTTTATGCTCGTGTGGTCCCGTCTCCATATCTACACTTATCCAATTTTTCTTTAAAACTATGTACACTCTTTGGCTGACACCACTTTCTCACTCAAACTGTTCCAAGTCTCAACACATCTTTGCAAGAAACTAAAATTTTTTAACATCTCTCAGACATCGTCCCTTCCTTAGTTTCTTACTATGCGATCTTGTGCTTCTAAAGTCATATTCTTCTCTCAGGATCAGTTTCTCATTATCCACTTCATCCGTTCCGTTAATCAATTTATAAACTTGTATCAGATCCCCTCTCTCTCTTCTCTGCTCCAAGGTTGGTGAGATCCATAGCCTTTAGTCTCTCCTCATATGTCATCCCTTTAAATTCTGGAACCATTCTTGTAGCCATTTTTTGTAGTCTCTCTAATTTTCTTATGTATTTCTTTTTTTATGAGTCCACACAACTCCTGCATATTCCAATCTAGGTCTTATTTTAGTACTTATCAATTTCTTCATCATTTCCTTGTCCATATAGTGAAATGCTACTCCAATATTCCTTAGCAAATTATACGTCTCTCTGAAAATTCTATCAATATGGCTTACCGGTTGATTATTTTCTTCCGTTGTCACTCCCAAGTCCTTTTCCTTTTTTACTTTTTCTAGTTCTACTCCATCTCCCATCTTATAGATTCCCACTGGTCGTCTTTCACTTTTTCCCATTTCCATGACATGGCTTTTGTCCACATTGAATTCCATCTCCCATTTTTTGCTCCATTTCCAGATGTTGTTTAAGTCTTCCTGTAGTATTTCACAATCCTCTTTTTGTTTAATGACTCTGCACAGTTTCGCATCGTCCGCTGTTCACTCACTCTGGCATGTCAATTATATATACGAGAAAAAGTATTGGCGCCAATACTGACCCCTGTGGCATTCCGCTGTCTACTGTTCTCCACTTGGACTTCATATCTTTAAGTATCGTCCTTATTTCTCTCCCCCTTAAGTAATTCTTCATCCATCTCAATGTGCTTCCTTTTAAGCCACCCTTCTCCTCTAACTTCCATAGTAATCTTTCATGTGGCACTTTATCAAACCCCTTTTTAGATCTAAATAAATACAGTCAACCCATCCCTCTCTCTCTTGTACTTTATCAACTATTTTAGAGTAGAAACTCAATAAATTTGTCACACATGACCGACCTTTCTTAAAACCAAATTGGCTATTTGATAATATTTTGTTGTCTTCAAGAAACTCAATCCATTCCTTCTTTATTACTTTTTCACACATCTTGCATATTACACTAGTTAGTGATACTGGTCTGTAATATAAAGGTTCTTCCTTCCTTCCGCTCTTATATATGTGTGTGCATTTGTGTGCATGTACGTACGTGTGTGTTACTATGAGACGAGAGAGCGGGCCATTTCCTCCACACGCCGAGTAGGCCGCAGGAAGGATTGTGGTATTGGAAATACTTGTAACACCTATGTACTGAGTTTACATAATATAAAAGGCTAAATTAAGTGGTACTTAAGCTAACATCGTAATGTAATGACTCAACATACAAATCCAGGTTGCCATCTGTCAAGTGTCCAAGCTCACTTGAGGTTGGATGCTGCCTTACAATACAACATTCATCTTGGAAGACGCACTAGTATTTTTCAGGGTATTTTTTAGGAAAAATAGCGCATCTTGTAAGCCGTAAAATACGGTATTTCTTTTGCTGCTGCTAGGATGTCACTAATTCAGCGCAAGCTCCAACTGGCGATCAATAGGGTGTCCAGTTGGGCCAACATGAACGGTTTTCGATTCTCCACCTCGAAGACCGTAGTCATGCATTTTTGTCGCAACCGTGATGTCCATCCAGACCCTGATTTATACCTCACCAATAGACGCCTCTCATGCGTGGAGGCGACTCGATATCTTGGCCTTTTATTTGACAACCGTCTCACCTGGGTTCCCCATTTCTGTTCTCTTAAGGCGTCTTGTCAGCAGGCATTATCCCTTCTTCGGGTTTTAAGTCACACCTCTTGGGGTGCGGACAGGGACATGTTGCTGCTTCTTCACCGTACACTTATACTTCCAAGGTGGAATACAGCTGTGAGATCTACTCATCTGCAACGGATGCACGACTACGCACGCTTGACCCCGTGCATCATGCTGGGGTCCGCTTGGCTATGGGTGCATTTCGGACATCTCCAATACCTAGCCTTCTAGTGGATGCTGGTTTCTGGCCGCTCGACCTCCGGCGCCAGTCTGTGATGCTCCGATGTTGGTTTCGCACCCACCGTCTTCCCGATTCTGTCCCTTGTCTGTCAATATTGCGGGACTTGCATTCGCAGGCATATGTCACTCGACCGAGTCTACCTAAACCTTTTGGCATTCGAGTGGCAAACTTCATGATGGATTTGTCCATCGATCCCATTCCTGTCTACTCTTTCCGGCTCCCACGAGTTGGTTCTTGGCAGCTTCCGGTTGTTTCATTATGCCCTCCTGCCATGGATGGCAAGAAGGATTTTCTGCCAGCTCTGTCCCAAACACGGTTTTTAGAACACTTTTTTTATCCATTCTGATGACATCCCCGTGTTTACTGATGGTTCCAAATCCGACGCAGGTGTTGGGTTTAGTGTGGTTTTCCCCTCTTTTTATCGCAGCATTTATGTGGCAGCCTTCCTTCGGTAGCCTCCGTCTTTACTGTGGAGCTGTTTGCCATAGTCCTAGCTTTACAGATCATTTTTACTCTCCCGGTTTCGTCATTTACAATTTTTAGTGACTGTCGCAGTGCTCTTACTGGAGTGGCTATATCTTCTTACCAAACGAGGATATCGTTTTAGGTTCTGTTGGGTCCCTGGTCACGTAGGTGTTCCCAGGAATGAACATGCAGATCGCCTCAATAAAGAGGCAGCAAGTTGCACTCCATCTCCTACCCCTGTTCCGTTTCGAAACCTATTTCATTTTATTTGTGTGGCAATTGCAGCAATTTGGCAGAGGAGATGACTAACGGGGGTCACAACCTCAAAAATGGGAGAGATCACTACTTCCACTCTCCCTCAGTGGACATACTCCCATGTCCGGGATCGCCGTGCACAGACTTTATTGGCGTGACTGAGCATAGGTCACACGTACCTTACACAAAGGTACCTGTTGACCAGGGACCCACAATCTTATTGAGATGACTGCTTGGTGCCACTCACTGTATGGCACCTACTTGTAGAGTGCCCTAGTTTAATTGAGTAACGACACCGCTACCTCTACCAGTGTCGCGGTAGAGATAGCAGTGTCTTTTACCTATCTAAGGTCCTTGAACCAGCTTCTCTGGCCCCTGGCTATGACGTTTTTAGATTTCTGGGAGAAGCGGTCCTCCTCCCCAATTTGTAAATTTGATTTCTTTTTATTATATATTTTAATGTTTTATTTAATTTTATTGAAGTCTTAGTTTTTAGTTACCTTTAGTTTTATTGTTTTTAACTACTTTTAGTTTTCTTAAACTATAGTTGCGGCGCCATATGACCCTAGCTGTTGCGGTGCCTAAAGAAAATCCATCCATCTTTCCTTCCGCTCTTATATATGGGAACCACCTCAGCTCTTTTCCACTCCACTGGCACTGTTCCAGTTTCTATTGAGCATTTTATGATGTTGTATATAGGACTTGCTAGTTCTTCCCTACATTCTTTCAGTATTCTGCCTGAGATTTCATCCGGTCCCATTGCCTTTTCCTCATCTAGTTCCGTCATTAACTCTTTTATTTCAAGCTTGGTTACTTTAATCTCTTTCATATAGATTTTCTCTCTATTATCTTGTGGCCTTTCAAATTTAGATTCCTTAGTAAAGACCTCCTGAATTTATTATTTAATAGTTCTGCCAAATTTTTTTGTCTTCCACCATCCCATTCTCTTCTTTTAACCTTTCTATTGTTTCTCTTTGCCTAATTTTTCTATTTATGAATCTGTAGAACAATTTTGGTTGCTCCTTACATTTTTCGACAATGTCCTTTTCAAAGTTCTTTTCCTCTTCCTTCCTCACCATAACATATTCATTTCTTACTGCCTTGAAGTTTTCCTTATTTGCTGGATTTCTATTTCTCCTCCACCTTTTCCATGCTGCATCTCGTTTCTCCTTTGCCCTAGCACATCTTGCATTAAACTAATCTTTCTTTCCTTCTTCTTTAGGTCTATATTTCAGGACATATTCCCTGACTTCATTTTTGTATATTTCCCAGTTTACGTTTTTGAAATAGCTCTTGAGGTTCTCAATATCATCCTTTCTGTAATTTAATCGGTCTCCTAACCTAACCTAACCTAACCTAACCTAACCTGGGTACATCTTTTTTGTCCTGCGGTGGCGAGTGGACGTGTTGTGTGTGCGCTCCGTTTTTGGCTGTGGTTTTTATAGTTAGCGAGTGGTGTTTGTGCTTGGTGTCTGTGTGTGGTGCTTTTGAGTGTTAGTGAAGTGAAAGTGTGTACTGCAAGTGTTAGATTAGAGTGAAATAGCGGTTAGAATCACTGTTTGTGAGTTAAAAGTATTTTTGTAGAGCGAGGAGACTAGGCTTGTAACTGTCAAGTTGACCTTGAAAGAGGATTAGTTGACCTCACTTAGGCCCCCACCACCGCGGTTCCCCACCCGCCGTCACCAAGTATTTTTATTTGTTTGTGAGTTAACAGATTGTGTTAGTATGGCGGTAGCTACTGAGGTATATCAGAGTGTGATTGAGTGCGTGAAAGAGAGTGTTGAGATGGGATTGGGAGAGTTTGTTGTGTGTGAGATGTGTGGGCATGACAGGAAGGTCGTTGACTTTTCTGAGTGTATGGTGTGTAGGCTCAAGAGCGAGAATTTAGTTCTTTCTCTTGAGCACCGAGAATTACGAGAGGAAATCAGAAAGCTAAGTGAGGGGAAAAGTGCGAACAAGTTCTCATCTTTGAGTTGAAGGAGGAGGTTAAGAGGCTTGGGGAGGCAGTGGAAAAAATTAGGCAGGAGATCAGTGTTAGGCCGAAGGTTGGACCTTCTGAGGGCGACAGGGTGGCTTGGCCCTCTGTCGGGAAGAGCAGAGTGGGGAAGAGGGAGCAGGCGAGCCAGACTGGGAAAGATAGTAGTCAGGATGGGCAGAGATGGCAGGTTGCGAGGGAAGGAAAGCGGAGGCAGTTAGGGAGGATAGGACTAAACCTGTTGAGTGTGAAAATAGGTTCGGTTTGTTGGAGGGGAGGGAGGAGAGTGGAGTGAATGAAGTGGTTGTGGTGAGTGAAAGGAGAAAGAAGGGGGTAGAGGAGAGGAGGAGGATGGTTGTGCCTAGCACACCTCAGGTGTGTGTGGTGGGTGACTCTCAGGTTAGGTATTTAGATAGCACTTTCTGTGGGAAAGACAGGGATAGGAGGACGAATGTGTGTATGCCTGGTGCAGGTGTGAAGGCAGTGAGTGAGGAGGTGCAGAAGAGGGTTGGGGGATGGAGAGGAGGGTGTAGTAGTTTTGCACGTAGGTGGGAACGATGTCAGAGCAGGTGGGTCGGAGGAGTTAGTGGCAAGATTTCGGGAAATGTTAGGCAAGATAAGGGAGAGTGGTAGGAGGTGTGTAGTGTCAGGAATCTTGCCTCGTGTGTATGTTAGCAGGAATGGTTGTCTAGAGCCATTGGTGTGAATGATCGGGTAAAAGGGATGTGTAAGGATGTGGGTGTCAGCTTTGTGGATGTATGGGATAGGTTCTATGGGCGAAGGATTTGTATGCTAGGGATGGTGTGCATCTGAGTAGGAAGGGTGTGGATGTGCTGAGTGGATGTCTGGAGGGGAGTTGGGATGGAGTGTAGGGGGTGAGGTAGCAAATGCATTCCAGAAGAAAGATGCTAGACATAAATTAGATAGGATAAACAGAGATAGTGAAAAGATTAGGAAAGATTTCCAGGTGCAAATAGGAGAGAATAAGATTAGGATTCCAAATAAGGAGACAGCATCTAGGAAGGTAGCAGGACTTAAATGTTTTTATGTAAATGCCAGGAGTCTTAGGAACAAGAAGGACGAGTTATCTAGTTATATAGTTGAGGAGGACTTAGATGTTGTATGTGTCACAGAGGCATGGGTAAATGAGGAAAAGTTTAGGGAAAATAGGAAAGAATATGAAGTAGATGGATACATTATGTATTTACACCAGAGAATTGGTAGGATAGGTGGAGGAGTAGTTATTTATGTAAAAATCCTTCATTTCCAGTCAGGTTAATGGTATTAAGGTAGATAACAGAGTAGAGTCCTTATGGCTGGATGTTAGAGTAAACAAAAGTAAGGTTATTAGAGTAGGAGCTTTTATAGACCACCTAACCAGTCAGCAGATGTAGACAACCTTATGGTAGATGAGATAAATAGGGGTGTACTAGTCAGACAATTATCTTAGGGATTTTAATCTTAAGTCAGTAAACTGGGAGAGGATGGTAGGAGATGCTAGTGAAAATAAGTTTATGGAAAGTTTTCAGGATAACTATTTAGTGCAGATGGTAGATAAACCTACTAGGGGGAGGAAGGTTTTAGACATAGTACTAACAAATATTGAGCATTGTTTAAAGGAAGTTGAGGTAGGAGAGACTTTAGCAAACAGTGACCATCATATAATTAGATTTATCATTAATTCCAGTAGGGATAATATAGTGAATAAGACTAGAGTCCCAAACTATCAGAAAGGCAATTATGGTAGGTTACGTCAGTTATTAGGAGAGGTAAACTGGGAAGATAGTTTTGGAAATAAAACTGCACAGGAGATGTGGGATATTTTTAAGGTTGTAGTAAAGGGTATAGTGATGCAGTGTATCCCTTACAAAGATATAAGGCAGAGAAACAGGAAGCCATTATGGTGGACTCATGAGATAGGTAGCCAGATCAGAGAGAAGAAGAGGGCATACAGAGAGTTGCAGAAAAGTGGGAAGATGTAGATTTGATTAGGTACAGACAGGTCAGAGATGATTTGAGTAAGGTTATAAAAAAAGTAAAAGGCAGGCAGAGATAAAACTAGCTAGAGCTGGGAGTAAAGATCCCAAAAATTATATAGTTATTACAAGGTCAGTGATAAAAGAAATAAGGATAGGATTGGACCACTCAGAAAAGATGGTGTAGTAGTGGATCAAAATGAAGACATAGTAGAATTATTGAATGAACAATTTTCTTCAGTATTTACTAGGAAAGAATAGGAAATCCTGTTACAAACAGTGCGACGAGTAGTTTAAGAGCTTTAGAAAATATTGATATAAAACCGGGAATTATTAGGAAATTTATTCTTGAACTAGACGATAGGAAAGCTAGTGGTCCTGATGAGCTACATGCCAGAGTACTTAGGGAGGGTGTAGACAGTATTTCTGAAGCACTTAAGTTAATCTTTGAAAGATCACTTAGGTTTGCTGAGATACCACAGGACTGGAAGTTAGCTAATGTTACTCCAATATTTAAAAAAGGTAGGAAGGATGATGCGAATAATTATAGACCGATCAGTTTAACTAGTATAGTATGTAAGATACTAGAGAAAATCATTAAGGGTAGTATTTGGGAGCATTTAAATGAGAATAGATTAATTAGAGATACCCAACATGGCTTTAGATCAGGAGGTCCTGTCTTACAAATTTGCTCGATATCTTAGAATATATTACCAAGGAGTTAGATGATGGAAATAGCATAGATGTTATATATCTAGATTTTAGCAAGGCGTTTGATAAGGTACCGCATAGGAGGCTAGTGTACAAATTGAGACTACATGGGATAGGGGTAGGTTAGTTGATTGGATTAGTGAATGGCTTTCTGATAGGAAACAGAGAGTAGTATTAAATGGGGCAATGTCTGAGTGGAAGGAAGTGGTTAGTGGGGTACCCCAAGGATCAGTGCTAGGACCTCTTCTTTTCTTGGTGTACATTAACGATTTAGATATAGGAATTAGTAGCAAAGTATCAAAGTTTGCAGATGATACTAAGATAGCATGTGCAGTACAGGGTGAAAAGGACAATTACAGAATACAACGAGACCTGGACAGGCTGATAGCATGGGCAGACAGGTGGCAGATGGAGTTTAATTCTAAAAGTGTCAGGTTATGCATTTAGGTAAAGACAACACAAACTTTAACTATGAGATGGAGGGATGTTGGCTAGAGGCAGTAGAGGAAGGAAAGGATTTAGGAGTAGTGATAGACAGGACTATGAAATTTTCAAAGCAATGTTTAGAAGCAAGAAATAGGGCAAATAGGATCCTGGGTTTTATAAATAGAAATGTTAGTTATAAAAGTAAGGAAGTGGTGCGTAGCTTATATAATTCCTATGTTAGGCCCCATTTAGAGTATTGCATACAGGCCTGGTCACCCCACTATAGGCAGGATATCAACATGTTAGAAGCAGTTCAGAGAAGAGCAACTAGGATGATACCAGCTTTGAAGCGCCTGGAGTATAGAGATAGATTAAAGGCATTAAACATGTTTTCATTTGAGAGGAGATGTATAAGAGGGATATGATAGAGTTATTTAAAATGTTCTCAGATACAAACTACATAGATGTGAGATCTTTCTTTACCTTAGAGGAGGAAGTAGGACTAGAAATCATGGCAGGAAGATTAGAAAGCAAGGCTGCAGGTTAGATATAAGAAAATATTTCTTTAGTCATAGGGTGGTAGACTTCTGGAATGCATTGCCAGAGACGGTTGTAAATAGCACTAGTTTGACAATGTTTAAAACAGATTAGATAAGCACTTAAATTTATTAGATTTATAATTATGTATAGCGCTGCATGATAGTTCTTATAAGAAATTTACTATAGTTAAACAAGACATGATCCCCATGTATGGGGATTACAGATTGTAGAGGAATTCGATGTAGGACTTAGCCCTGTTAATGGGCCAAATATTTAGAATTAGTATATAATGTATGTGTGTACTTGTAAGTGTATCTTTAAGTACTGATGACGAGGTCGCTGTGCGACTGATACAGGATAACCTAGATGGGCCCTGGTGGCCCTTTGTTATCCTATTATTTATGTTATGGTATGTTATGTTATGTATGATTCACCTCTATCTTCCTTTCCTTCTTCTATATCCATTTCTAATATTATATGGTCACTCTTTCCCAATGGGCACTTATATCTTATATCATCATTAATTTGTATATACCTTGTAAAAACTAGGTCCAATCTCGCCAGCTCATCGTTTTCTCTAAATCTTGTGTTTTCCTTTACTCTTTAGACCATCAAATTATCTATCATTCGGTTCGGGAATCTATCTCCCCAGGCATCTTCCTCCATACCACTTTCATAATTTTCCCAGTCCACCTCCTTAGAGTTGAAATCTCCTACCAATATAACTTTTCTCTTTTCTTTAATGATTCTTGTAAGACTCCTTATTGTGTCATTTATCATGTCTTTATATTCTTGGTTAGTCCATGAATTTGTTTTTGGTGGCACATATGTTCCAATGATTGTCAACTCCTTTTTATTAATATGTATCTTAATATACAGTATTTCTGATTTTCCTTCCCCAAACTCCACTTGATTTACCACTATCTCCTTCCTTAACATAATCGTGACTCCTCCTCCTCCTTTACCCACTCTGTCTCTCCTCCATATATTATACCTTTTATCTATGTCTATTTTTATTGCCTCATTTAACTTTGCTTCCGCCAGGCATACAATATCTGGTTTTTCTTTCTTTATGTAATCTCTTAATTCTAATTTACAAGATAAAATCCCATCTATGTTTGTATACATCATTTTTAATCTCTTGTTCTTATCATTTTTAGTTAAACTTCCTCCATTTTTTCTCTTCCTTCTCTTTTATATACCATTTCCTTATCCTGTCTCCTATAATTCTTCAAAAAATAACTTCTTCTCCTCCTCTGACCTTTCATTATTTTTTTTCTCTTGCTTCTACCACCAGTTCGTTGTGTCTCTTCCTTTCCTCCTCGTTTCTATTTTACTTTATATATATATATATATATATATATATATATATATATATATATATATATATATATATATATATATATATATATCTTTGCAACCATCTGTTTCTCTGAGTTTTGTTGTTTCTATATGGTACTTCTTCTGCTGCTGCTTGTGATTTTAGTAATATCTTAATTGGTCTCACTGTTCCTTCTTGATATGGTCCCATTCTATGAATTTCTTCTACTTCCTCTTCTAAGTTCTGTCTGTCCTCGTCATTTAGATGTTTTAGTAGGTCTTTTACTGATTTCATTTCGTCCTTTTCCCTTCTTGGTCTATATTTAACATTTTTTTCTTTCAGTCCAAAAATAATAACACTTTTTTTCTGCAATTTCTCTTACTAAATTTTCTTTTTACTTGAAGACTCCTATAATTTTGTTTGTCATATTTTCATCTCTTTCTTTTAACTGTTCTTGAAATACTTCCTGAAACGATTCCTTGTCTTTCTTATCTTGGATTCTCCATGCCTGCAACTCTCTGTATGCCCTCTTCTTCTCTCTGATCTGGCTACCTATCTCATGAGTCCACCATAATGGCTTCCTGTTTCTCTGCCTTATATCTTTGTAAGGGATACACTGCATCACTATACCCTTTACTACAACCTTAAAAATATCCCACATCTCCTGTGCAGTTTTATTTCCAAAACTATCTTCCCAGTTTACCTCTCCTAATAACTGACGTAACCTACCATAATTGCCTTTCTGATAGTTTGGGACTCTAGTCTTATTCACTATATTATCCCTACTGGAATTAATGATAAATCTAATTATATGATGGTCACTGTTTGCTAAAGTCTCTCCTACCTCAACTTCCTTTAAACAATGCTCAATATTTGTTAGTACTATGTCTAAAACCTTCCTCCCCTAGTAGGTTTATCTACCATCTGCACTAAATAGTTATCCTGAAAACTTTCCATAAACTTATTTTCACTAGCATCTCCTACCATCCTCTCCCAGTTTACTGACTTAAGATTAAAATCCCTAAGATAATTGTCTGACTAGTACACCCCTATTTATCTCATCTACCATAAGGTTGTCTACCTCTGCTGACTGGTTAGGTGGTCTATAAAAGCTCCTACTCTAATAACCTTACTTTTGTTTACTCTAACATCCAGCCATAAGAACTCTACTCTGTTATCTACCTTAATACCATTAACCTGACTGGAAATGAAGGATTTTTTACATAAATAACTACTCCTCCACCTATCCTACCAATTCTCTGGTGTAAATACATAATGTATCCATCTACTTCATATTCTTTCCTATTTTCCTAAACTTTTCCTCATTTACCCATGCCTCTGTGACACATACAACATCTAAGTCCTCCTCAACTATATAACTAGATAACTCGTCCTTCTTGTTCCTAAGACTCCTGGCATTTACATAAAAATATTTAAGTCCAGCTACCTTCCTAGATGCTGTCTCCTTATTTGGAATCCTAATCTTATTCTCTCCTATTTGCACCTGGAAATCTTTCTAATCTTTTCACTATCTCTGTTTATCCTATCTAATTTATGTCAAGCATCTTTCTTCTGGAATGCATTTGCTACCTCACCCCCTACACTCCATCCCAACTCCCCCCTCCAGACATCCACTCAGCACATCCACACCCTTCCTACTCAGATGCACACCATCCCTAGCATACAAATCCCTTCGCCCATAGAACCTATCCCATACATCCACAAAGCTGACACCCACATCCTTACACACACCGTCGATGGCGGATGTGGTCGCTGAGCTCCAGAGCAATCATCTCTAATTCTACAGTTACCATTGCCTAAGAGTAACCAAGGTGGGAAAGGAGCTGGTAATGTTTGTCCCGTCTCCATATAGTCATGTTAACTGTTGATTAGCAAAATAATGTCCAGGGAAGGTAAATATAAACTGTAGCCTGCGTTTGAGCCATCAGCTGGTTTGTTTACATCTGCGCAACATGGCGGCCGTGAACTCGAAAGATGAATCAGACTTCACAGGATTTCAAGGAATAATGGAGAAGAGCGCTTATGTGAAGAAAATTCTGGAGTTGGAAGGTAAAATTGAAAACTGTTTGAAAAGTATGGGGCCTGGAAACGAGTTATGACAATGTAATGAAAGAGTGTGCCGATATGAAGAAGGAAAATGAAGCACTGAAAGAGGAAGTTAAGCTAATTAAAGTGAATTGCGAAAAATGTGGAGAATCTCTAGGAAAAGTGATGGAGAAGCAGGCTGAATGGAAAAAAGTCAGGAAGTGGAAAGAAAGGAGGTAAATTACAAAGTTGCAAGTCTGGAAAAGGAAATCAAAGAGTCTGGGAGAAAACTTTGGGCCTTGCTGAAATTATAGATCAACAGATCATAGAAGAGAAGATTGCTGAGAAAGTGGTGAAGGTTATTAAATCAAATGAGACATTGGTGAGGGAAACTGTAGACAAAAAGAGATGTGTGGTGATATTTGGTGTGGAGGAGGATAAGACACCGAGTAAAATGGAGAGAGAGAAAACATAAAAAGGTGATAAATAATATCATTAATGTGGTGCAGGAGGAGGAAAAGACCTAGTACAAGAAATAGAGGACTTCCATAGAATTGGAAAGTTCACAAGAGAAGGTATGAGGCCAATAAGAATCAAACTTAAGTCACAAAAGGATGTAGATGAATTGGTGGAGAAGTCATGGAGGCTAGCCCAGCAGGAAACAACAAGGAAGATTTGGTTGAGAAGAGATCTCGGTGAAAAGGAAAGAGAAATGTTAAATGAGTTGAGAAAGGAGGCTTTGAAAAAAATGAAGAGAGGACAGAAGAGGAGAAGAAAGAGTTTTTCTGGAGAATCTTGGATATGAGACTGAGGAAGTGGTTCATAACCCAGAAAAGTACAGTAAGAAAGGACTAAAGAAACTTACGTATGAGCGGAATGTAATGTATTCCAACATAAATGGAGTGATATCGGGATTTTAGAACTCAACGATTACTTGAGGGACAAGAACCCAGATATTGTGGGTCTTACTGAAACAAAACTGAGAGAGGAGAAGACCTGATGATGGTTGGAGAAGGAAATATAATGTTTGGAAAAGAAATAGAGTAGGTAAGATGGGAGGAGGAGTGATGTTGCTGGTTAAAAAGATATAAAGGTGGATCAAGTGAAAGAAGGTATGGGAAAGGCAGAAGTGCTAAAGATCAGAGCAGAAACTAATGAAGGAAAAAGAGGCACTACATAGTGGTGTACGTACCACCTAAGACAAATGCATGGTCAGTACAGGAATATGAAGAAATGATAAGTGATACAGGAACATGTCTGGAAGAAATGTTGGGTGGCTGTGAACGAACTATAATGATGGGAGATTTTAATTGTAAAGAGGTGTGTTGGGAGGACTGGTCAATGGAAGGATCAGAGACAACATGGGAAATACACTATTGACACTGGCAATGGAAAATGTGTTAACTCAGTGGGTCAAAGAAGATACTAGGTTTGGAGGAGAGGGAGCATCGTCAAGACTGGACTTGGTCTTTAGTACAGAGCCAATGGTCATTGAGGAGATGAGGGTGGAGTGCCCTTTAGCAAAGAGTGATCATGCAGTTTTGGAGTTCAAGGTGATAGATGAAGAGAAATCTAGAAGAAATGAAGAATATAAAGTGGGAAGATGGAATTATGCCAAGACAGATTTTGGAAACCTAAAGAAATTCTTTCAAGAGACAAATTGGATGAAATTCAAGAGTGCTAAGGGAGCAAATGAAAAGTGGAAGGAATTTATAAAATATACAAAGAAGGTGAGAAAAATTTGTACCAATAAGACAACATAGAGAAGTTGGAAAGCAGGACTGGTTTAACGATAGATGTGAAAAGGCTAGAACAAGAAAAGAGGATGCATGGAAGAGGTGGAGAAGGAAAAGACGGATTAAGCAGTGGGAAAGTTACAAAAGAGCAAGAAATGAATATGTGTTGATTAGAAGAGAAGAAAGAAAGAAACAAGAAAAGGATATAATTGATAAATGTAAAGACCAACCAAGGCTTTTTACAGACATGTGAACAACAACATCAAAAATAGAGAAAGTATTGAAAGTTTAGAAGTAAATGGAGTATGCAGTGAAGATCCCAGGAAATGGCAGAGGCTATGAATGGATGCTTTCGGAAGGTATTCACAAAGGAGACTGCTTTTGACAAACCACTGGTAATGGAACAGAAAGGGATTATGAAGGAGTTTCAAGTAACTGTGGAGGAGATCAAGAATATGATGGGGAGTTTAGAAGTGAGAAAAGCTGTGGGACCTGATGGGGTATCAGGATGGATTTTAAGAGAATGCAGGAGCAACTGGCAGAAAAAGTTTGTGAAGTAATTGATGCCTCATTAAGGGAAGGTGTAGTGCCCCAAGACTGGAAAAGAGCTAACATTGTCCCAATCTATAAATCAGGTAACAAGAGAGACCCATTGAACTATAGACCAGTGTCACTTACAAGTGTGGTAGCTAAGATGTGTGAGAGGGTGGTGAAGAATAGATGGACAGACTTCTTGGAGAAAATGACATACTTTGTGAGTGTCAATTTGGTTTTAGAAAAGGGCGTTCATGCACGACAAACCTGATATGTTACTATTCGAGGGTGATAGATGTAATACAGGAAAGAGATGGTTGGGCTGATGGAATATATCTGGATTTAAAAAGGCCTTTGATAAGGTACCACACGAGACTGATCTGGAAACTTGAAATGGTAGGAGGAGTGCATGGCAGTTTACTAAAATGGATGGAAGACTTTTAGTAGGAAGAGAAATGAGAACAATAATTAAGGACAGACCATCAGAATGGGGCTTGGTGGAGAGTGGAGTTCCACAGGGATCAGTGTTGGCACCAGTAATGTTCGCGGTCTACATAAATGACATGGTGGATGGGGTGTCCAGTTATGTGAGCCTATTTGCAGACGATGCAAAATTGTTAAGAAAAGTGAGATGTGACAAAGATTGCGAACTACTCCAGGAAGACTTGGACAGAATATGGAAATGGAGCTGTACATGGCAAATGGAGTTCAACACGACAAAATGCAAGAAAATAGAGTTTGGCAAGAGTGAAAGAAGAATCAGGAGTATGTACAAGATAGGAAATGAAGACATAAAACCAGTCATGAAGAAAAAGACCTTGGGGTGACAATTACCAATGACCTATCGCCAGAGAGACATATAAACAAAATAATTGGAGAAGTATTGAACTTATTGAGGAACATAAGAGTGGCGTCAGATATTTAGATGAAGAAATGATGAAGAAAATAATTACTGCAATGATAAGACCGAGGCTTGAATATGCAACAATACAGTGGGCTCGAACTTAAAGAAACACATAAGGAAACTAGAGAAAGTACAGAGGGCTGCAACAAAAATGGTGCCTGACTTAAGAGATTTGACTTATGAAGACAGACTGAAAAGAATGCAACTTCCGACCCTGGAAAACAGAAGAGAAAGGGGAGACCTGATAGCAATATACAGAGTGATGATTGGCATGGAAAAATGGATAGGGAAGATCTGTGTATGTGGAATGAAAGAATGTCGAGAGGGCATGGGAAAAACTAAAATGGCCACTTATAGGAGAGATGTGAAAAAATATAGCTTCCCTCATAGAAGGGTGGAAGCATGGAATAGTTTAGACGTGGAAGTGGTCAACGCAAGGAATATTCATGATTTTAAGAAAAAGCTGGACATTAATAGATATGGAGACGGGACAACACGAGCATAGCTCTTTTCCCGTATGTTACAATTAGGTAAATACAATTAGGTAAATACATCCCTTTTACCCGATCATTCACACCAATGGCTCTAGACAACCATTCCCTGCTAACATACACACGAGGCAAGATTCCTGACACTACACACCTCCTACCACTCTCCCTTATCTTGCCTAACATTTCCCGAAATCTTGCCACTAACTCCTCCGACCCACCTGCTCTGACATCGTTCCCACCTACGTGCAAAACTACTACACCCTCCCTCTCCATCCCCCCAACCCTCTTCTGCACCTCCTCACTCACTGCCTTCACACCTGCACCAGGCATACACGTTTGTCCTCCTATCCCTGTCTTTCCCACAGAAAGTGCTATCTAAATACCTAACCTGAGAGTCACCCACCACACACACCTGAGGTGTGCTACGACAACCATCCTCCTCCTCTCCTCTACCCCTTCTTTCTCCTTTCACTCACCACAACCACTTCATTCACTCCACTCTCACTTTCACTCTCCCCCTCCCCATCCAACAAACCGAACCTATTTTCACACTCAACAGGTTTAGTCCTATCCTCCTAACTGCCTCCGCTTTCCTTCCCTCGCAACCTGCCATCTCTGCCCATCCTGCCTACTATCTTTCCCTGTCTGGCTCGCCTGCTCCTCTTCCCACTCTGCTCTTTCCGACAGAGGCCAAGCCACCCTGTCGCCTTCAGAAGGTCCAACCTTCGGCCTAACACTGATCTCCTGCCTAATTTTTTCCACTGCCTCCCCAAGCCTCTTAACCTCCTCCTTCAACTCAAAGATGAGAACTTGTTGCACTTTTCCCTCACTTAGCTTTCTGATTTCCTCTCGTAATTCTCGGTGCTCAAGAGAAAGAACTAAATTCTCGCTCTTGAGCCTACACACCATACACTCAGAAAAGTCAAGGACTGCAGGTTGCAGAGAGGGGTGGACGCCTGAGGCCGCCAGAAAGGTGGGCAGGTCGAATGTTGTGACGCCCAGGGTGGACACCTGGGAGCGTAGTGCAGTGCGGTGGGAGTAGAAGCGTGGGCAGCGGGGCAGGAAATGCAATAGGAAAGGGCAATAGGGATCAGCAGACAGGCGCAGACGGTGCAAGTCAGCTGCGAGTGTCGTGTGGCCCAGGCGAAGGCTCCGGAGTTGTTATTATTGTGATGGGTGTGCGAGCCCTCAAGGTCGTCAACCTCCCCGTTGTCATGGTAACGGGCTTCCCATTTTCTTTTTCCCTCCCTCACACACAGCTGCTGCCTCCCTTCTCATGTCTTTTAATTATGTCCTCTTTTTTCTTGTAGCATAATGGTTTTCCTTTTCTTAGCATCACTGCTGTCACTAAGAAGTTTTCTCTTTGGTGCCATTGAGCAAGATACTAAGAACTTGAGTCAGTAAACAGAAATAGGATAACACTCTTGCCAGGGGCGACGGTGTGGTGGAAGTGAGGCAGGGTGTTATTGTATTCAAGCGTGAGGCGGGCGGTGTGGCGGGCAACTACCAACAATAACAATAAATCCGCGACTACGATTTATAAATTTCCAATTTTTAAATCTTAAATTGCCTTATAGTGGACTGACGTAACTACGAGTTTGACGTAACTCGAGACCGACGTAACCTGGGACTTTACTGTGTGTGTATGTATATATATATATATATATATATATATATATATATATATATATATATATATATATATATATATATATATATATATATATATATATATATATATATATATATATATATATATATATATATATATATATATATATATATATATATATATATATATATATATATATATATATATATATATATATATATATATATATATATATATATTATATATATATATATATATATATATATATATATATATACGTGTGTGGTTGCAGTATGAATTCCAAGGTAGCATGGCCCTTCATGTTCACCACAGGGTTAAAGGGTTGTATTTTATGTTCGGTATATAAGACGATCCCTTGATTTAGGAGCCTAAAAATTGGAAAAGAAACTTATCTTATAGTCTGGAAAATATAG
The DNA here is from genome assembly GCF_017591435.1 of Portunus trituberculatus. Lineage (NCBI taxonomy): Eukaryota > Metazoa > Arthropoda > Malacostraca > Decapoda > Portunidae > Portunus > Portunus trituberculatus. The sequence goes on along the minus strand of NC_059266.1, from coordinate 13,468,410 downwards.
TAAATTAGACTGTCATCTCACCTGATTAAATGCTATCCTAGGAAGACTGATCTGCTCAGGATAAATCCAAGGTTTGTAATTTGGGTTATTGTGTGACTTCCATGACAGGTACTTCAAACTTGCCTTATGTAGGGTCTTCACCATCTGGAATCAGAAACTCTAGTCAGCACCATAGGCACAGCAGCAATATAGAGGAAGTGATTCTGATAAAAGGGAAGCTTAAGATCTGTTCTAGTAATCATGAAGTGTAGTGTTTAACTTTTAATTGAATTACCATACAATTCCATCACAGGCTACACAAAGAGCATACGTATAAGCATTAACAAATACATATAAGCAATAACAAATAAACACAAATGTGGGATACTGCTTCTACCACTTATCAATTTGTTCAAAGGATTGGTTAGGGACTTTCAATGAAAATTAAAACAAAATATTAAGCTGAAGCGCACAAGCATAAAAATCCTATTTATTTCTTTTTAATAACAAAGTAAATAACTGTCAACAATAAACTTGTATGAGAACAAAAGGAAATTAACAAAGTAAAAAACCTCATATTGTAAACCCTCTTTAAGAATAGGAGTAACATGTCTGTATAACAACTGTGATGAACTAAGAATAATAAAAGAGAAGGAAAAACTAATAAAAAACAATATTATTAACAGTTTATTTATGGTATTTTGGTGACGTTTTATTTTCTACCTTTGAGTCTTCTGAGACACCCACAGTGTATTTCTCACAGGAAAAGAGAGCTGTCTATGTAAAAGAAGTGACTAACTTTAAAAAGGGTTGAAACAATAAAAGAGACTTGAAGGAATGGAATCAAGATAATGGAGAAACTAAAAATAAAAAACTGAAGACCTTTGCTCCATTCCTATTTTGCAGGGATACAGATTCCACATAAAGTTTCCCGTCTCCTGCACTTTCAGCTGCCATTCATAAGACCCAAGGAATATTGAGACCTATTCAAAAACTTCTAACCAATGCCTCAGAAATAATAAGCAAAAGAAACAAAAAAAAAAAAAAAAAAAAAAAAAAAAAAAAAAAAAAAGGCAGCAAGGGATAAGCAGCAGGCAGATTACCTTGGGAGCAAGAACATGAGTTAGTTTGTTGACTAGCCAGGGTGGTAACTTCCCTCTGGGATCGCAGTGAGAGACGTAGCTGAAGGAGCACCCACCAGAGGGCAGAGGGCGGATCAGGTAGCCTAGAGGGGACAGATTTGGATTCAAGGTTCAAGGAAAAATACACAACCAGAAATAGGATGAGAGGAAAGCTGAAAGCTATTTGTAATACTCCAACATACAGTCCTTGGTTACTTTTGCTTCTTTATACAATTTCTTTTTGCTTCCTGTATATCGTGACTGAGAAGCATGCCCTGAGGAAGGTATTATTTTTATATAATAACCATATCTCACACAGTTGTCTTGCTTGTGGCACAACACTGTTGAACCTCAATTATGCTAAAACAGTGAGTATTTCATGATACAGTAAGCAAGGTAAAGTGAATGGCTACTTTTGGTGAATAATCATGAAAATAAGCAAAGCATTCCCCCTCCCACACCACTTTACACAGTAATCCAGTTAAAACTAGGATCAGTGGTTTCACAAGTTATACTTAGTTCTACAATAGGTCACCCATCACTAATCCAACATTACTAGGTCCTGCAGAATTTTGCTGAATTACAGAGAGATTATATTAGAATATACATCTCAACCAACAGTTAACTACCTTCTTGTATCTTTAAAATACATCAGTACAAGATTAAGTGGGCTGTACTAATACCAATATTTATATCGTGGAACTCTAGGACATGCTCACTCCAGCATATTTCCAAACTAGCTTGTGTCATTTTCTAAATTTCCATAGGCTTATACTTGCAAACCAAGCTTTATGACCATGCTACCAGCAGCACCACACCATTGTGTTCCTGCCCAAAGCCTCAGTCTCACCTAAGCTTACTTTCACTCAGGATATATACATTACAAGCAAACAAATCAACAAAAATACAGCAGTTCCTCACAATAATAGACCTCACAGTAACAGACTTTGCTCAACAATGGACTGGTCTGAAACTAAGCAACTTTTTTTTACTATTATGGCATTTCTTTCCCATGAATCTATAGTTCCTGAGTGGCAGCACCGATAAATACACATATAATACAATAAGCAAGCCAAAAAAAGGCATGCTAGATACCATTCTAAGTTTTTTTGTTTGTCTACACTATACAAAACTTGTAATAAGGTGGAGAGTGGTGACAGCTTGCCTATGGGGATCACTGGATTGACACTCATGGTAATTTTTGGTCCCGGGGTGGTTGGACCCACCGCCTGCCAAAGTGAAATGCTAATTGTGCTTTTCTATTTTAATGTTGTTGGGCAAGTGAGGTTAATGACACTGCCACAATGAGAGAGAGAGAGAGAGAGAGAGAGAGAGAGAGAGAGAGAGAGAGAGAGAGAGAGAGAGAGAGAGAGAGAGAGAGAGAGAGAGAGAGAGAGAGAGAGAGAGAGCACAAGGTGCACACAACACTCAAAAACTAAACCTCTACAATCACTTGTTTTTTGTCTTCACTTACCAGTCTTTGGAGATCTATAATTTCATTTCATTCTTCTTTTGAGTGAGGGCAATTTAGAACAAAGTGGACTAAGTTTTCATCTTGTAGATAACACAATCAACAAATTCTTTCATCAGCGTAGTTGCTTCAGTGGTGAAAGTGATGTAACATATAACATATAACATAAATAATAGGATAACAAAGGGCCACCAGGGCCCATCTAGGTTATCCTGTATCAGTCGCACAGCGACCTTGTCATCAGTACTTAAAGATACACTTACAAGTACACAATACATTATATACTAATTCTAAATATTTGGCCCATTAACAGGGCTAAGTCCTGCAGCGAAATCCTCTACAATTTGTGGTCGCCATACATGGGGATCATGTCTTGTTTAACTATAGTAAATTTCTTATAAAACTATCATGCAGTGCTATACATAATTATAAATCTAATAAATTTAAGTGCTTATCTAATCTGTTTTAAACATTGTCAAACTAGTGCTATTTACAACCGTCTCTGGCAATGCATTCCAGAAGTCTACCACCCTATGACTAAAGAAATATTTTCTTATATCTAACCTGCAGCCTTGCTTTCTAATCTTCCTGCCATGATTTCTAGTCCTATTTCCCTCCTCTAAGGTAAAGAAAGATCTCACATCTATGTAGTTTGTATCTGAGAACATTTTAAATAACTCTATCATATCCCTCTTATACATCTCCTCTCAAATGAAAACATGTTTAATTCCTTTAATCTATCTCTATACTCCAGGCGCTTTAATGCTGATATCATCCTAGTTGCTCTTCTCTGAACTGCTTCTAACATGTTGATATCCTGCCTATAGTGGGGTGACCAGGCCTGTATGCAATACTCTAAATGGGGCCTAACATAGGAATTATATAAGCTACGCACCACTTCCCTACTTTTATAACTAACATTTGTATTTATAAAACCCAGGATCCTATTTGCCCTATTTCTTGCTTCTAAACATTGCTTTGAAAATTTCATAGTCCTGTCTATCACTACTCCTAAATCCTTTCCTTCCTCTACTGCCTCTAGCACACATCCCTCCATCTCATAGTTAAAGTTTGTGTTGTCTTTACCTGACACTTTTTAGAATTAAACTCCATCTGCCACCTGTCTGCCCATGCTATCAGCCTGTCCAGGTCTCGTTGTATTCTGTAATTGTCCTTTTCACCCTGTACTGCACATGCTATCTTAGTATCATCTGCAAACTTTGATACTTTGCTACTAATTCCTATATCTAAATCGTTAATGTACAGCAAGAAAAGAAGAGGTCCTAGCACTGATCCTTGGGGTACCCCACTAACCACTTCCTTCCACTCAGACATTGCCCCATTTAATACTACTCTCTGTTTCCTATCAGAAAGCCATTCACTAATCCAATCAACTAACCTACCCCTATCCCATGTAGTCTCAATTTGTACACTAGCCTCCTATGCGGTACCTTATCAAACGCCTTGCTAAAATCTAGATATATAACATCTATGCTATTTCCATCATCTAACTCCTTGGTAATATATTCTAAGATATCGAGCAAATTTGTAAGACAGGACCTCCCTGATCTAAAGCCATGTTGGGTATCTCTAATTAATCTATTCTCATTTAAATGCTCCCAAATACTACCCTTAATGATTTTCTCTAGTATCTTACATACTATACTAGTTAAACTGATCGGTCTATAATTATTCGCATCATCCTTCCTACCTTTTTAAATATTGGAGTAACATTAGCTAACTTCCAGTCCTGAGGTATCTCAGCAAACCTAAGTGATCTTTCAAAGATTAACTTAAGTGCTTCAGAAATACTGTCTACACCCTCCCTAAGTACTCTGGCATGTAGCTCATCAGGACCACTAGCTTTCCTATCGTCTAGTTCAAGAATAAATTTCCTAATAATTCCCGGTTTTATATCAATATTTTCTAAAGCTCTTAAACTACTCGTCGCACTGTTTGTAACAGGATTTCCTATTCTTTCCTAGTAAATACTGAAGAAAATTGTTCATTCAATAATTCTACTATGTCTTCATTTTGATCCACTACTACACCATCTTTTCTGAGTGGTCCAATCCTATCCTTATTTCTTTTATCACTGACCTTGTAATAACTATATAATTTTTGGGATCTTTACTCCCAGCTCTAGCTAGTTTTATCTCTGCCTGCCTTTTACTTTTTTTATAACCTTACTCAAATCATCTCTGACCTGTCTGTACCTAATCAAATCTACATCTTCCCACTTTTCTGCAACTCTCTGTATGCCCTCTTCTTCTCTCTGATCTGGCTACCTATCTCATGAGTCCACCATAATGGCTTCCTGTTTCTCTGCCTTATATCTTTGTAAGGGATACACTGCATCACTATACCCTTTACTACAACCTTAAAAATATCCCACATCTCCTGTGCAGTTTTATTTCCAAAACTATCTTCCCAGTTTACCTCTCCTAATAACTGACGTAACCTACCATAATTGCCTTTCTGATAGTTTGGGACTCTAGTCTTATTCACTATATTATCCCTACTGGAATTAATGATAAATCTAATTATATGATGGTCACTGTTTGCTAAAGTCTCTCCTACCTCAACTTCCTTTAAACAATGCTCAATATTTGTTAGTACTATGTCTAAAACCTTCCTCCCCCTAGTAGGTTTATCTACCATCTGCACTAAATAGTTATCCTGAAAACTTTCCATAAACTTATTTTCACTAGCATCTCCTACCATCCTCTCCCAGTTTACTGACTTAAGATTAAAATCCCTAAGATAATTGTCTGACTAGTACACCCCTATTTATCTCATCTACCATAAGGTTGTCTACATCTGCTGACTGGTTAGGTGGTCTATAAAAGCTCCTACTCTAATAACCTTACTTTTGTTTACTCTAACATCCAGCCATAAGGACTCTACTCTGTTATCTACCTTAATACCATTAACCTGACTGGAAATGAAGGATTTTTTACATAAATAACTACTCCTCCACCTATCCTACCAATTCTCTGGTGTATATACATAATGTATCCATCTACTTCATATTCTTTCCTATTTTCCCTAAACTTTTCCTCATTTACCCATGCCTCTGTGAGACATACAACATCTAAGTCCTCCTCAACTATATAACTAGATAACTCGTCCTTCTTGTTCCTAAGACTCCTGGCATTTACATAAAACATTTAAGTCCTGCTACCTTCCTAGATGCTGTCTCCTTATTTGGAATCCTAATCTTATTCTCCTATTTGCACCTGGAAATCTTTCCTAATCTTTTCACTATCTCTGTTTATCCTATCTAATTTATGTCTAGCATCTTTCTTCTGGAATGCATTTGCTACCTCACCCCCTACACTCCATCCCAACTCCCCCCTCCAGACATCCACTCAGCACATCCACACCCTTCCTACTCAGATGCACACCATCCCTAGCATACAAATCCCTTCGCCCATAGAACCTATCCCATACATCCACAAAGCTGACACCCACATCCTTACACATCCCTTTTACCCGATCATTCACACCAATGGCTCTAGACAACCATTCCCTGCTAACATACACACGAGGCAAGATTCCTGACACTACACACCTCCTACCACTCTCCCTTATCTTGCCTAACATTTCCCGAAATCTTGCCACTAACTCCTCTGACCCACCTGTTCCGACATCGTTCCCACCTACATGCAAAACTACTACACCCTCCCTCTCCATCCCCCCAAATCTCTTCTGCACCTCCTCACTCACTGCCTTCACACCTGCACCAGGCATACACACGTTCATCCTCCTATCCCTGTCTTTCCCACAAAAAGTGCTATCTAAGTACCTAACCTGAGAGTCACCCACCACACACACCTGAGGTGTGCTAGGCACAACCCTCTTCCTCCTCTCCTCTACCCCCTTCTTTCTCCTTTCACTCACCACAACCACTTCATTCACTCCACTCTCACTCTCACTCTCCCCCTCCCCCTCCAACAAACCGAACCTATTTTCACACTCAACAGGTTTAGTCCTATCCTCCCTAACTGCCTCCACTTTCCTTCCCCTCACAACCTGCCATCTCTGCCCATCCTGACTACTATCTTTCCCAGTCTTGCTCATCCAACTGATCTCTCTCTCTCTCTCTCTCTCTCTCTCTCTCTCTCTCTCTCTCTCTCTCTCTCTTGCTAGAAAGTATTTGTTCATGTTGCAGATTACTGCCTCAAATTGCCTGTGAGGGTGGCCATATGGTGAATTTGCAGCAATAGGGCTATAATAGGACTGCATAAGGTGTGAGCCTGTAAGGTATTAGGCTCAGTGGCCCGCACTCGGCAGTGTCACATTTCCCTGCTAAGATGCTAAGGATGAGGGGAAACACTTTTCTATTGAGAACATGCCTTGATTTTTACCTCAATGGCGATGTGAAAAAAGAGTTAGAAAGAATTCGGAAGTAATTTCAGAGACACACCAATTCATATTCAAAACAGAGGGAGAGAAAGACAGACAAAGGGTAAGGAGGTGGAGTGGCATTAGAGAAAGAAGGTAAGTCCATGACCTACAGAGAGGTAGCAATAGTGTGAAGGTAGTCTACTCTCAGTCATTAAATGCTAGATAAAAATGCCACTGGACCACATGGGAATCAGCCATTACATCATATTATTTCTTGCATTATTAAAGGAGAATAAATTAATGAAAAAGGGAAAAGAGGTTGTTTAAGTGTCTCACAGACATACTGCTCTCAGTAATGGACAATTAGCAGTAACCCCTGAAGTGTTCATTATTATTGCAAGGCACCACTGTATGTACCATATTTGATGGCTCATAAGACACATGGGCTCAAAAGACACATCCAGTTTTGCCAAACATTTGAAAAAAATAATAAATAAATAAATAAAAAAAAAAAAAAGAGCAGAATTTCACCTTACATTTAGACTCTCACATGCTTTTTGATCATTACTAGATCCCAATATTTGTTAGTAGCTTATGCAGTAATCCTGGTGCGAGATGTAAACATGTACCTGGCATAAGGTGTTGGTAGTGACTGGGAGACTACAGGGATAATAATCATATTTTTCTTTTTTTTACCATCATTGCTCATGTAATTCTAATGTAGTATTTTAAAACATTTTCAAAGCTAAAGGATACGTGAAAGCAGATTTACCTATCTTATTTTCTATTTTTTTTTTTTTTATTTGAAATACAGTAAACCTTAGACTTGGAACACCTTTGACATGGAACAAAAATTTCAATATTTTTTTCCTTAAATGTTGGAACAAAATTCCAGACATGGAACAATCCAAAGACAACTGAATCCAACCGTCCACGGTCCGAGTGTAGGTTGGGCTTCCTCACTCGGGGTAAGGGTTTCCTAGCGGGTGGGCTTTAAGATAGGAGGTACCCTAAAAAGTATCCCCTTTAGCCCATAAATTCCCGTGAAAAGCCCACATGGTATAAAAAAAAAAAAATCTGGGTAAAGCCAGCGCTGTTGGTGGGAGGTAAACATCAGTTCCAGTTGCCACTTTGTTTTGATTCTATGTTGTGGCCTGGCTCTTTTCTCAGCTGGAATGAGGACATTTGACCAGTTAATGGCTTTGACCAGAATCACTTAACCAGTTACAATGGTTAAATAATATTTCATATAATTACGCTGATCTCGTAATAAGGTAACAAGTAGTAACAAAGAAACAAGGCACCACCAGCACTCATGGCAATCTGCTCTTTTATGACTGAACTGGACAATCTCTGAGTCTTGATTAGTGTGTTGGTGAGATAGAAACACTGTGAAGTAATTATCACTCGTCTGGTTCAGTTTCATACCTGTCTCAATATAATCTTTTATAGTAGTGTAGTGAGGCTTGTTGTGAAATAGGTGATGTTGTATATAATAATAACAATAATGATAATGAAAAAAACAAATAATAATTTCAATAATTATAATAATATTAATAAAGTTGTGATGGTAAAGATAATCAGAAAAAAATGTGTAGATCATATCAGTAATGTTGATAAAGATGGAGGATGGATAAGTGTGTGGGCAGTACCTGGTGTGAGATGAAGGTAAGGGAGGGGAGATAAGAGGCATGACGGAGGATGGAGGGAGTTCAAGTTCACAGTTCACAGCTGTCAAGGCTGTGTCTTGGACACTCCATCTCTTCTTGAAATTTGTGTTTCTAATTCTCATCAATTTATGCCTGTGAGATACAAGCATAGTACAGCATAGTACAAACACTGAGTGACACATATATTTTTTAGTGCATGAATCAAGCTATGATGCAACAGCATGAGACATTTAAAAATGTCTTTGAGGGGGATTTAATTAAAAATAAATAAATAAAAAATAATCATTTATGGTCTCAAACACTGGGTGAGCGAAAAAAATTCAGAAGTGAAATTTTTTAAATACCATATTTGATGGCTTATAAAATATACCTTTTCTCCAAAGAAAGTCTCAGGAAATGACCTTGTGCCCTATGAGGCCAACGCTCAGTATGGAGAGTGGTTGGTGGCAACAGGCTCTAAAATCAAACCCCAGACATCTTTCCAGATGTAAATAAGGTGATGATTGGTACTACACCACAAGACAACTCTTTCTTTCAAGGTACCAATATATAATAAGTCAGACTTACTGGTAATTCACATAGAATGACACCAGTCAGGAAGAATTTGCCAAGTGACCATGCACCACACATTGTATGAACCAAAACAAATGCAGTCAGTGTCAGTGACCTTGATCTTGACACTAGAAAGCTTCACTGCATTCTTTAGTCTAATGCCATTACTCCTTGAGGTATGACACACTTTCATACAATAAAAATTGCACTGTCTTTTAACATTCTTACCTTTCATACATTTAAAAAAAAAATTATGATAAAAAAGATTATGATTATTAGGCTTGTATTCTCTGACTATGTTTCAGTCACTGCCAATGCCATACGTCATGTTTACATCTCACAAGTCACAGCAGGATTGGTGTGTAGGCTGCTAGCAAAGATCAAAGTTTTTAAATGCAAAATATTGGAATCTAATAATGATCTAAATGCATGAGTCTTCAAATATCAGGTGAAATCCTTCACTTCATATTCAGAGCTTAAATCTGCTCATTTATTTATTTATTTATTTATTCAATTCAATGTCTGCCAAAAGTGGATGTGTCTTATGAACCCATGTGTCTTATGAACCCATGTGTCTTATGAACCCATGAGTCTTATGAACCCATGTGTCTTATGAACCCATGTGTCTTATGAACCCATGAGTCTTATGAACCACCAGATACGGTATTCATCAACCTACCACAAGTTCTTATGGAAGGGTACTCCCTTTCTAAACAATAAGTTTCAACCTCCTTTACTCTTCCACACTATCATTGACGTGTGCCATGAAGTTCATCACCAAAAGTTAGATAATATTAATTTTGCATAGTTTAATCTTTATCCATTTAGGTAAAAAAATTTGGGATCTTGGAATGGATTTGAATTTTTTACATTGTTTCCTATAGAAAAAATGGTTTCAGACTTCGAACATTTCGGACATGAAACAGCCTTCTGGAACAAATTATGTACCAAGTCTGAAGGTCCACTGTATTCATTACATTTCTAAAACAAACGAAAATGTGGAATTTTTTCTTTTTTTTTTTCAGTTCATCATGAAAAAGATATGTGCAACTTTAATTGTATGAAAGTGTGTCTTACCTCAAGGAGTAACGGCATCACACTGTAAAGAAAGCAGTGATGCTTACCTGTGTCACCAGGTTCAGCACGTAACCAACAACATTTGTTTTGATACATGCAATGAATGGTGAACGGTCACACAGGCAAATTCTTCCTGACTCGTGTCATTCTAGGTGAAATACTGGTATGACCCTTGAAAGAAAGAGTTGTTTTGTGGTGTAATATCAATCATCAATTTGTTTACATGTGCAAAGATGTCTGGGTTTCAATTTTGGAGCCTCTGTCACCATACACTTACCACCAACCACTGCCTGAATGCTGAACCTTAATTAATCTCATAGGACACAGGATTATTTCCTGAGACTTTTTTTTGGAGAAAGGTGCATCTTATGAGCCATCATATGCGGTACATACGTATGAGGATATAACAATCTTCCACTTCAAATACCACTCAAGACTTGACGCTGAGGTTGCCAGGTACATAGTTTATCTGCCCAAGTTAGATGTTTCTTGTCAAAGTTGGAGCAGAAAAAAATATAATTTCCCATCACAACATTTAACTGACATCACGAATAGCCAAAAAGATACCCACAGTGCTCGCTCCACATCAGTTCACCACTCGCCTCTACACAGTCTACTCCTCCTCCACTTCCTCATTTAAGTGTTGTTTTTCACTGGCTTTCTCAAAGGAGTTAGAAAGGTAAGCTTTCATCCTCATCTTTGTTTTGCTACAGTAAGCTGTTAGCTTTATGGTGAAAGATATATGTATGATCCAAGGGCATATATGGACTTTAGTTTTTGTGACCGAGTTGTATGTTTTGCTTGACAGATGGCAGACCGGGAGAATCTTCCAGAAACACCAAAGCGTTGGGCCTCTCTTGCCTCCTTGTTGTCTGGGAAGAAGTGACGCAAGAAAGATTCCCAGGATGAGGATACTTTCTCTACAATAAGGAAGACAGGATCTCTAGAATGTCCTAGTGGACAGCTAGAGAACATGTACGCCTCCGCCCCAACTGTCACCGGTCAAGTCATGTCAATACTGTGGCAGACCATGTGCTCGGGGCCTACAGTCTGGATCTCTGAGTGATCTGTTAAATGCCTTGAAAGACGAATTGGACAAGAAACCAGCAGAGACTGATGTTACAGCTGTGTATAATGTGGATTTTCATAGTCTTCATAACCTCTCCACTTCTGCCATTATTCTTGTATCATTTCTTAAAGGAATCACAGTGTAATGATCGCGATGGCATTTATTATCTTTTGTAGGAAAAACTTATATGTAATTTGCCAAAAGCTATACATTTGCATAGCTTAATGCTTCCTTTATAACCTCCATATAAAATATTTTGAAAGTTCCTCTTATTTTTGCAGAGTTCTGCAAATGTATAAAAGTAAGTCAAACTCCTGGTTGCATTTTTGTAACAACTGCCACAGCCTCTTTAACAATGAATATCAAGAACACCAGCAAATATGGAATGTTCTGGATAGTCTCATTTTCTTCTTTTGCCATTAGTTATATCTTGATAAGAATCGTATTTTACTACCTGCATAACTTTTTGAGAGATACAGGTAAAAGTCCATAAACACATAAATTAATTATTTCTGAATGTAATGACTGCCACAGTGGAATGACCCTGCATTATCATCCTATCATGATCAAGTAAGTCACCATTGTAAACACAATCATGTGTGAAAAATTCATGTAAATCTGATTAATACAAATAGCAAAACAAGGATGAAATTATGAAAAATCTTTAGGAATGAATATCTCAAAAAGTTATTTTTACACCAGAAATTTTTAAAAAATCGGTATAAACTCTGATAAACTCTGTCTTTTGTTTGGTATCATTTTAATCTACAACTAAAATGTAATTTTTTGTAGGAATTTTATTATTTGTTTATAATGTCAATGAAAACTGAGATACAGGAATGAAAAAAAAAAAAAAAAGATTCTGAAAAAACACCTAGGCAGGCAGTTCAACTCGGACTTTAGTCCCTGGGTCGGTCAGTGTCCAACATTTTGGGAAATCTGAGTTATTGGGGTTAGAATTATCAAGGTATTAACAGTACTTGGAATATAATTGGTGCCAGCACTGAACCCTGTGGTACACCACTAAAGTCCGTTCATCCAAAGAATCCAGGCTGAAACTGCTAGTTCGGTTGGCGGCCCTGCCCACCCCCGCCGTCACTAAACCTACCCGACACTTAAATTTTCTTCAAGTACATTTATTTTCTTCACTTAACTCAATAGATATACAAGTTTATAGCTTGAAGAAAATAAATGTACTTGAAGAAAAAATGTCGGAAGGTTTAGTGGCAGCGGGGTGAGGCTGCCAACCGAACTAGCAGTTTCGGCCTGGATTCTTTGGATGAACGGACTATAGTGACTATGCTCCAACTAGAGGAGGGGTGTCTGATCATTATCCTCATTTCCCTATTTATTACGTAGTCTGTCATCCATTTCAAGACATTTCCCTTTACTGTGTGTACTTTACCTAGTTGTATTATACACGGTTTGAGTGTGGCTCATAGTGTCCTGTCTCCATGTCTACATTTATCAAATTTTTTCTTTAAAGTTATGCATATTATGTGTTGTAACAACTCCATTATCCAATGCATTCCACTTTTCCACTGTTCTGTGTGGAAAACTATTTTCCAATATCCTTCACACACTGCCTCATCCTAATCTTCTTTTCATGCCCTCTTGTCCTTCCATCTTCTTCTGTCAACAGGTCTTCCTTGTCTATCTTTTCAATGCCAATGACTATCTTGTACATTGTTATTACGTCCCCATGTTCTCTTCTATCTTGCTAGGTTGGCAATCCCATTTCCTTCAGTCATTCTTCATATGTTAGGTCCTCTAATTCTGGCACAATCTTTGTAGCAATCTTCTGTATCCTTTTCAATTTTCTTATATCCTTTTTAGAGCTCGGAGACCACACCACTGCTGCATATTCCAAGCTTGGACATAATATGTTTGTGATGATTTTTTTCATTATATCTTTGTCCATGTATTGAATTGCTACTCTAACATTACTTAACACTTTATATGATAATCCAAATATCTTAGTTATGTGTTTTTTAGGGCTCAGATTTTCTTGTATAATCACTCCCAGATCTTTTTCCTCTTTAGTCTTCATTATTTGTTCCTCTCCCATCAAATAGTTTCATACCAATCTTCTTTTACTCTTTCCTAGTTCCATTATGTGACATTTCTTGGCATTAAATTCCAATTTCCACTTCCTACTCCACTCATAGATCTTGTTTATATCTCCCTTTAATAGCAAACAGTCTTCTCTGGTTTTGATCACTCTTAGCAGCATTGTATCATCAACAATAAATTTCTATATAACTGTTTACCCCAATATGAATGTCGTTTACATATATCTGAAACATAATGGGGCCTAACACTGATCTTTCTGGCACTTCATTAGTTACTTTACACAAAGATCTTATCTTTCAAATAATTTCTTGTCCATTCTAGCAAAATTCCTCGCAGTCCTCCTATGTTCTCTAGTTTCCAAAGTAGTCTTACATGAGGGACTTTATCAAAAGCCTTTTTGATATCCAGGTATACTGTGTCCACCCATCCATCTCTGTTTTCCAGTCCTGCAATAACTCTTGAGTAGATGCTTAATAAGTTTGATACACATGACCTCACTGTCTATTCAATATGACTTGCTCCTCTTCTAGAAATTTAACCCATATTTCTTTGATAATTATTTCACACAACTTCCCCAAAACACTTGTAAGTGACACTGGTCTGTAGTTTGTTGTTCAGTTGCCTTTCCTCCTTTAAATATCAGTATTACATTGGCTCTCTTCCATTCTAATGGAACTTTCCCTTCATTTATTGAACTTGTAATTATTTCCCAAATTGAATCCAGTCGTTGCTCTTTACATTCTTTTAACACCCAGCCTGATACACCATCTGGCCCCATTGCTTTTCTGACATCCAACTTATCCAATAATCTTCTAATATCCTCTTTGAGCACTGCGATCTCCTACATATGTGTGTGTTTCACTGTTTGTTTGATCTGCTGCAGTCTCTGACAAGACAGCCAGACGTTACCCTACGGAACAAGCTCAGAGCTCCTTATTTCCGATCTTCGGATAGGCCTGAGACCAGGCACACAACACACACCAGGACATCAAGGTCAAAACTCCTCGATTTACATCCCGTACCTACTCACTGCTCGGTGAACAGGGGCTACACATGAAAGAAGACACACCCAAATATCTCCACCCGGCCGGGGAATCGAACCCCAGTCCTCTGGCTTATGAAGCCAGCGCTCTAACCACTGACCTCTGTGTGTATTTACCTAGTTGTATTTACCTAGTTGTAGTTTTACAGGGCCTGGGCTTTATGCTTGTGTGGCCCAGTCTCCATATCTACACTTATCCAATCTTACTTTAAAAGTATGCACACTCATTGCAGACACTACTTCTTCATTTAAACTGTTCCACGTCTCAATACATCTCTGCGGGAAACTATATTTTTTAATATCCCTCAGACATCTTCCTTTTCTCAGCTTTTTACTAAGCGATCTTGTGCTTCGGTTGTCATATTCTTCTCTCAGGATCAGTTTCTCATTATCCACTTGGTCCATTCCGTTGATCAATTTATAAACTTGTATCAGGTCTCCTCTCTCCCTTCTTTGTTCCAGGGTTGGTAGATCCATAGCCTTTAGTCTCTCCACATATGTCATCCCTTCAAATTCTGGAACCATTCTTGTAGCTATTTTTTGTAGCCTCTCCAATTTCCTTATGTTTCTTTTTATGAGGGGTCCACACTACTCCTGCATATTCCAATCTGGGTCTTATTATAGTACTTATCAATTTCTTCATCATTTCTTTGTCCATGTAGTGAAATGCTACTCCAATATTCCTTAGCAAATTATATGTTTCTCTAAAAATTCTATCAATATGGCCTACTGATTAATTGTTTTCTTCCATCGTCACTACTAAGTCCTTTTCCTTTTTTACTTTCTCCAGTTCTACTCCATCTCCCATCTTATAGATTCCCATGGGTCATCTTTCACTCTTTCCCATTTCCATGACATGGCTTTTGTTCACATTGAATTCCATTTCCCACTTTTTGCTCCATTCCCATATATTATTTAGGTCTTCTTGCAGTATTTCACAATCCTCTTTTTGCTTTATAACTCTGCACAGTTTCGTATCATCTGCAAACAGATTTATGTAGCTGTTCACTCCTTCTGGCATGTCGTTAATATAAATGAGGAAAAGTATTGGTGCCAATACTGACCCTTGTGGCACTCCGCTTTCTACTGCTCTCCACTTGGACTTCATATCTTTAACTACCGTCCTTATTTCTCTCCCCCTCAAATAATTTTTTCTATCCATCTCAATGTGCTTCCTTTTAAGCCACCCTTCTCCTCTAACTTCCATAGTAATCTTGCATGTGACACTTTGTCAAACGCCTTTTTTAAATCCAAATAAATACAGTCAACCTATCCCTTTCTCTCTTGTACACTATCAAATATTCTAGAATAGAAACTCAGTAAATTAGTTACACACGACCGTCTTTTCCTAAAACCAAATTGGCTATTTGATATTAATTTGTTGTCTTCAAAGAACTCGATCCATTGTTTCTTTATTATTCTTTCACACATCTTGCATATTACACTAGTTATTGATACCAGTCTGTAATTTAAAGGTTCTTCCTTCCTTCCAATCTTATATATGGGAACCACCTCAGCTCTTTTCCATTCTACTGGTACTGTTCCATTTTCTATTGAGCATTTTATGATGTTGTATATAGGACTTGCTAGTTCTTCCCAACATTCTTTCAGTATTCTGCCTGAAACTTCATCTGGTCCCATTGCCTTGTCTTCATCCAGTGTGTGTGTGTGTGTATTTACCTAATTGTATTTACCTAATTGTAACATACGGGAAAAGAGCTATGCTCGTGTTGTCCCGTCTCCATATCTATTAATGTCCAGCTTTTTCTTAAAATCATGAATATTCCTTGCGTTGACCACTTCCACGTCTAAACTATTCCATGCTTCCACCCTTCTATGAGGGAAGCTATATTTTTCACATCTCTCCTATAAGTGGCCATTTTAGTTTTTCCCATGCCCTCTCGACATTCTTCCATTCCACATACACAGATCTTCCCTATCCATTTTTCCATGCCAATCATCACTCTGTATATTGCTATCAGGTCTCCCTTTCTCTTCTGTTTTCCAGGGTTGGAAGTTGCATTCTTTTCAGTCTGTCTTCATAAGTCAAATCTCTTAAGTCAGGCACCATTTTCGTTGCAGCCCTCTGTACTTTCTCTAGTTTCCTTATGTGTTTCTTTAAGTTCGAGCCCACTGTATTGTTGCATATTCAAGCCTCGGTCTTATCATTGCAGTAATTATTTTCTTCATCATTTCTTCATCTAGATATACGAACGCCACTCTTATGTTCCTCAATAAGTTCAATACTTCTCCAATTATTTTGTTTATATGTCTCTCTGGCGATAGGTCATTGGTAATTGTCACCCCAAGGTCTTTTTCTTCATGACTGGTTTTATGTCTTCATTTCCTATCTTGTACATACTCCTGATTCTTCTTTCACTCTTGCCAAACTCTATTTTCTTGCATTTTGTCGTGTTGAACTCCATTTGCCATGTACAGCTCCATTTCCATATTCTGTCCAAGTCTTCCTGGAGTAGTTCGCAATCTTTGTCACATCTCACTTTTCGTAACAATTTTGCATCGTCTGCAAATAGGCTCACATAACTGGACACCCCATCCACCATGTCATTTATGTAGACTGCGAACATTACTGGTGCCAACACTGATCCCTGTGGAACTCCACTCTCCACCAATCCCCATTCTGATGGTCTGTCCTTAATTATTGTTCTCATTTCTCTTCCTACCAAAAGTCTTCCATCCATTTTAGTAAACTGCCATGCACTCCTCCTACCATTTCAAGTTTCCAGATCAGTCTCTGGTGTGGTACCTTATCAAAGGCCTTTTTTAAATCCAGATATATTCCATCAGCCCAACCATCTCTTTCCTGTATTACATCTATCACCCTCGAATAGTAACATATCAGGTTTGTCGTGCATGAACGCCCTTTCCTAAAACCAAATTGACACTCACAAAGTATGTCATTTTTCTCCAAGAAGTCTGTCCATCTATTCTTCACCACCCTCTCACACATCTTAGCTACCACACTTGTAAGTGACACTGGTCTATAGTTCAATGGGTCTCTCTTGTTACCTGATTTATAGATTGGGACAATGTTAGCTCTTTTCCAGTCTTGGGGCACTACGCCTTCCCTTAATGAGGCATCAATTACTTCACAAACTTTTTCTGCCAATTGCTCCCTGCATTCTCTTAAAATCCATCCTGATACCCCATCAGGTCCCACAGCTTTTCTCACTTCTAAACTCCCCATCATGTTCTTGATCTCCTCCACCGTTACTTGAAACTCCTTCATAATCCCTTTCTGTTCCATTACCAGTGGTTTGTCAAAAGCAGTCTCCTTTGTGAATACCTTCCAAAGCATCCATTCATAGCCTCTGCCATTTCCTGGGATCTTCACTGTATACTCCATTTACTTCTAAACTTTCAATACTTTCTCTATTTTTGATGTTGTTGTTCACATGTCTGTAAAAAAGCCTTGGTTGGTCTTTACATTTATCAATTATATCCTTTTCTTGTTTCTTTCTTTCTTCTCTTCTAATCAACACATATTCATTTCTTGCTCTTTTGTAACTTTCCCACTGCTTAATCCGTCTTTTCCTTCTCCACCTCTTCCATGCATCCTCTTTTCTTGTTCTAGCCTTTTCACATCTATCGTTAAACCAGTCCTGCTTTCCAACTTCTCTATGTTGTCTTATTGGTACAAATTTTTTCTCACCTTCTTTGTATATTTTTATAAATTCCTTCCACTTTTCATTTGCTCCCTTAGCACTCTTGAATTTCATCCAATTTGTCTCTTGAAAGAATTTCTTTAGGTTTCCAAAATCTGTCTTGGCATAATTCCATCTTCCCACTTTATGTGTGTGTGTGTGTGTGTGTGTGTGTGTGTTTCACTGTTTGATCTGCTACAGTCTCTGACGAGACAGCCAGACGTTACCCTATGGAACAAGCTCAGAGCTCATTATTTCCGATCTTCGGATAGGCCTAAGACCAGGCACACACCACACACCGGGACAACTAGGTCACAACTCCTCGATTTACATCCCGTACCTATTAACTGCTAGGTGAACAGGGGCTACACGTGAAAGGAGACACATCCAAATATCTCCACCCGGCCGGGGAATCGAACCCCGGTCCTCTGGCTTGTGAAGCCAGCACTCTAACCACTGAGCTACCGGACGTGTGTGTGTGTGTGTGTGTGTGTGTGTGTGTGTGTGTGTGTGTGTGTGTGTGTGTGTGTGTGTGTGTGTGTGTGTGTGTGTGTTTATTTACCACAATGTGTGTGTGTGTGTGTGTGTGTGTGTGTGTGTGTGTGTGTGTGTGTATTTACCTAATTGTAACATACGGAAAAGAGCTATGCTCGTACTGTCCCGTCTCCATATCTACTAATGTCCAGCTTTTTCTTAAAATCATGAATATTCCTTGCGTTGACCACTTCCACGTCTAAACTATTCCATGCTTCCACCCTTCTATGAGGGAAGCTATATTTTTTCACATCTCTCCTATAAGTGGCCATTTTTAGTTTTTTCCCATGCCCTCTCAACATTCTTTCATTCCACATACACAGATCTTCCCTATCCATTTTTTCCATGCCAATCATCACTCTGTATATTGCTATCAGGTCTCCCCTTTCTCTTCTGTTTTCCAGGGTCGGAAGTTGCATTCTTTTCAGTCTGTCTTCATAAGTCAAATCTCTTAAGTCAGGCACCATTTTGTTGCAGCCCTCTGTACTTTCTCTAGTTTCCTTATGTGTTTCTTTAAGTTCGGAGCCCACTGTATTGTTGCATATTCAAGCCTTGGTCTTATCATTGCAGTAATTATTTTCTTCATCATTTCTTCATCTAAATATACGAACGCCACTCTTATGTTCCTCAATAAGTTCAATACTTCTCCAATTATTTTGTTTATATGTCTCTCTGGCGATAGGTCATTGGTAATTGTCACCCCAAGGTCTTTTTCTTCATGACTGGTTTTATGTCTTCATTTCCTATCTTGTACATACTCCTGATTCTTCTTTCACTCTTGCCAAACTCTAATTTCTTGCATTTTGTTGTGTTGAACTCCATTTGCCATGTACAGCTCCATTTCCATATTCTGTCCAAGTCTTCCTGGAGTAGTTCGCAATCTTTGTCACATCTCACTTTTCTTAACAATTTTGCATCGTCTGCAAATAGGCTCACATAACTGGACACCCCATCCACCATGTCATTTATGTAGACCGCAAACATTACTGGTGCCAACACTGATCCCTGTGGGACTCCACTCTCCACCAAGCCCCATTCTGATGGTCTGTCCTTAATTATTGTTCTCATTTCTCTTCCTACCAAAAGTCTTCCATCCATTTTAGTAAACTGCCATGCACTCCTCCTACCATTTCAAGTTTCCAGATCAGTCTCCGGTGTGGTACCTTATCAAAGGCCTTTTTTAAATCCAGATATATTCCATCAGCCCAACCATCTCTTTCCTGTATTACATCTATCACCCTCGAATAGTAACATATCAGGTTTGTCGTGCATGAACGCCCTTTTCTAAAACCAAATTGACACTCACAAAGTATGTCATTTTCTCCAAGAAGTCTGTCCATCTATTCTTCACCACCCTCTCACACATCTTAGCTACCACACTTGTAAGTGACACTGGTCTATAGTTCAATGGGTCTCTCTTGTTACCTGATTTATAAATTGGGACAATGTTAGCTCTTTTCCAGTCTTGGGGCACTACACCTTCCCTTAATGAGGCATCAATTACTTCACAAACTTTTTCTGCCAGTTGCTCCTGCATTCTCTTAAAATCCATCCTGATACCCCATCAGGTCCCACAGCTTTTCTCACTTCTAGACTCCCCATCATATTCTTGATCTCCTCCACAGTTACTTGAAACTCCTTCATAATCCCTTTCTGTTCCATTACCAGTGGCTTGTCAAAAGCAGTCTCCTTTGTGAATACCTTCCGAAAGCATCCATTCATAGCCTCTGCCATTTCCCTGGGATCCTCACTGCAAACTCCATTTACTTCTAAACTTTCAATACTTTCTCTATTTTTGATGTTATTCACATGTCTGTAAAAAAGCCTTGGTTGGTCTTTACATTTATCAATTATATCCTTTTCTTGTTTCTTTCTTTCTTCTCTTCTAATCAACACATATTCATTTCTTGCTCTTTTGTAACTTTCCCACTGCTTAATCCGTCTTTTCCTTCTCCACCTCTTCCATGCATCCTCTTTTCTTGTTCTAGCCTTTTCACATCTATCGTTAAACCAGTCCTGCTTTCCAACTTCTCTATGTTGTCTTATTGGTACAAATTTTTCTCACCTTCTTTGTATATTTTTATAAATTCCTTCCACTTTTCATTTGCTCCTTAGCACTCTTGAATTTCATCCAATTTGTCTCTTGAAAGAATTTCCTTAGGTTTCCAAAATCTGTCTTGGCATAATTCCATCTTCCCACTTTATATTCTTCATTTCTTCTAGATTTCTCTTCATCTATCACCTTGAACTCCAAAACTGCATGATCACTCTTTGCTAAAGGGCACTCCACCCTCATCTCCTCAATGACCATTGGCTCTGTACTAAAGACCAAGTCCAGTCTTGACGATGCTCCTCTCCTCCAAATCTAGTATCTTCTTTGACCCACTGAGTTAACACATTTTCCATTGCCAGTGTCAATAGTGTATTTCCCATGTTGTCTCTGATCCTCCATTGACCAGTCCTCCCAACACACCTCTTTACAATTAAAATCTCCCATCATTATAGTTCGTTCACAGCCACCCAACATTTCTTCCAGACATGTTCCTGTATCTCTTATCATTTCTTCATATTCCTGTACTGACCATGCATTTGTCTTAGGTGGTACGTACACCACTATGTAGTGCCTCTTTTTCCTTCATTAGTTTCTGCTCTGATCTTTAGCACTTCTGCCTTTCCCATACCTTCTTTCACTTGATCCACCTTTATATCTTTTTAACCAGCAACATCACTCCTCCTCCCATCTTACCTACTATATTTCTTTTCCAAACATTATATTTCCCTTCTCCAACCATCATCAGGTCTTCTCCCTCTCTCAGTTTTGTTTCAGTAAGACCCACAATATCTGGGTTCTTATCCCTCAAGTAATCGTTGAGTTCTAAAATCCCCGATATCACTCCATTTATGTTGGAATACATTACATTCCGCTCATACGTAAGTTTCTTTAGTCCTTTCTTACTGTACTTTTCTGGGTTATGAACCACTTCCTCAGTCTCATATATGTGTGTGTGTGTGTGTGTGTGTGTATTTATCTAGTTATATTTACCTAGTTGTAGTTTTACAGGGCCTGAGCTTTATGCTCGTGTGGCCCCGTCTCCATATCTACACTTATCCAATCTTCTTTAAAAGTGTACACTCGTTGCAGACACTACTTCTTCATCTAAACTGTTCCAAGTCTCAATACATCTCTGGAAACTATATTTTTAATATCTCTCAGACATCTTCCCTTTCTCAGTTTTTACTATGCGATCTTGTGCTTCGGATGTCATATTCTTCTCTCAGGATCAGTTTCTCATTATCCACTTGGTCCATTCCGTTGATCAATTTATAAACTTGTATCAGGTCTCCTCTCTCTTCTTTGTTCCAAGGTTGGTAGATCCATAGCCTTTAGTCTCTCCTCATATGTCATCCCTTCAAATTCTGGGACCATTCTTGTAGCCATTTTTGTAGCTCTCCAATTTTCTTATGTGTTTCTTTTATGAGGAGTCCACACTACTCCTGCATATTCCAATCTAGGTCTTATTATAGTATTTATCAATTTCTTCATCATTACTTTGTCCATGTAGTGAAATGCTACTCCAATATTCCTCAGCAAATTATATGTTTCTCTAAAAATTCTATCAATATGGCTTACTGGTTGATTGTTTTCTTCCATCATCACTCCTAAGTCCTTTTCCTTTTTTTACTTTCTCCAGTTCTACACCATCTCCCATCTTATAGATTCCCACAGGTCATCTTTCACTCTTTCCCATTTCCATGACATGGCTTTTGTTCACATTGAATTCCATTTCCCACTTCTTACTCCATTCCCAGATCTTATTTAGGTCTTCTTGCAGTATTTCACAATCCTCCTTTTGCTTTATAACTCTGCACAGTTTCGTATCATCCGCAAACAAATTTATGTAGCTGTTCACTCCTTCTGGCATGTCGTTAATATAAATGAGGAAAAGTATTGGTGCCAATACTGACCCCTGTGGCACTCCGCTTTCTACTGCTCTCCACTTGGACTTCATATCTTTAACTACCGTCCTTATTTCTCTCCCCCTCAAATAATTTTCTATCCATCTGAATGTGCTTCCTTTTATGCCACCCTTCTCCTCTAACTTCCATAGTAATCTTGCGTGTGGCACTTTGTCAAACGCCTTTTTTAAATCCAAGTAGATGCAGTCAACCCATCCCTCTCTCTCTTGTACTCTATCAACTATTCTAGAATAGAAACTCAATAAATTAGTTCCACAAGACCATCCTTTTCTAAAACCAAATTGGCTATTTGATATTAATTTGTTGTCTTCAAGGAACTCAATCCATTGTTTCTTTATTATTCTTTCACACATCTTGCATATTACACTAGTTAGTGATACCGGTCTGTAATTTAAGGGTTCTTCTTTCCTTCCACTCTTATATATGGGAACCACCTCAGCTCAGTGTGTGTGTGTGTGTGTGTATTTACCTAGTTGTATTTACCTAGTTGTAGTTTTACAGGGCCTGGGCTTTATGCTCGTGTGGTCCCGTCTCCATATCTACACTTATCCAATTTTTCTTTAAAACTATGTACACTCTTTGCTGATACCACTTCCTCACTCAAACTGTTCCAAGTCTCAACACATCATTGCAGGAAACTAAATTTTTTAACATATCTCAGACATCGTCCCTTCCTTAGTTTCTTACTATGCGATCTTGTGCTTCTAAAGTCATATTCTTCTCTCAGGATCAGTTTCTCATTATCCACTTCATCCATTCCGTTAATCAATTTATAAACTTGTATCAGATCCCCTCTCTCTCTTCTCTGCTCCAAGGTTGGTAGATCCATTGCCTTTAGTCTCTCCTCATATGCCATCCCTTTAAATTCTGGAACCATTCTTGTAGCCATTTTTTGTAGTCTCTAATTTTCTTATGTGTTTCTTTTTTGGGAGTCCACACAACTCCTGCATATTCCAATCTAGGTCTTATTTTAGTACTTATCAATTTCTTCATCATTTCCTTGTCCATATAGTGAAATGCTACTCCAATATTCCTTAGCAAATTATCGTCTCTCTGAAAATTCTATCAACATGGCTAACCGCTTGATTATTTTTTTTCCATTGTCACTCCCAAGTCCTTTTCCTTTTTACTTTTTCTAGTTCTCTCCATCTCCCATCTTATAGATTCCCACTGGTCGTCTTTCACTTTTTCCCATTTCCATGACATGGCTTTTGTCACATTGAATTCCATCTCCCATTTTTGCTCCATTTCCAGATCTTGTTTAAGTCTTCCTGTAGTATTTCACAATCCTCTTTTTGTTTAATGACTCTGCACAGTTTCGCATCGTCCGCAAACAGATTTATGTAGCTGTTCACTCCCTCTAGCATGTCATTTATATATACGAGAAAAAGTATTGGTGCCAATACTGACCCCTGTGGCACTCCGCTGTCTACTGTTCTCCACTTGGACTTCATATCTTTAACTATCGTCCTTATTTCTCTCCCCCTTAAGTAATTCTTCATCCATATCAATGTGCTTCCTTTTAAGCCACCCTTCTCCTCTAACTTCCATAATAATCTTTCATGTGGCACTTTCTCAATATCAGCCTTTCTGTAATTTAATCGGTCTCCTTTGTATGATTCATCTCTATCTTCCTTTCCTTCTTCTATATCCATCTCTAATATTACATGGTCACTCTTTCCCAATGGGCACTTGTATCTTATATCATCGTTAATTGGTATATCCCTTGTAAAAACTAGGTCTAATCTTGCCGGCTCATCATTTCCTCTGAATCTTGTGTTTTCCTTTACTCTTTGGACCATCAAATTATCTATCATTAGGTTCAGGAATCTATCTCCCAGGCATCTTCCCCATACCACTTTCATAATTTTCCCAGTCTACCTCCTTACAGTTGAAATCTCCTACTAATATAACTTTTCTCCTTTCCTTAATGATTCTTGTAAGACTCCTTATTGTGTCATCTATCATGTCTCTATATTCTTGGTTAGTCCATGAGTTTGTTTTGGTGGCACATATGTTCCAATGATTGTTAACTCCTTTTGTTAATATGCATCTTAACATACAGTATTTCTGATTTTCCTTCCCAAACTCCACTTGATTTACCACTATCTCCTTCCTTAACATCATCATGACTCCTCCTCC
The DNA here is from genome assembly GCF_017591435.1 of Portunus trituberculatus. NCBI lineage: Eukaryota > Metazoa > Arthropoda > Malacostraca > Decapoda > Portunidae > Portunus > Portunus trituberculatus. The sequence goes on along the minus strand of NC_059266.1, from coordinate 13,443,687 downwards.
TTTACCAACTCTGTCTCTCCTCCATATATTATACCTTTTATCTATGTCTATTTTTATTGCCTCATTTAACTTTGTTTCCACCAGGCATACAATATCTGGTTCTTCTTTCTTTATGTAATCTCTTAATTCTAATTTACTAGATAAAATCCCATCTATGTTTGTATACATCATTTTTAATCTCTTGTTCTTATCATTTTTAGTTAAACTTGCTCCATTCTTTTCTCTTCTTTCTCCTTTATATACCATTTCCTTATCCTGTCTCCTATAATTCTCCAAAAAAATGCCTTCTTCTCCTCCTCTGACCTTTCATTATTTTTTCTCTTGCTTCTGCCACCAGTTCATTGTGTCTCTTCCTTTCCTCCTCGTTTCTATTTTTCTTTATATATATATCTTTGCAACCTTCTGTTTCTCTGAGTTTCATTTTTCTATATAGTACTTCTTCTGCTGCTGCTTGTGATTTTAGTAATATCTTAATTGGTCTCACTGTTCCTTCTTGATATGGTCCCATTCTATGGATTTCTTCTACTTCCTCTTCTAAGTTCTGTCTATCCTCGTCATTCAGATGTTTTAGTAGGTCTTTTACTGATTTCATTTCGTCTTTTTCCCTTCTTGGTCTATATTTAACTTTTTTTCTTTCAGTCCAAAATAATTACACTCTTCTTTTTTCCGCAATTTCTCTTACTAAATTTTCTTTTTCTTGAGGACTCCTATCATTTTGCTTGTCATATTTTCATCTCTTTCTTTTAACTGTTCTTGAAATACTTCTTGAAATGATTCCTTGTCTTTCTTATCTTGGATTCTCCATGCTTGTACTTCTTTTTTAACCACGTCTTGTACTCTTTCTTCTTCTTTGTTAACTAGATCTTTTAGCTTTTCTTTTTCTTTCTCGGCTTTACCGAGTCCTTCTTCCATCAATTTCTTATAGTTCGTGTGTGTGTGTGTGTGTGTGTGTGTGTGTGTGTGTGTGTGTGTGTGTGTGTGTGTGTGTGTGTGTGTGTGTGTGTGTGTAATTCACCTCAGTCACCTGCTGGTCACCCAGCCAGTCTTCCACCATTCTATGTGGAAAACTGTATTTTCCAATATCCTTCGCACACTGCCTCTTCCTAATCTTATTTGCATGTCATCTTGTCCTTCCAGCTTCTTTTGTCACCAGCACCAGGTCTTCCTTGTCTATCTTTCAAATGCTATTAAGTATTTTTATACAATGTTATTAGGTCTCCTCATTCTCTTCCATCTTGTAAGATTAGCAGTCCCATTTCCTTCAGCCTTTCTTCATATGTTAGGTCCTTTAATTCTGGCACCATCCTTGTAGCTATCTTCTGGATCCATTGTAATCTTCTTGTATTCTGATTTGAGCTCAATGACCACACCACTGCTGCATATTTCAACTTTGGACGTATCATGCTTGTAATAATTATTTTCATCATATCTTTGTCCAAGTACTGAAATGCTACCCAAATATTAGTCAACATTTCAAACATTGTTCTAAATGTTTTACTTATGTGTTTTTTGAGGTTCAGATTTTCTTACATAACCACTCTCAGATCTATTTCATCTTCAATTTTCACTATCTGTTCCTCTCCCATCAAATAGTTCCATACCAGTCTTCTCCACTCTTTCCTAGTTCCATTACATGACATTTCTTGGCATTGAATTCTAACTTCCACTTCTCACTCCACTCATAAATTTTGTTTATATCTTCCTACAGCAGCAAAGAGTCTTCTCAGGTCTTGATTGCTCTTAGCAATTTTGCATCATCAGCAAACAAATTAATATAACTAGTCACTCCATTCTGTATGTCATTTACATATACCTGGAACATAATGAGGGCCAACACTGATCCTTGTGGCACGCCACTTGTTACTTTACTCCAGGATGAGTATGTATCTCTGATCACAGTTCTCATCTCTCTGACCTTCAAGTAATCCCTTATCCAATCTAACAAACTTCCTCTCAGTTATCCTATGCTCTCTACCTTCCAAAGTAGTCTCCTATGAGGGACTTTATCAAAAGTCTTTTTTTTATTTCTAGGTATACTGTGTCCACCCATCCATCTTTACTCTCCTGTCCTTCTATTACTGTTAAGTAGAAACTTGATAAATTTGACACACATAACCTTCCTGTCCTCAACCCAAATTGTCTTGTTTGATATAACATTTTTTTTTTCCAGATATTTAACCCATTTTTCCATGATAACAATTTCAGACATCTTCCCCACAACACCTGTAAGAGACACTGGTCTGTAATTTAATGGCACAGTTGACTTTCCTTCTTTGAATATTGGGATTATGTTGGCTCTCTTCCATTCCAGTGGTACTCTCTTCTTTTAATGAACTTGCAACCATTTCCCAAATTGGTTCTAACAACTGACCTTTACATTCCTTTAGTGCCCAGCCTGACACACCATCCGGCCCCATCGTTTTTCTGACATCCATATTTTCTAGTCATATTCCAATTTCTTCTTTGTGCACTATGATTTCCTGCAAGCCTCAACAATGCAATGTCCCATTTGGTTCTGTAAATTCTTCTTCAGCAAACAGTCTTGAAACTCTCATTCATTATTTTACTCATTTCCTTTGCTGTTTGGTATGTTTCCCTCCTTTAATCATTTTTGCTATTGTTTCCTTATTATTCATCTTACCATTTATGAATTTGTAGAAAAGCTTGGGTTGATCTTCACTTCATCACATCTTTCTCAAAGTTTCTTCCTTCCTCTCTTGATTTCTCCTTTCTGTCACTCTGTTAGGCTTCTCTCATGAGATTGGTAACAAGTGAGTACCTGTGTGGTCTAGACAATGTCTTCTGATGGGTTTAACATCAGTAATTTTACTCAGTATGTTCTATCTAGGTAAGCAATTTGTAAACTGGATATGCTGTGGGGCAGTCATCTTAGCTGTGGAGTTTATTTGTCATATCGCTAGAACAGGATGGACCCACTCTTAGCATCCTGTGTGGATTTATGATGAATAGTGTAGTTTATGATAAGAATGCACTATTTTATCTTAGCTGTGACATGTTTCATAACTAAGACTTGCTGGGATCCCTTCATGAAACAGGGCCAAGTTCTCATGGCTGAGCATAAATTTCAGATTCACTAGATCCCCCTATTCTTCCGAAATGACTCCTTTTGATTCACATCTGTTCCATAACCTGAAGATACCACTGAAAGGATCTTACTTTGAGAGCCAAGAGATTATCACAAAGAAATGTGATAACATAGATAAAAGCCATTACAAATTATGACATTCACAAATGTTTCCACCAATAAAAAGACCACTAAATTAAGTGTGTTGAGTCATAATGGACCTCTTTCAAAACAGGAAGGATTTAGAACCTAGAATTCAAGCCATTTTTTTCACTAAAGATCAAAAATTCAGAGTAGCAATCAAAAAACATAATTTGATGATAAACAAATTATCTATACATGACAGCTCTATAATTATAAAGATGGTATTTATGTGTTTGGCAGAGTAAATGTGACTTAATCTGCCAGTGTATAATTTTTCTATAACTGATGAGAAATGTAGGCTGTCCCTGAGGACACTTCACAAAGTTTACAATCACTGATGGAAGAGCTTACCTGTGAGATGCGAGAGCCCCCGAACAAAGCCTTTCTGTGGGGGATATTGGTGGTGAAACACAGAATGGTTCAGTACATATAGCTCCTGTCCTGTATCCAGCCATGACCGCTGCAGCACAAAATCACGGTTCTTCAAGGGTGCTGGGCAGGAGACTGTGGAAAAGGAAAAGGAGGATAGAGATAATTTAATGGAAAATAATATATATATATATATATATATATATATATATATATATATATATATATATATATATATATATATATATATATATATATATATATATATATATATATATATATATATATATATATATATATATATATATATATATATATATATATATATATATATATATATATATATATATATATATATATATATATATATATATATATATATATATATATATATATATATATATATATATATATATATATATATATATATATATATATATATATATATATATATATATATATATATATATATATATATATATATATATATATATATATATATATATATATATATATATATATATATATATATATATATATATATATATATATATATATATATATATATATATATATATATATATATATATATTATATATACACAAGTAAGTCCTCATTATACGGTAGTTCTTTATCCGGTAAATTCACAGTTACGGTATTTGGAAATGACTACCCTCAATTTGATATACGGTAAGAAAAATTCACAGATACGGTATCCGCTCATGTCATCCGAGAGGGCCCAGTGCGGGGGAGCAGGGGTGATGACGTCATCCACGCCACACATCCCCACTACTCACAGTACTGACTATAACTTGACCAACCTTGGAGCCTCTTATCTCTTTCCCTCCCCCCATTTTTTTCAACTGCATTACATATTACTTACATGCATTACTAATTAGATGAATAAATGGAATATTAAAGGGTCTATTATAAGCACAAATATATTCATAATAATCATGGCAAACATTTAAAGCCTACTACCAGTGGCAAACCATGCAGCAACTGATTAAGGGCACAGATGGGCCTGGCAAGCCCACCATCAGTGAATGGTGGAAGTCATATAACATCAAGCACGCCTTAGATAACATCAAGTCATCTTGGGACAAAGTGAAGACATCTACCATGAACTTGGCGTGGAATAAAGTATGGCCAGAATGTGCGCATGGCTTCCCAGGCCTCCCTGAAGACGACATCGGTGCGATCAGAAATGACAGTAAATCTTTGCCATAGGGCTGGCTTCAATGAAGTTGATGATGATGTTCAAGATCTTTTGGAAAGTCATGCTGAATCTCTCTCAAATAATGAACTTATAGGCCTAGACAAGGCATCACAGGAGGCAGAAAAAGAGGGAGACAAGGAAGAAGAACCTGTGCGTGGCCTGGACGTCAAAACTCTTAGAGAATGTCTTGATGGTATCGAAAAAGCTCAGGAAACCCTGAAGGAACGTGACCCAAATCCTGCCAGGAGTAGCAAAGTGGCTCATGACATAGAGAAAAGTGTCAAAATTTATCAAGAAATCTATGATGAAAAAACAAGAAAAACTAAACAGTCCTCCATCTACTCATTCTTCAAGTCAGTCAGACATGCCGTTCCTATCACACCTGTTGACCCTAATACAGCTGGCCCTAACTCAGTATCCTCTTTCTTCAAACCACTGAAATGTGCTGACCCTGCTACAGCTGGCCCTTCTACATCTGCTTCCGACAGTGCAGATGACGACGTCTTATCCTTGTCTGCCCACTTGGCGGAAGATGAGTAAGGGCTGAAATCCCTACTGTCCCTTTGCCTTGGGAAGGACATCATCTGATAGAATACATGGCAATTGAAAGGCAAATAAAAACATTTTCTGCTTATTTCTTTTGCGCAGTATTTTACTTTTTTTTTTTTTAATGATTATTTTCATGTATTTTCATTTCTGTAGGGGTGACTTTTGATGTGCTGGAATGCATTCCCTATTATTACATGTTATAATGAGTTTGATGTACAGTAAATTTGATATGCAGTAAGGTTTTCAGGAACGCATACGTACCGTACTACGAGGACTTACTGTGTATATATATATATATATATATATATATATATATATATATATATATATATATATATATATATATATATATATATATATTACTTCGACATATGATTGCCCTAACATAAGATTTTTTTTTATATGACAAAATTTTTTATATAATTTACACCTTGAAATACGATGATATTTTTAAGATATGATTAGCCATCGGTAGGTGGCGCAGCGATTGCTTGGCTACCCACGTCCACCCGAACATTCAGCCGCGTTGTGTATCGTTGTTCATCCTTTGTGCATGCATGTGTCTGTGCTCCTCAGCAGTGTGTATTTTTTATTAAGTTTTGTGAACTCAAGATCATGGGTCCCAAAAGTAAAAGTTTGCTGAGAAACACACAAAATAGTCTGCATTCACATACTGATTACACTTAAAAATTCAATAAACAAGTGAGTACAAATGGTTTTCTGCCCACAAGCAACTCTTCCTCTTTACAATGCAAAAAATCATAAGTCTCTAGATGTCATGGTTACCAATATATCACAGGTTAAATGAGGTAGTATCATCGGTTAACGTGGCCTTGCGTATGATCGGGTTCAGCGGCCTTGGCTAGAGCGAGAGAAAACGGGCCCCTTGTATCCTCCCTCTCCCTCTCTCTCTCTCTCTCTCTCTCTCTCTCTCTCTCTCTCTCTCTCTCCTGCTGTCGCCTGTTCTGATACCACTCTCATTCAAAAGTTGTCTCCCTGCAACATGGTGAGAGACCTGAGGTATAGAAGTAAGGCTCGCGGGAGAGGTGGCGGAATCAGACACAGTGAAATCACTCGCTACCACCCTCCACGGTTGGTGACACAGTGACGTAGAGCATATGATTACTCCTGCCCAAAAGCAACTCTTCCTCTTTGCAATGCAAAAAACCCAAAGTCTCTAGATGTCATGGTTACCAAAATGAATGAGGTAGTATCATCGGTGTATGTGGCCTTGCGTCCGATTGGGTTCAGCGGCCTTGGCTAGAGAGCAAGAAAACGGGCCCCTTGTATCCTCTCCCTCTACCCCCCCCCCCAAGATGGGAACCGCCTTGTCGTGGTGGGGCGGCTTGCGTGCCCCTGTGACCTGGCGAGCTAGGCTAGAGGGGACTTAGGCCCCTGCTCTGCCTTTTCGAGGGGGAGAGGGCTACCCATGCTAGTAAGGTCGCCAGTGAGGGGCCAGACTAAATGGTTCCTACGTAGGCTGCCAGTGGACCAGCGGAGCCACCCGCTGGAGGGATCACCCAATAGGGGCCGTCCTGTGCTGGATGGTTGGTTGTCCAGGCTGGGATGCTTTGGGACCCCCGGGGGGTCTCAGCTCTGTTGTGGACAAACATTTGTATCATGTGGGGCCTTTTTTTTTTAAACGACTGGTCCACATGGGGACAAGGTACCCCGTCCACGGCAGCCAGCGCTCACTCCCATTGTAGTCCCAGTAGGTGGTTTCCCTTGCCCCTGGAGCTAATTTTTTGCGTAACTTTATACATATGGTTAAACATAAAAAAACTATCAGGTTCTCGTGAGGTGGCTGACCTGGCCCGCGAGACATCACCTTCAGGTGTGAGTAGGGAGGAGGATTCCCGTCCACAAGTGCCTCCCACAGCAGTTTCTTGCTCTGGGAGTCCTTCTGAGGGATGTATCTCAGCTGGTTTGGATTCCTTTTTGATGGTAAATGTAAATCCATCTTTTTCTTATCACGCCTTGCACTCCCTTCTCAAGGTGTATGGCAGGGTTCTCCGTATTCGACTTGTTTATGATAAGGACTTTCCGTCTAATCGCTGCTATGTAACGTTTCTATCATGCGAAGAAGCTCGTTTGGCTGTAGAACATGTAGCATCCCTACCCCTTGCTGGCTCTGGCTTTAAGACAGAACTTCTCCACTCTCGCAATATTTCGGACAGTGACACGGACTACATCCCAAATCTTTTTCACCATCATTCAGAGAATTCAGTTCCTGAAGTCCGCCAGATTCTGCCTCCTCGTTGGTGTGTGGCATACTATAGAAATGGGCGTGGGAATTTCATCCATGCCTCCCGGTATCTTGCCAAAGAAATCAGCACGATTCCTAATGGGGAATCTGAAGAAGTACGGGAAGAGGGTGCTCATGCAAGCTAAAGATATTACGCAGGCGAGGATGTTACAACATCTCCCATGCCCTACTGACAGCATGTTTGAGACCGTGAAGGCTCATCCTACTTATAATTATAGTAAAGGTTGTGTGTACAGTCAAGATCTCTATGAATTTCCTGAGGAGGAAATACTGGCTATGTGTCCTAGCTCAGTCCAAAAGGTGACTATGATGAGGAATTCCTCCAATATGGTTCTTCTCACCTTTTTTTGGTTCCACCCTTCCTGCAAAAGGTGACTATGATGAGGAATTCCTCAAATATGGTCCTTCTCACCTTTTTTTGGTTCCACCCTTCCTGCAAAAGGTGACTATGATGAGGAATTCCTCCAATATGGTCCTTCTCACCTCTTTTTTGGTTCCACCCTTCCTGACTGTGTTCATATCGGCCCTATCAATATTAGGGTGAGGCGTTTTGTTTCCCGCCCTCTTCAGTGTTTCTCATGCTATGGGCACGGCCATGGTAAAAGCTCCTGCAAGGAAGCATCTCAATGTGGTAATTGCTCTGTGCTAGACTCGCATTCTGAGGAGCATTGCAATGCTGCTGCTTACTGTTTCCATTGTCGTAATGCTCACCAGGTGCATTCCAAGCGATGCCCTAGGTATCGCCTGGAGCAGGACATTTTACAGCTTGCTAACAATCAATTCATCAGCCTTGGTAGTGCCCGCAGCGAACTCCTGTACCACCAGAGGGATGGTACTGGTGCGACATCCTATGCTTCATTGGCCGCTTCCTCTTCAGCTGAGTCTGCCGGACCGAAGACGACAACTTCTGCTACCTCTCGCTCAGTTGGGGTGGGTGGCCCTCTTATTTTTGGCCAATAGGTTTGCCCTTTTGTCTGATGACTCAGTTGAGTCACCTGCAAGAAGCGTCGAGAATAATACGGACTTGACCAAAGTAACCCATGTAATGGATGTCCATTTGCCTCCTGTATCGCCTAAGCCTTTGAAGGGCATGACCAAACGGCACAGCGGCTCTGCGGAGTCGTTAGATTTAGCTCAGCCTAAGCAGTCTAAGGTTTCTCCCGGTGCACATAATCGTGAGTCCTCCAGGGACCGCTCTGCTAAGGTAACTCCAGTAGTTTCTGTTCAGCCTCCTGTGACACCCTCTGTCTCAGATCGGGCTTCTTGTGATGATAATGGTCTTAGCATGGAGACGTCTAATGATATTGTCACAGCCGTCCCTCGTGGACCAACTGTGTCAAAAAGTGCAGTCCTGCCTGACCCTCGTCCTCCAATGACCGGTAGGAGTGATGATGGTTCGCATCACTCACCGGCAGGCCGAAAGGCTGCGGTCCAACAACCTGGTACATCACAACTCCCGGTGTCTTCTCGACGCTTGATTATTTCTAGTCAGGTGAGTCACTGGCAGCCCCTTCAAAAGGCTCGCCCATCCACTGCACCTAAATAGTCATCTTCAAGCTTCTACAGTGGAACTATAGAGGCCTTCGCGACTCGTGGGAGGAACTCTGAGTTTTACTGTCGGAGTTCTCTCCAGCCTGTGTAGCTCTACAAGAGACTATGCTAGGTGATAGTACTTATTCTAGTCCTCCTGGCTATCGTGCCTTTTTTAGCACTACTTTCCCTGACCAGGGCCACCACGGTGGCACAGCTATTCTAGTCCGTCAGAATATACCTATTGTCCCCTTGCAACTTAACTCTCCCCTTCAGGTGGTTGCTGTTAAGGTCTTTATGGGACGATCCTACCTTATTTGCAGTCTATATCTTCCTCCTCGGGTTCCTGTCTGCAGGGATGATCTTGACGGCCTGGTGCGTCAGCTGACTCCGCATTTCCTCTTGTTGGGAGATTTTAATGGCCGTCACCCATTGTAGGATGAAGGAGCTAGTAATCCTCGTGGGGTTTTAATCGGTTCTTTTATTAAGGATGAGGGATTGGAGGTTTTAAATTCTAGGGATGTTACACATTTCCACAGTCCTACTGGGACTTTTACAGCTATCAATCTTTCTCTGTGTACATCTAATTCTTTCCTTGATTTTAATTGGCATATAGTACCAGATTTACACGGTAGTGACCAATTTCCTATTTTATTGGAATCTGTGAACTCTGAGCCACAGTCCCAGCCCCCACGCTGGGTTATAAACAAGGCAGATTAGCCTCGATTCACAGACCTTAGCTCTTTTATCCGTCCGCTTGCTGACTTTTCTACTTGTGCTGAGGCTGTTGATTATTTTACTGATTTTTTACATTCAGCAGCGCTTCAGACAATCCCTAGGCTGTCCGGTCGCTTTACTAAGCGTCCCGTTCCTTGATGGAACGCAGCATGCACAAGCGCTGTGAAAGAGAAACGGGCAGCTTTCTCTCGTCTCCGGCGACATCGTGGGGACCCGCAGTGTCTGGACGCTTTTCGACGCTGCCGAGCTCGGGCCCGCCGCGTTTTGAAAAAAGGCACAAAGAGCCTCCTGGAAAGCTTATGTCTCTTCCATTAACGTCCGCACCCCTCTTACGGATGTCTTTAACAAAGTCGGCCGAATTGCTGGGAAGTATTCTGTTCCCCCCCACCAGTTTTGTTGTCTGCGGGGCGAACGGTGGCAGATCCTAAGACTGTCGCCGACCTCTTCGCAGAGCACTTTGCCAGTGTTTCCCGGAAGGATCCTGCAGCCCCAGGTGCACGTCACCGCCAGAGAATGGAATCTCGGCATAAATTTTTCTTCCACTGGAGGGGAGTCCTATAATATCCCCTTCTCTGCCTCCGAGTTGCGGACTGCTTTGTCCCAGTGTCATGACTCTTCTCCTGGTCCAGATGACATTCCTTATGCCTTTTTGCGACACATGTCTGACCGGGCTTTTAACTTTTTATTAAATCTTTATGATTTGGCATACCGGTGACTTTCCATCTTCTTGGGCTGTGGCAGTGGTTCTCCCATTTCCGAAGCCTGGGAAAGATAATCTTCAGGCTACGAACTATCGTCCTATATCTCTGACATCCTGTATCTGTAAAGTGTTGGAAAAGCTGGTAAATGTAAGGTTGATGTGGTACTTGGAGAACTATTTGTCATTGGCACAGTATGGTTTCTGAAAGATGAGATCTACTACTGATGCTCTTTTATCCCTGGAATCTTCTATTTTTGAGGCTTTTACTAATCACCACCACCAGGTAACCATTTTTTTTTTATCTGGAGAAGGCCTACGACACAGCTTGGTGTCATGGCATTTTACATTCCTTGTATAATTTTGGCTTCCATGGCCACCTTCTTATTTTTATCCAGCAGTTTTTATTGAGACGTCTCTTACGGCTTCGAGTGGGGAGTGTTCTCTCCGATGCTACTGTTGTAAATGACGGTGTCCCACAGGGAAGTATTCTTAGTGTTACGCTATTCACAGTCACCATAAATGGTGTTATAGATACTCTACCGGATGGCGTTCACAGCTCCTTATATGTGGACGACTTGTGCATCTCTTTTCCTGCTGCTAGGATGTCACTGATAGAGCGCAAGCTCCAACTGGCAATCAATAAAGTGTCCGGTTGGGCCAACATGAACGGTTTTCGATTCTCCACCTCAAAGACCATAGCCGTGCATTTTTGTCGCAACCGTGGTGTACATCCAGACCCTGATTTATACCTCACCAATAAACGCCTCTCATGCATGGAGGCAACTCGATATCTTGGCGTTTTGTTTGACAACCGTCTCACCTGGGTTCCTCATTTCCGTCCTCTTAAGATATCTTGTCGGCAGGCATTATCCCTTCTTCGGGTTTTAAGTCACACCTCTTGGGGTGCGGACAGGGACACTTTGCTGCTGCTTCACCGTACACTAATCCTTCCTAAGCTGGAATACGGTTGTGATATCTACTCCTCTGCAACGGAGGCACGGCTACGTGTACTTGACTCCGTGCATCATGCTGGGGTCCGCTTGGCTACGGGTGCATTTCGGACATCTCCAATTCCTAGCTTATTAGTGGATGCTGGCTTTTGGCCGCTAGACCTCCGGCACCAGTCTTTGATGCTCCAGTGTTGGTTTCGCACCCACCATCTTCCTGATTCATCTATCAACCCCACTCCTGTGCACTCTTTACAGCTCCCACGAGTTGGTTACTGGCAGCTTCCTGTTATCTTATTATGTCCGCCTGCCATGGATGGCAAGAAGAATTTTCTGCCAGCTCTGTCCCACACACGGTTTTTAGAACACTTTTTAATCCATTCTGATGATATCTCTGTTTTACTGATGATTCCAAATCCAACGCAGGCATTGCGTTTAGTGTGGTTTTCTCCTCTTTTTATCGGTGTGGCAGCCTTCCTTCAGTGGCATCCGTCTTTACTGCGGAGCTGTCTGCCATAGTCCTAGCTTTACAGATTATTTTTACTCTCCCGGTTTCATCTCTTACAATTCTTAGTGACTGTCGCAGTTCTCTTACTTCTCTCTCTTCCACTATCTCCCTTCACCCTTTGGTTTTATCAGCCCTAGAGTGGCTATATCTACTTACCAGAAGAGGATATCGTGTTGGGTTCTATTGGGTCCCTGATCACGTTGGTGTTCCAGGGAATGAACACGCAGACCGCCTCGCTAAAGAGGCAGCAAGTCGCGCTCCATCTCCTGCACCTGTTCCGTTTCGAGATGTATTTCATGTAATTCGTGTGGCGGTTGCAGCAATTTGGCAGAGAAATGGCTAACAGGGGTCGCAATCTCGAAAATGGGAGAAATCACTACTTCCTCTATCCGTCAGTGGACATACACCTATGTCCAGAATCGCCGTTTACAGACTTTATTGACGCGACTGCGTATAGGTCACACGTACCTTACACATAGGTACCTGTTGACCAGGGATCCTCATCCTTACTGTGATGACTGCCTGGTGTCACTTACGGTTCGGCATCTACTACTGGAGTGCCCCAGTTTGACTGACTTAAGACACCGCTCTCGCGGTAGAGATAGCAGTGTCTATTATATCTCAAAGTTCCTTGTACCAGAGTGCCTGGCCCAAGGCCATGACGTTTTTAGGTTTTTGGGAGAAGCTGGCCTTCTCCCATAGCTGTGAATTTTATTTGATTTTATTATATGTATTTTAATGTTTTATGTATATTATTGTAGTTTTTTGCTTTTAGTTACCATTAATTTTATCGTTTTTACTTACTTTTAGTTATTTTATGATTTCTTTTAAACCCTTTTTGTCTTAACCCGCTAAGACCGATGGCCGCAAAATTCGCACCCTCCCATTACCGCAATTATCATAAAAAAAATCAACTCTTATAAATTACTCTGGAAAAAAATCTGCTGTTAGTAGACATGACAATGCATCATCCTACAAGTTTTTATTGCTCTACTCACTATGGTTGTCTCAGAATAATAACCGATAATTGGAGAAGATTGTGGTAGCGGCAACTTGGGGGAGATGCTTTTATGTGTATTCTTACATAATGTAAGGCACTGCTCATGTTTTTATGTGTTTTCACATGTTTTTCGTGTTTTCACTCATATTGGCTGATTATAGTTACGTATGTTTTTATCAAGCGTGGGTGACGATGTTGTCACAATAGCGGGGTCGGGATCTACCTCCAACCTGTGCATTTTCCGTCTTGTCCCGCCTTGTCTATCACTTTTATCACTAAACTTTAGCTTCCTCTTAGCATCAGTAGCCATAGTTGTAAATAATAGTTCCTTAAATAAGTAAATACGTACATAATTATCACTGCGACACGACGCTCACGCACCTCACAGAAATTTGCGGGAGACTAGCTGGCTAGAGCCTAAAATTAGCAAGGTGGTCAAGCCCACCATCTATCTCTCTCTTACTTTCCTTCACCCCTTCTCTTCCCACCCACTTTCTCTTCAGCTAGCTACCCCCTCTCTTCACCCCCCTTTAAAAAAAAAAAAAAAAAGCTGGCTAGAGCGGTGTGCTTCCTGGGAGCCGACAGTACTATCATAGGCCTACGTCATGACCAAATATAGCAGCGCTACCAATGCTAGCCCGGTTTTTATTAGCACTCAAAGTAGCTGCCCCATTTAAGGACTGTCGGAAGTGTGCAATGCAGCCCTATTTAAGGCCTGTCGGACTTTACGGGTCAATTAAATATTTTGCTCCGGCGCCATATGACCTCCACTTTTGCGGCGCCTACATCTAAATACCCCCCTCTCCCTCTCCCTCTCCCTCTCTCCCTCTCTCTCTCTCTCTCTCTCTCTCCTGTTCTGATACCACTCTCAATTAAAAGTTGTCTCCCCGTAACATGGCGAGAGACCCAAGGTATAAAAAAGTAAGGCACGCGGGAGAGGTGGCGGTATGAGACACAATGAAATCACTGTCGATCGCTCCTACCATTTATAGTTGCTGACACAGTGACATAGAGCATATGTTTACTCCTGATGAGTGTTGCCAGCTCACAAGCAAGGAAAACGGGAAGAAAATAACCAAAATATAGCTGTAAAAAGCCTAAGCGTCTATCGACTTGCCCTGTGCCTTGCGTGATGAACGTCTATTGATGTGTCATTAGTTTTGTGGGTTAAGTTGTTATTTTAAGCAATATATTTCATCTACATCATGCATAAAATAAACATTGTATTTATCTTATATCAAATTTATATATTTTTTTTTTTTTTTTTTGTTTCTTTTTACGGTAAGGCCTATAGCACCTGTAGGCACACTTGAAGAGTGTATGGGAAGCGCTGTTCAGCTTCCGCCCATTAGTGACGCAGGCAATTTTATTTATAGTGGTTGGTATATATACGATTGCATCAATGCGTCCGTAGCGACGGCGATCATACCCATAATCAAGAATTTTCGCGCCTCAATTTTGAGCTCCAAGCGCGGTTTCTCGAGTCAGATGGTGAGTGGAAGTGTCTGGCATGTTTCCACATGTAGTGTTGTCACTATAGCTCTGGAAATTTAGCGGTAACTAAGCTATTTTCCCTTTCTCCGGGCGACACTTGGCAACCCCAGCGACTCGCCGGGTGGAAAGCACCATGATAAGTGCGAAGAGACATCCTGCTAAGAGCGAAGTATCTCAGATCATAACATGGAGCAGGACAGAACATATTTATTTAGCAGTGCTTCTGAGTTTGAAGACAGTGACAGTGAATATTTAGAAGAAGAAACTGAATAAAGCGAAGTCATTAGTGAGGATTCAGAAAGTGAAAAAAAATATTACCTATCATTCTTTCATGTTAATTTTTTCATTATCTTCAATTTTATAATAAAATGGTAAAAGGTAACTTGTCAGAGAGAGAGAGAGAGAGAGAGAGAGAGAGAGAGAGAGAGAGAGAGAGAGAGAGAGAGAGAGAGAGAGAGAGATCAACTAACAGGTTGGCGCATGAAAGCGTGTGTAATTCACCTCGGTCGCCCGCTGGTCACCCAGCCAGTCTTCCCCATTACGTGTGCGTGTGCATGTGCATGTGTGTGTGTGTGTGTGTGTGTGTGTGTGTGTGTGTGTGTGTGTGTGTGTGTGTGTGTGTGTGTGTGTGAGAGAGAGAGAGAGAGAGAGAGAGAGAGAGAGAGAGAGAGAGAGAGAGAGAGAGAGAGAGAGAGAGAGAGAGAGAGAGAGAGAGAGAGAGAGAGAGAGAGAGATAATGTTATTTGCCTCGGTCGCCTGCTGGTCACCCAGCCAGTCTTCCCCATTATGTATTTACCATGTGTGCATGTATTTACCTAGTTGTATTTACCTAGTTGTAGTTTTACAGGGCCTGGGCTTTATGCTCGTGTGGTCCCGTCTCCATATCTACACTTATCCAATTTTTCTTTAAAACTATGTACACTCTTTGCTGATACCACTTCCTCACTCAAACTGTTCCAAGTCTCAACACATCTTTTGGAAACTAAATTTTTAACATCTCTCAGACATCGTCCCTTCCTTAGTTTCTTACTATGCAATCTTGTGCTTCTAAAGTCATATTCTTCTCTCAGGATCAGTTTCTCATTATCCTCTCTCTCATTATCTCTCTCTCTCTCGCACGTGTCATAGGTTTTGTGTGTGCATGTGTGTGTGTGTGTGTGTGTGTGTGTGAGAGAGAGAGAGAGAGAGAGAGAGAGAGAGAGAGAGAGAGAGAGAGAGAGAGAGATAATGTTATTTGCCTGAAACTTGATATGAAAAGGGATGAAATCTCTCTCTCTCTCTCTCTCTCTCTCTCTCATTGGAAGTGTACAATTTCCCCTCCAAGATGAGAGAGAGAGAGAGAGAGAGAGAGAGAGAGAGAGTGTGTTTGTGTGTGTGTGCGCGCGGTGTCATCGCTCTCCAGGCTGTTTCTGGAAGACGGATCACACAGTGGGAGGAGGAGGAATCCTTGATAAGGCATAAACTGAACTTTCAGAGGTCACATCGAGCTACAAAGTACATCATTGTATTCAGAATAACAAAAGAGAAAATAATTATTAGTATTGAAACAGTTTTCTGACAATTTCTAGGTTTACCATTTTTAGCCGTCATAGCAAACGGGAAAATAATTTAAGCGCCGGAAGGAAAGGGTTAAAGCATGTTGTTTATTTTTTGGGGGCAGGGGGGGGTAAATTCATATCACAAGAACGAATTAACTATTTCCATTATTTTCTATAGGAAAAATTTATTTGATATATGATTTTTTTTATATACAACGATCGTCACAGAACGAATCAAAATCATATGTCAAGGTACCACCGTAATTGGTTGACTGTAGATCCACCAAAGCATAAAACGTAGAGAGTGAAGAAAAGTCGCAGTAAAACACCATTCCTATTTAACTTCCTGTGACGTTTCTGGACAAACAGAGTCCCATCTTCAGACACTGAAACACATGCATTGTGTGAGTGTGGGAACATCCTCCCTCACCAGGGTTCTCTGGGACAAAGAGGTCCTGGCCATGAGATTTCCTCTTATATTCCCTAGCTCTGACATTAGGATTATGTAGGTGTGATAGATGATGGTGTCAGAACTAAGGAATATAAGAGGAAATCTCATGCCCAGGACCTCTTTTTCCCAGAGATCTCTGACAGGGAAGGATATTCCCATACTCACTCAGTACACATGCTTTAGTATCTGAAAATGGGATTCTGTTTGTCCCAAAATGTCACAGCAAAAAGCTGAGTAGAAATGGTGTTTTTACTGTGACTTTTCTTCACCATACACTTATATTTGACCAATTCATCTGGACCTCATTCATTCAGATTTTGTTTTTTTTTCCAAACAGTGTCTGGATAATAATTTGAGTCTGGACGGCTGATAAATAAACTCATACAATGCGTGCCTTGTGTACCACCAGAAATGCTTGACAGGTGGCGGCAGGCAGTGTTAAACAAGCCTGGGTGATGCTCACAAAGATCACATTTTTTTCCAGCTTAAAAATATTTGTGCATTTTTCAGTACGAATAGAGGTCTTACAACTCTTAATTTGGTATGCCTTTCAAGTCTATTAATATCAAACATAAACAAATGGTCCTAACTGTGGCTCAAAAGCTGAAATAAAGAAAACAATTACTAGAGAAAAGAGCTAATGTTATGAGTGTGACCAAGAAAACTGTGTTGGAAATTAGAAAGCCATAAGATAAGCTGAAAGAATGTTTTGCCAAGTATCGTTTGGATGCATCAGCAAGCAAAGGTGGTAAAGGTGCACCAAGAAAGGATGCTAGGAATGGAAAAGATGCAGCATTAGATGCTGTGGTTATGAAATGATATGTGCAGCAGTGATTGGTGGGAATGAATGTCCATGGCATAGAAATCCTGCAGTAGTTAGCCCTTGAAGTACAGTGATCGTATCAGTACGATTGTAGCATCACGTGCGGAGAGGTGGGGATCGTACCGGTAATCATGATTTTTCCACGCTAAACATTTTAATCTCTCCCCCTCACTATTGATCCTGGGGCAGGTGGAGGTATCTGGCATCTTTTCTTGCTCGCCTCCTTGAGCTTTGAGACATATGTTCCCACACAATAGGTCATCTTTTCCCATTTCGAGGCGACATCTAGCAACCCCTGTGACCCAGAGGGAGGAAACAGTACTCCGAGTGATGTTATGTCAGTGTTACTCGGTAGTGACATTGAGGAGTGATGAAAATGAAGACAGTGATTTTTTTATTGAGACAGAAGAAAGTGAAGACTCCAGTAGTGATTCTATAGGAGACAGTGACCAACCCTCACACCGACGTTCATAAACCTCCTCACGTAGCCTATTCCCCTCAAGCAATGCGCTGGTGTGTGTCACCCCTGGTTGCCTCTAAAAACTGTGCTTGTCAGCCAAGTCATGTGAATCCCATTGCTAATAAGAGTTGCCAGATTCAAATTATAGAAATCCACAATACATGTAATATGTGGTTTCTTTTTCTTTTCCTGTTTTGCACATCATTTCATATATCTATCATATATCTATCCTTATTTCTCTCCCCCTCAAGTAATTTTTCATCCATCTCAATGTGCTTTTATTTTAAGCCACCCTTTTCCTCTAACTTCCATATTAATCTTTCATGTGGCACTTTATCAAATGCCTTTTTTATATCTAAATAAATACAGTCAATCCATCCCTCTCTCTCTTGTACTTTATCAACTATTCTAGAGTAGAAACTCAATACATTTGTTACACATGACCAACATTTTCTAAAACCAGATTGGCTATTTGATAGTAATTTGTTGTCTTCAAGAAACTCAATCAATTGCTTCTTTATTACTTTTTTCACAAATCTTGCATATTACACTAATTAGTGATACCGGTCTGTAATTTAAAGGTTCTTCCTTCCTTCCGCTCTTATATATGGGAACCACATCAGCTCTTTTCCACTCCACAGGCACTGTTCCATTTTCTATTGAGAATTTTATGATGTTGTATATAGGACTTGTTAGTTCTTCCCTACATTCTTTCAGTATTCTGCCAGACACTTCATCTGGTCCCATTGCCTTTTCCTCATCCAGTTCCGTCATCAACTTTTTTTTTATTTCAAGCTTGGTTACTTTAATCTCTTTCATATGGACAGTCTCTCTATTACCCTGTGGTCTTTCAAATTTGGATTCCTTAGTAAAGACCTCATGAAATTTACTATTTAACCGTTCTGCCATACTTTTTGGGTCTTCCACCATTCCGTTCCCTCCTTTTATTTAACCTTTCTATTGTTTCTTTTTGTCTTATTTTTTTCATTTATGAATCTGTAGAACAATTTTGGTTGTACCTTCCATTTTTCGACAATGTCCTTTTCATAGTTCCTTTCTTCCTTTCTCACCTTAGCATATTCATTTCTTGCTGTTTTGAAGTTTGCCTCATTTTCTGGATTTCTGTCTCTTCTCCACCTTTTCCATGCTCCATCTCGTTTCTCCTTTGCCCTAGCACATCTTGCATTAAACCAATCTTTCTTTCCTTCTTCTTTATGTCTATATTTCAGGACATATTCCCTGACTCCTGTTTAGTATATTTCCAAAAAATAAGTTATTTTCTCTTGAACCGTTTCTGAGTTTTCCATCTCCTCCCAGTTTACGTTTTTTAAATAGCTCTTGAGGTTCTCAATATCAGCCTTTCTGTAATTTAATCGGTCTCCTTTGTATGATTCATCTCTATCTTCCTTTCCTTCTTCTATATCCATTTCTAATATTGCATGGTCACTCTTTCCCAATGAGCACTTATATCATCATTAATTTGTATATCCCTTGTAAAAACTAGGTCCAATCTCGCCAGCTCATCGTTTCCTATGAATCTTGTGTTTTCCTTTACTCTTTGGACCATCAAATTATCTATCATTAGGCTCAGGAATCTATCTCCCCAAGCATCTTCCCTCATACCACTTTCATAATTTTCCTAGTCCCCCTCCTTACAGTTGAAATCTCGTACCAATATCACTTTTCTCCTTTCTTTAATGATTATTGTAAGACTCCTTATTGTGTCATTTATCAGGTCTTTATATTATTGGTTAGTCCATGAGTTTGTTTTTGGTGGCACATATGTTCCAATGATTGTAAATTCTTTTTTATTAATATGTATCTTAATATACTGTATTTCTGATTTTCCATCCCCAAACTCCAATTGATTTACCACTATCTCCTTCCTTAACAACATCATGACTCCTCCTCCTCCTTTACCCACTCTGTCTCTCCTCCGAACATTATACCTTTTATCTATGTCTATTTTTATTGCCTCATTTAACTTTGTTTCCACCAGGCATACAATATCTGGTTCTTCTTTCTTTATGTAATCTCTTAATTCTAATTTATTAGATAAAATCCCATCGATGTTTGTATACATCATTTTCAATCTCTTGTTCTTATCATTTTTAGTTAAACTTGCTCCATTTTTTTCTCTTCCTTCTCTTTTATATACCATTTCCTTATCCTGTCTCCTATAATTCTCCAAAAAAATGCCTTCTTCTCCTCCTCTGACCTTTCATTATTTTTTTTTCTCTTGCTTCTGCAACCAGTTCATTGTGTCTCTTCCTTTCCTCCTCATTTCTATTTATCTATCTATCTATCTATCTATCTATCTATCTATCTATCTATCTATATATATATATATATATATATATATATATATATATATATATATATATATATATATATATATATATATATATATATTGCAACCTTCTGTTTCTCTGAGTTTTGTTTTTCTATATAGTACTTCTTCTGCTGCTGCTTGTGATTTTAGTAATATCTTAATTGGTCTCACTGTTCCTTCTTGATATGGTCCCATTCTATGGATTTCTTCTACTTCCTCTTCTAAGTTCTGTCTATCCTCGTCATTCAGATGTTTTAGTAGGTCTTTTACTGATTTCATTTCGTCTTTTTCCTTCTTGGTCTATATCTAACATTTTTTTCTTTCAGTCCAAAATAATTACACTTTTTTTCCGCAATTTCTCTTGCTAAATTTTCTTTTTTCTTCAGGACTCCTATCATTTTGTTTGTCATATTTTCATCTCTTTCTTTTAACTGTTCTTGAAATACTTCCTGAAACGATTCCTTGTCTTTCTTATCTTGGATTCTCCATGCCTGTACTTCTTTTTTAATCACGTCTTGTACTCTTTCTTCTTCTTTGTTAACTAGATCTTTCAGCTTTTTTTCTTTCTCGGCTTTACAGAGTCCTTCTTCCATCAATTTCTTGTAGTTAGCTATTTGCCCTTTTAAATCTTCATTTTCGGTTCTTAGCCTAGTTTCATTTTCTTCCACTCTTTTTATCCTTTCTTTCAATTTCTGGAGCTCTTTATCCTGTTCTTCATTCTCTTTCATTCCCATACTCTCCTTTATCAATTTATCTAATTTACGTTCGATAGTCAACACTCTATCAAATAGTGAAGTATGTGCCGTATCAAAGCCTTCGAATTCTCTTTCTCCCTCACCAACATGGTCATCATCAGCTTTCATTCTTTTCCTTGTCACATACCTGCATTTAGATGGAATCTCTTTCTCACTCATGATTTTGTAACATTGTATTCATGAAAAAAAAAAAAACGAGTCCACACTTATCGCCCAGGCCACTGCAAACCCAAACAAAGGTAGTGAAGATCAGCTGATTCTCGGGAACGACGGTATTGCGTGCTTCCTCAATCGTGTCTCTTTCTTTTTTATACAGAATATTAAGATACATATTAATAAAAAAGGTGTGTGTGTGTGTGTGTATTTACCTAGTTGTATTTTACCTAGTTGTAGTTTTACAGGGCCTGGGCTTTATGCTCGTGTGGCCCCGTCTCCATATCTACACTTATCCAATCTTACTTTAAAAGTGTGCACACTCGTTGCAGACACTACTTCTTCATCTAAACTGTTCCACGTCTCAATACATCTCTGCGGGAAACTATATTTTTTAATATCTCTCAGACATCTTCCCTTTCTCAGCTTTTTACTATGCGATCTTGTGCTTCGGGTGTCATATTCTTCTCTTAGGATCAGTTTCTCATTATCCACTTGGTCCATTCCGTTAATCAATTTATAGACTTGTATCAGGTCTCTCTCTCCTTCTTTGTTCCAAGGTTGGTAGATCCATAGCCTTTAGTCTCTCCTCATATGTCATCTCTTTAAGTTCTGGAACCATTCTTGTAGCCATTTTTTGTAGCCTCTCCAATTTCCTTATGTGTTTCTTTTTATGAGGGGTCCACACTACTCCTGCATATTCCAATCTGGGTCTTATTATAGTATTTATCAATTTCTTCATCATTTCTTTGTCCATGTAGTGAAATGCTACTCCAATATTCCTCAGCAAATTATATGTTTCTCTAAAAATTCTATCAATATGGCTTACTGGTTGATTGTTTTCTTCCATCGTCACTCCTAAGTCCTTTTCCTTTTTTACTTTCTCCAGTTCTACTCCATCTCCCATCTTATAGATTCCCACAGGTCGTCTTTCACTCTTTCCCATTTCCATGATATGGCTTTTGTTCACATTGAATTCCATTTCCCACTTCTTACTCCATTCCCAGATCTTATTTAGGTCTTCTTCCAGTATTTCACAATCCTCCTTTTGCTTTATAAATCTGCACAGTTTCGTATCATCCGCAAACAAATTTATGTAGCTGTTCACTCCTTCTGGCATGTCGTTAATATAAATGAGGAAAAGTACTGGTGCCAATACTGACCCCTGTGGCACTCCGCTTTCTACTGCTCTCCACTTGGACTTCATATCTTTAACTACCGTCCTTATTTCTCTCCCCCTCAAATAATTTTCTATCCATCTCAATGTGCTTCCTTTTAAGCCACCCTTCTCCTCTAACTTCCACAGTAATCTTGCATGTGGCACTTTGTCAAACGCCTTTTTTAAATCCAAATAGATGCAGTCAACCCATCCCTCTCTCTGTGTGTGTGTGTGTGTTTGTGTGTGTGTATTTACCTAGTTGTAGTTTTACAGGGCCTGGGCTTTATGCTCGTGTGGTCCCGTCTCCATATCTACACTTATCCAATTTTTCTTTAAAACTATGTACACTCTTTGCTGATACCACTTCCTCACTCAAACTGTTCCAAGTCTCAACACATCTTTTGGAAACTAAATTTTTAACATCTCTCAGACATCGTCCCTTCCTTAGTTTCTTACTATGCGATCTTGTGCTTCTAAAGTCATATTCTTCTCTCAGGATCAGTTTCTCATTATCCACTTCATCCATTCCGTTAATCAATTTATAAACTTGTATCAGATCCCCTCTCTCTCTTCTCTGCTCCAAGGTTGGTAGATCCATTGCCTTTAGTCTCTCCTCATATGCCATCCCTTTAAATTCTGGAACCATTCTTGTAGCCATTTTTGTAGTCTCTCTAATTTTCTTATGTGTTTCTTTTATGGGGAGTCCATACAACTCCTGCATATTCCAATCTAGGTCTTATTATAGTACTTATCAATTTCTTCATCATTTCCTTGTCCATATAATGAAATGCTACTCCAATATTCCTTAGCAAATTATACGTCTCTCTGAAAATTCTATCAATATGGCTAACCGGTTCATTATTTTCTTCCATTGTCACTCCCAAGTCCTTTTCCTTTTTTACTTTTTCTAGTTCTACTCCATCTCCCATCTTATAGATTCCCACTGGTCGTCTTTCACTTTTTCCCATTTCCATGACATGGCTTTTGTCCACATTGAATTCCATCTCCCATTTTTTGCTCCATTTCCAGATCTTGTTTAAGTCTTCCTGTAGTATTTCACAATCCTCTTTTTGTTTAATGACTCTGCACAGTTTCGCATCGTCCGCAAACAGATTTATGTAGCTGTTCACTCCCTCTGGCATGTCATTTATATATACGAGAAAAAGTATTGGTGCCAATACTGACCCCTGTGGCACTCCGCTGTCTACTGTTCTCCACTTGGACTTCATATCTTTAACTATTGTCCTTATTTCTCTTCCCCCTTAAGTAATTCTTCATCCATCTCAATGTGCTTCCTTTTAAACCACCCTTCTCCTCTAAATTCCATAGTAATCTTTCATGTGGCACTTTATCAAAAGCCTTTTTTAGATCTAAATAAATACAGTCAACCCATCCCTCTCTCTCTTGTACTTTATCAACTATTCTAGAGTAGAAACTCAATAAATATGTCACACATGACCGACCTTTTCTAAAACCAAATTGGCTATTTGATAATATTTTGTTGTCTTCAAGAAACTCGATCCATTGCTTCTTTATTACTTTTTCACACATCTTGCATATTACACTAGTTAGTGATACCGGCCTGTAATTTAAAGGTTCTTCCTTCCTTCCGCTCTTATATATGGGAACCACCTCAGCTCTTTTCCACTCCACTGGCACTGTTCCATTTTCTATTGAGCATTTTATGATGTTGTATATTGGACTTGCTAGTTCTTCCCTACATTCTTTCAGTATTCTGCCTGAGACTTCATCCGGTCCCATTGCCTTTTCCTCATCCAATTCCGTCATCAACTTTTTATTTCAAGCTTGGTTACTTTAATCTCTTTCATATAGACAGTCTCTATTACCCTGTGGTCTTTCAAATTTGGATTCCTTAGTAAAGACCTCATGAAATTTACTATTTAACAGTTCTGCCATACTTTTTGGGTCTTCCACCATTCCGTTTTCTCCTTTTAACCTTTCTATTGTTTCTTTTTGTCTTATTTTTCCATTTATGAATCTGTAGAACAATTTTGGTTGTTCTTTACATTTTCGACAATGTCCTTTTCATAGTTCTTTTCTTCTTCCTTTCTCACCTTAGCATATTCATTTCTTGCTGTTTTGAAGTTTTCCTTATTTTCTGGATTTCTGTTTCTTCTCCACCTTTTCCATGCTCCATCTCGTTTCTCCTTTGCCCTAGCACATCTTGCATTAAACCAATCTTTCTTTCCTTCTTCTTTAGGTCTATATTTCGGAACATATTCCCTGACCCCAGTTTTGTATATTTCCAAAAATAAGTTATATTTCTCTTGAACCGTTAATGAATTTTCCATCTCCTCCCAGTTTACGTTTTAAAAATAGTTCTTGAGATTCTCAATATCAGCCTTTCTGTAATTTAATCGGTCTCCTTTGTATGATTCATCTCTATCTTCCTTTCCTTCTTCTGTATCCATCTCTAATATTACATGGTCACTCTTTCCCAATGGGCACTTGTATCTTATATCATCGTTAATTGGTATATCCCTTGTAAAAACTAGGTCTAATCTTGCCGGCTCATCGTTTCCTCTGAATCTTGTGTTTTCCTTTACTCTTTGGACCATCAAATTATCTATCATTAGGTTCAGGAATCTATCTCCTCAGGCATCTTCCCCCATACCACTTTCATAATTTTCCCAGTCTACCTCCTTACAGTTGAAATCTCCTATCAATATCACTTTTCTCCTTTCCTTAATGATTCTTGTAAGACTCTTTATTGTGTCATCTATCATGTCTCTATATTCTTGGTTAGTCCATGAGTTTGTTTT
>NC_059266.1:13386184-13413684 GCF_017591435.1 Portunus trituberculatus | reverse complement strand
TTCATCCAATTTGTCTCTTGAAAGAATTTCTTTAGGTTTCCAAAATCTGTCTTGGCATAATTCCATCTTCCCACTTTATATTCTTCATTTCTTCTAGATTTCTCTTCATCTATCACCTTGAACTCCAAAACTGCATGATCACTCTTTGCTAAAGGGCACTCCACCCTCATCTCCTCAATGACCATTGGCTCTGTACTAAAGACCAAGTCCAGTCTTGACGATGCTCCTCTCCTCCAAACCTAGTATCTTCTTTGACCCACTGAGTTAACACATTTTCCATTGCCAGTGTCAATAGTGTATTTCCCCATGTTGTCTCTGATCCTTCCATTGACCAGTCCTCCCAACACACCTCTTTACAATTAAAATCTCCCATCATTATAGTTCGTTCACAGCCACCCAACATTTCTTCCAGACATGTTCCTGTATCACTTATCATTTCTTCATATTCCTGTACTGACCATGCATTTGTCTTAGGTGGTACGTACACCACTATGTAGTGCCTCTTTTTCCTTCATTAGTTTCTGCTCTGATCTTTAGCACTTCTGCCTTTCCCATACCTTCTTTCACTTGATCCACCTTTATATCTTTTTAACCAGCAACATCACTCCTCCTCCCATCTTACCTACTCTATTTCTTTTCCAAACATTATATTTCCTTCTCCAACCATCATCAGGTCTTCTCCTCTCTCAGTTTTGTTTCAGTAAGACCCACAATATCTGGGTTCTTGTCCCTCAAGTAATCGTTGAGTTCTAAAATCCCCGATATCACTCCATTTATGTTGGAATACATTACATTCCGCTCATACGTAAGTTTCTTTAGTCCTTTCTTGCTGTACTTTTCTGGGTTATGAACCACTTCCTCAGTCTCATATCCAAGATTCTCCAGAAAAACTCTGTGTGTGTGTGTGTGTGTTGCAGAGTCCTGTTATCTGCGTGGGTGGTCCAGCTGGTGTACGCTCCACGCCGGTGACATGATTGGCTGGTGTATGATGTTGGAGGCCTTCCTTTCTTTTTGTTTCCCTTTATCAGACATCAGTAAATGTTTTATGTTATGAAATGTGTTTTGTATTATACTTAAAATTATTTTATAAAGTGTGACATAAGTATTGTGGACTGTATACATATTATGTGGGTTACAGTACAGTACAATCACTCAAACTTCTCAGTATATGTGGATGGTGGGATAGCCTACGTAAAATAGTGAAATCACCTACACAAATACAAGTTGACAATAGGAAAAGAGCAATCATCACATATGGGCTGCCATAATGGCTGGAAAGGCCCATGCCACTCCCCCCATAGTCTGGCAAATCTTCAAGAAAAAAAAAAAAAAGCTTACGTAAATCTTGTGTGGTGTGGTGAGGAAGTACACAGTGGACTGGTGGTAGTAGCAATCCCTGTAAGATGTTATGACAGTACTACAAAGAGATATAGCAAGTTGGGGTTAGTTTAGTGGGGTTTACATAGTACCCTCAAGACTTTAATCTTACTTTCAGCCTTACTATCTTACAATCCAGAAAATCCTAGAATACGGAATGCCTGAACCCCCATGACTTCCGGATTTCAGGACTTTTACTGTAGTAGGAAATTGATATGTTCAAACACTAAAAGAGGAACAAAGAAACTATGAGAAAAACAGTTTACAAATGCAAAAATGAGCTGAAACTCTTTAATAGATATGTGAATGGGAAGATGAAAAATTGCAAACAATAGATAGATCAAAAGTTGATAATGTCACATACGCGGATGCAAGATCACAGGCGGAAATAATGAATAGGTGGTTTAAATCATTATTCATAAAAGAAAATAAATTTGAAGAAGCAAGAACAGATCACAAGGGCAAGGAAAAGAGGGAGATCCATGTGGAAGTCAAAGAAATCAAGAAGATTATGAAAGTGCTGGATGTGAAGGCTCATGGACTGGATGTGGTGTCACATTGGATACAGAGGGAATGTAATAATCTACTGGCAAAGATTACATCACATCATTGTATGTTCCTTTAAGGAAGGAAAAGTCCTTCTAGACTGGAAAAAAGCCAATATTGTACCAATTTTCAAGGGAGGTAACAAAGAAGAACCACTGAACTACAGATCAGTGTCCCGAACAAGTGTAGATGTGAAAACAGCGGAAAAATAGTTAAAGACAGATGAATACAACAGCTAGAAGAGTCACATACAATAACGGACAGCATCAGAGATTGCTATGGAAAATTAAAGGCATAGATGGTTTACAGGGAAAAGTATTAGAATGGATAACAGACTTCTTAAAAGACAGAGAAATGAGAACAGTGATAAAAGGTGAAGAATCAAAATGGTGTTGAGTTTTAAGTGGAGCTATACATGGAACAGTCCTTGCCCCAGTAATGTTCATGGTGTCTAGTAATATGGTAGACAGGGTGGACAGTTATATAAACTTATTTGCAGATGATGCAGTTACTGAAATGAGTGGAAAATGACATGGATTGTGAAATGCTACAGGAAGACTTGAATAAGAAATGGAAAATGGAATTTAATGCAAAAAAGTGCAAAGAGATGGAACTATGGAAAAAAGCAAAAGAAGGCAGACAAGACCTTACACTATGGGAGGACTAGAAATAGAAAAAAAAAAAAAGACCTTGGTATTACAACTAATGACAATTTATCACCGGACAAACATGTAAAACAATATAATTGGCAAAACATATGAGTTACTATGAAAAATGAAATGAGCATTTACCTACATAGATGAAGAGATGATGAAAAAACTAACAGAATACAAGATTCAACCTAAACTAAAATATGCTACACTAATATGGTCACCATATAAGATAAAAAATATAAGGAAGATAGAAAGGATTCAAAGAACTCCAATCAAAATGGTTCCATGTTTTAGAGACTTAACTTATAAGGATAATTAAAGATATTAAAACTTCCAACATTGCAACATAGGAGAGAAAGAGGAGACCTAATTGCTATATATATAGGGCATTGAAGGGGATGGACTAAGTTGGCAAAGAAGACTTATTGGTATGGGACCCAAGAAATACAAGGGACATGGTATGAAATTGAAAAAGACCATGCATAGAAGAGACATAAAGAAATATAGTTGTCCAAGCAGAAACATAGAAATATGGAACATTTTGGATGAAGCAGTGGTTCAAGCAAGAAATATTTATGGCCTTTAGGCTAAACTGGACGACTATAGATATGGAGACAGGACAGCACAAGCATAGCTCTTTTCCTGTAAAACACAACTGGGTATATATAACTTGGTAAGCACATACACACATACCAATGCAATTATACACAGGGAAATTTATTTTATACCTAGCAAGTGAGTAACGAACTATCAGCAGTGAACTCAATTAATCACTGATTTTGATGTGCTGTCTTAATGTTTCTCTGAGTAATGAAAGTAGAATACAAAATATATTAGACTGAACAGACTTTTTGCTGGATTTTTTCTTATATGGTCATTCCTTGTCAAATTCCAATTACTAAAAATAATTTCCTAAAGTTCTTTATTGTCTAGAATTTTGTTTTATTTGGGAAAAATCTGCTAAGGCAGCCAACAAACAATCCATCCCACAGACAATAGGGTTAAGGAGGAGGTTTCAAGACATTTATATTTATTCCTTTCTTGTGGCCAACTGTTTCAGACCTGCAAAGGGAGTGGCAACTAAGTGGGCATTTTTTTATTCTTTTTGTTCCCCTCAGCCGGTTTTCTCCTCTTACATAAAAAAAAAACTCAAGAGAAGAGACTGATGGTTATCTCCATATTTGTCCACAATAAAGTGAGATTTCCCACATTGTAGAAATAGTTAGCTTCCAATGAAAAAATGCATAAAAATGAACTGTGAAAGACTGGTAAAAAAAAAAAGATATGGTAACAGCAACAATGACAATAGTGTTATTTGTGGTAGGATGACACCAACAGCAGCTGAACTCACTTGCATAGTAGGAAACATCATTGTTTGGGTTGAGGTAGCCAACATCTACTGAATGAATCATGTGCTTGTCCCAGATCTGGCGGTAGTGGGGGTCGTGCAGCACATCATACAACACATAGGCATCGATGTCTTGATAAACTGTGCATACCTGGGGACATGTTAAGTGGTCTTAGCAATAAGCAACATCATAAAGGGATTTTCTTGAAGGCTGGATGTAAAGTATGTTACACTAGGAAAATAAAATCTCACTCATTAGGTAAAATTTAGGAGAGTATTTTCGCTAGGAACACGTTCAAGTGGATCACATGGAATGCAAACAGAGGACAGTGGATTGATGACACTACCAGATTAGTACACAACAATATAGATATGAGTTTTCTCATATTTACAAGTCCATTATAGTGCTCCCTCCACATTCATGTGATTACCATTCATGAATTTATTAACAGTATAGATGTGAGTTTTCTCATATTTACAAGCCCATTATAGTACTCCCTCCATATCCATGTGATTACCATTCATGAATTTACTAGGTGCTGTTGCACAAAGTACTCAAATCAGTGAACTATATGCACATCTATATATAACCATAGCACTCAACATGGTGTAGAATGGAGCAGAACTTCACAGCTCAAGAAGATATTTAAGTCATTTGGATTTCAATGAGCCTCAACCTCACCAGCAAGACATCATAAATTCTGTACTGTCCTTGTCTCTCCTCAGGAGAGTTCTGTTCCTATGCTTCCAACAAACTTGGCAACACAGCATCTCTCAATATTCTTTAGCATTTCCTCTCAGGCAAAGCCAATCCATGACCTCAGGCAATCTCTGATGCATAACCCTAACAGCCTTGAGAGTTCCATGTTTGAAGGAAGCCTACAACTCTACAGAATCATCAAGGATGCTAAACAATAAAAACTAGTTGGAGAGTTACAGTAATACATATTCATTCTAACTAATCATATCTTGAAATTTTTCTGAACTCAACATGAAATATTAGTGATAAACTAACTAATCCATCAATCTATCAACCGTGGAGGGCATATCCAGGGGACGTGTCACCTCGCCTACCCTATGGCACTATTCCATGTGGTCATGCCTTGCGAGTCGCCATACAGGCTCCCTTCCCTTGACAAGTAACTCCCAACAAGACTTGCTGTAGCCATGAGTTCTGTGGATGTCCTCTTGGCCTCTTCCAAGCTGGGTTATCCCTTTCGGAAACAACCCAATATGTAGGATCGGCTTCTGGGCAGCGTGCCACATGCCCATATAGTCGCAGTTGGCATTGACGGACTATGCTGGTAACCGACCTCAAATCAGTCTCACAGAGCAATTGCTGATTTGACACAAAGTCATACCAGCGGTACCCCATGATCCTGTGAAGGCATCTAGTACCAAAGACATCAATTCATCTCTTCAGATCAGTGTTCAACGTCCATGTTTAACAACCATAGAGTAAGACAAGGATCACCAGCGACTTCAAGATCTGAATCTTCGTCCGTCTGCACAGGTACCGACAACGCCAAATACTCATGTTGAGTGAGTCCATAACACCATGGGTCAGGCCAATCCGCCATACAACTTCCTGGCTCAACCCACTGTCATTACGTACCACACTACTAAGGTATGTGAAGTTTTCTGAGATCTCAATATCCTCGCCACATGCATGGACAGACTGTACCGTTTCATCCAGTAAGCCTCCAAACACCTGAACCTTGGTCTTGGGCAGGAAATCTGGAGCCCCAAAGGCTTTGCCTCCTTGTGAAGTGCCTCTAGAACCATTACCAGAACCTCCAGTGACTCAGCAAAGATTACTGCATCATCAGCAAAATCAAGATTTGTAATCTCAGTATTGCCAACAGATGCTCCACAATGACTTTGGTCTACAACTCTGAATAGTGTACACATCCCTGCCTCACTCCCATATTCACCAGGAAGAAGCTGGACACACCCTCTCCACACTTCACAGCACTCACAGTCCCACAGCAGAGACCAATTAATAGACTAACAATCTTTGCAGGAATTCCACGGAGACGCAGAAGATCCCAGAGTGTCCCTCGATACACTGGATCAAATGCCTTCTTAAGATAAACATAGGCTGCAAGCATCCCTTGTTGAAACTCACGTCGGCACTACACCAGCACTGTTGACCCTTGGTAACTCAGACTAATTTGAGGAAAGGTTGGTCCGACAAATGCAAGTGCCCTACTTATGTGAATCTCTCCTCCACACACACACACACACACACACCCACACGCGCGAGCGTCGCCGTCGCCGAGAGAGGACAGCTCATCTCCGGCTGCGTACGGGAAGAAGGAAAATACCTATGGTACTACAGGGGCCGGGTAATTCTAAGTTAGTTTCCTGTTAATGACCTACTGTCTCTTAGTGTTGAAAATAAGGGATATGGAGAGTGATCCCTGAGAGGAGAGTGTGGGCGGTGATTGTTCTGGCCGTAATCAGCTAACAATAACAAAAATGGCGTCTAGACAAACTAGAGACTTTGAAGGTTTTATTACTATGACAAAAGGACTGAAGACTCTTGATATGGATGCAAGAATCCAGGCACTGGAAAGTAAGTTCTAAACATTTTGTCAATAGAAGAAAAACTGGATAGAGTTCTAGCCGAGAATGATTCGTTCAAAAAAGAGATCTATTTGTTAACGTTCTCGAATAAAAGAGCTATTGAAGGAAAAAGTAGAGATGGAGAAAGAAAACCAACAACTAGGAAACAATGTGAAGAGATGAAGGCTAAACTCATGGAAATGGAGATAAAAATATCCGAAGGGGACTTGAGGAAGGAGGAATGCCTTAATCTAATTGATACCAGGATGAAAGAAGTGAACCATGAACATCAGGAGGTACAAAGGTCGTTTAGGGAGATAGTAAAAAAGCAGGAAGAGGAAAATAAAGGGATTACGCAGAGGGAAATGGTAAAGGCACTAAAGGAAAATGAGTATGTGGTGAGAGATATTGCTGAAAAGAAAAAATGTGTGATCATAATAGGATTGGAGGAAACTAACAGGAACTGGCAGGACAGGAGGGATAAGGAAAATGACAAGATTAAGTCTTTACTGAACAAGATCTCTGTGGAAGAAGAGGACCTATATGCTGAGGTAGAAGAAAGTGTGAGATTGGGAGCTTTTGAGGAAGGCAAGAACAGACCATTAAAATTGAAATTAAAGTCTCAGGTGGCAGCGGAGGCCTTGTTGAGGAGGGCTTGGAAACTTAAGGACTCTGAGGAAACCAAAACAATTTACATAAGAAGAAATATGTCACAAGATGAGCGAATGAAAATGAAGGAGCTTGTAATTGAAGTGAAGGAGAGGAATGACAAAAGAACAGAGGAAAAAAAGACCAAGTTTTTTTGGAGGATGAGAAATGGGAGGCTAAAGAAGTGGTGGATAAAACAGATGGAATAGGCATTACATGGAAGAATGAGACTAGGAATGGAATAAAAGTGACTTACACGAACATAGATGGATTTCTGTCTAAGAGGCTAGAATGTATGGATTACCTAAGAAATAACGAACCGGACATAATGTGTGTAGTGGAAACAAAGCTAAGGCCCAAAATAAAGCTAGACTGGTTTGTTGTAAAACACTACAAAGTATGGAGAAATGATAGAAAAAATAAAGGAGGTGGTGGTATAATGGTTCTTACTAAGGAAGATCTGATAGTGAAGGAGGTGAACTATAGTAAGAGAAATGAGGAAGTGATAAGTATGCTTATAACAGATGGCAAGAGGGACATTAATATTATAACAGTATACATACCACCCAGAACCAGTGCTTGGGAATATGAACAGTACCAAATGGTGATGAGAAATACTCTAGACAGAATGAAGCAAGAACTCATCAGAAAGGATAGAGTGATGATAGTTGGAGACTTTAATTGCAAAGAAATAGTGTGGGAAGACTACAAAGTGGTGAACGGTGGTGAGTGGAGAGAAGAATTGTTAAAGGTAGCAACAAATAACTTGATGACGCAGTGGGTGAGATCACCAACAAGGTGAAGGGGACAAGATGTTGCAGCAAGGTTGGATTTGGTATTTACCAGGGGAATCTCTAAAAGAGGAAATTAAACATGAAAGTCCCTTGGGGAAAAGCGATCATGATGTCCTAAGCTTTGAGCTGGATACAGAATTAAGCACGAATAACATTGTGGAACGCAGGGAGGAAAAATTAAATTATACTAGGGCAAATTATAACCATATAAGGGAGTTCTTTAATGAAATTGACTGGTCAGTGGTATACCAGGAAAGGGATATGCAATTGAAATACGATAAATTTATGGAATTATATAACTCTGCTGTGAAAAAGTTTGTGCCATATTACAGAAAGAGGACTTTAAATAATAAACAGGAATATGAACAGAGGGTGGTGGAAAACTGTGATAGTGACCCAAAAATGTTTTACAAATTCATAAATGGAAAACTAAATATAAGGGAGGCAAGAGAAAAGGTAAAAAAACGGGGAAGAAGTATATGAAGATGCTGGAGATATAGCTGAAATTTTGAACGACAACTTTTGCAAAGTGTTTACAAAGGAGGAGCATTTTATGCAGATGCAGGACATCATGGTTACTAAGGAAGATGTAAGGAAAATTATAAGCAATCTGGATATTAATAAATCAATGGGGCCTGATGGCATATCTGGGAGGTTGCTAAATGAATGTAAGGATCAATTGTTGAACCCCGTATTTGATATTGTGGAAACCTCCATACGAACAGGATTAGTCCTGAAAGAGTGGAAAAGAGCTGACATTGTGCCTATATATAAGAATGGTAGTAGAATGGAACCGCTAAATTATAGACCAGTATCGTTGACTAGTATATTGTGCAAGGTATGTGAAGAAGTAATTAAAGCTAAGTGGAGTGAGTATCTAGAAAGTGAAAACATTCTGAGTGAAAGACAGTTTGGTTTCAGAAAAGGAAGATCGTGTGTATCCAATTTATTATGTTTTTATTCAAGAGTGACTGACATACTACAACATAGAGAGGGATGGGTGGATGCTATCTACCTGGACTTGAGAAAGGCCTTTGATAAAGTACCACACAATAGACTGATGTGGAAACTAAAGATGATTGGAGGAGTAAATGATAAACTAGCAAAATGGATGGAAAATTACTTAATGGGAAGAGAAATGAGAACAGTGGTGAGAGGAAGGAAGTCCGAGTGGAAGAAGGTAACCAGTGGAGTTCCACAAGGGTCAGTGCTGGGTCCCATCATGTTTTTGATTTATGTTAATGATATGCCAGTAGGAATTGACAGTTATATGAACATGTTTGCGGACGATACTAAAATTATGAGGAGAGTAAAGAATGTGGAAGATTGTAACAAGTTACAGGAAGATCTTGATAAAATATATGAGTGGAGTAAGGAGTGGCAGATGGAATTTAATATAGACAAGACCCATGTTATGAAAATGGGAAGAAGTAGATACAGACCAAACAGGGATTACAGGCTGGGTGATGAGAAAATTAAAGAGACCAATGAGGAGAAAGACTTAGGAGTAACGTGCAAAACACTTTGTCACCAGAGAAACACATTAACAAGATTTTTGGAAAACATATAACATGCTTCAAAATATTGGCCTTGCATTCCACTACCTAGATGAAGGAATGATGAAGAAGATATTATGTACCTTAATAAGACCCCAGTTAGAATATGCAGCATGTGTCTGGTCACTGCATATGAAGAAAAATGTGAAGAAGGTGGAAAGGGTACAGAGGCTGGCAACAAGGATGGTACCAGGACTCAGGGAGTTAGACTATGAGGAAAGACTGAGGAAGCTGGGGCTGACCACATTAGAAGAGAGAAGAACAAGAGGAGACATGATAACTATGTATAAATTGGTGAACAAGATTGACATACTGGATAGAGAGTTGATAAAGGTGACCACAAGCAATCATCTCCGAGGACATGGAAAAAAGCTAATAAAGGACATCTGTCTAAATGACGTGAGAAAATACAGTTTCCCGCATCGTAGCATTGATAAGTGGAATAAACTGAGCAGTGATGTCGTTGACTCGGTGTGTGTCAATCAGATGAAAGAGAGATGTGACAGGAATGGACAAGGAGACAGGACACAGAGAGCTTAGCTCGGGCCCTGTAATACACAAATATTGACACTGGCAATGGAAAATGTGTTAACTCAGTGGGTCAAAGAAGATACTAGGTTTGGAGGAGAGGGAGCATAAGTGGGTAAATACAAATAGGTAAATACACACACACACACACATGGGAAAAAATTAAAAATGGCCACTTATAGGAGAGATGTGAAAAAATATAGCTTCCCTCATAGAAGGGTGGAAGCATGGAATAGTTTAGACGTGGAAGTGGTCAACGCAAGGAATATTCATGATTTTAAGAAAAAGCTGGACATTAATAGATATGGAGACGGGACAACACGAGCATAGCTCTT
Source organism: Portunus trituberculatus (assembly GCF_017591435.1). Lineage (NCBI taxonomy): Eukaryota > Metazoa > Arthropoda > Malacostraca > Decapoda > Portunidae > Portunus > Portunus trituberculatus. The sequence goes on along the minus strand of NC_059266.1, from coordinate 13,403,331 downwards.
TTCCCGTATGTTACAATTAGGTAAATACAATTAGGTAAATGAGGAACATAAGACACACACACACACACACACACACACACACACACACACACACACACACACACACACACACACACACACACAGCCCGGTAGCTCAGTGGTTAGAGTGCTGTCTTCACAAGCCAGATGAACGGGGTTCAATTCCCCGGCCAGGTGGAGATATTTGGGTGTGTCTCCTTTCACGTGTAGCCCCTGTTCACCTAGCAGTGAGTAAGTATGGGATGTAAATCGAGGAGTTGTGACCTTGTTGTCCCGGTGTGTGGTGTGTGCCTAGTCTCAGACCTATCCCAAGATCGGAAATAATGAGCTCTGAGCTCGTTCCATAGGGTAACGTCTGGCTGTCTCGTCAGAGACTGCAGCAGATCAAACAGTGAATTACACACACACACACACACACATATGAGGAGAGACTAAAGGCAATGGATCTACCAACCTTGGAGCAGAGAAGAGAGAGAGGGGATCTGATACAAGTTTATAAATTGATTAACGGAATGGATGAAGTGGATAATGAGAAACTGATCCTGAGAGAAGAATATGACTTTAGAAGCACAAGATCGCATAGTAAGAAACTAAGGAAGGGACGATGTCTGAGAGATGTTAAAAAATTTAGTTTCCATAAAGATGTGTTGAGACTTGGAACAGTTTGAGTGAGGAAGTGGTGTCAGCAAAGAGTGTACATAGTTTTAAAGAAAAATTGGATAAGTGTAGATATGGAGACGGGACCACACGAGCATAAAGCCCAGGCCCTGTAAAACTACAACTAGGTAAATACAACTAGGTAAATACAAACACACACACAGAAGAAGGTGGAAAGGGTACAGAGGCTGGCAACAAGGATGGTACCAGGACTCAGGGAGTTAGACTATGAGGAAAGACTGAGGGAACTGGGGCTAACCACATTAGAAGAGAAGAACAAGAGGAGACATGATAACTATGTATAAATTGGTGAACAAGATTGACATACTGGATAGAGAGTTGATAAAGGTGACCACAAGTAATCATCTCCGAGGACATGGAAAAAAGCTAATAAAGGACATCTGTCTAAATGAGGTGAGAAAATACAGTTTCCCACATCGTAGCATTGATAAGTGGAATAAACTGAGCAGTGATGTCGTTGACGCGGTGTCTCAATCAGATGAAAGAGAGATATGACAGGAATGGACAAGGAGACAGGTCACAGAGAGCTTAGCTTGGGCCCTGTAATACACAAATAGGTAAATACACACACACACACACACACACACACACACACACACACACACACACACACACACTCTCTTGACCTCAATCGGGTCGGATGTGTGACCTTGTGCGCTCTCGGGCAGCCACGGCCAGCCTGTTGGCCTCCCCACATCCCCCTTTGAATAAGTTATTAATAGGTTAATTAGTGCTCGCCCTAGTGTTATAATACAAACAATTTTGGATATTATAAGTGAGTGCACGTCTGGACAAACAGTGAAATGAGTGCTGCAGTGCTAAGCTACGGACGCGATGCCCTTATGCGCCGTAGACATGAGGCTGGGTACCCTCCATCAGAGGTCATTCAACGCCTCAAAAACTTACAGTTATTTCGGAATCGTGGATCCAAGGGAGGAAGGAGTGTGGTGTGTCCCATTAAAGTGATCACATCTACCGAAGGAAGGGCGGAAGGTTGAGGAGAGGAATACAAACACTTGAAGTTTGGCGGTGGTATAGTCTTCCTCTCTCCTCCTTTCCAACGTGACATCACTGGCGAACAAGATGGACGAGTTGATAGTGTCAGTGAGATCTAACTGTGCAGACATTGTGGCGATCACGGAGGCGTGGCAGATAACTCCTGAGGTGTGTATGATTCAAGATTTCCAGCTGTTCCACCACCTCAGGAATCAACGAGGGGGAGGAGTGGCCCTGTTTTGCCGCTCTGACCTCAGCCCTCACACCTACATCGCCGACGTCCCGCTGGATTGGAGGCCCTGTGGGTGAGGGTTACCCCCCCTGCCACCCCCACAACACAGCCTCCATCATTGTGTGTGTTGTCTACCACCCTCCATGGGCCGCCACTGCACGGTTGCTCACTGATCACATCATCGAGACTGCTGATGCTCTACAGGTGAGATTTCCTGCAGCCAAGCTGGTAATCTGTGGTGACTTCAACCGCTTGGATATCAGTGAAATTCTGCACCAGCTACACCTCACCCAGGTCGTGGACTTCCCCACCCACCACCAGTCCACCCTCGACCTTATCATGACAGACCTGAGCCAGCAGTACTCGCCTCCCAAGCCACTCCCCCCCATGGGATGCAGCACCCACCTCTCCATCCTGTGGACATCCACCCCCACCACCTCGGTTCCCAGGTCAACTGTCACCAGATCCCACAGGCCCATGCCTGACTCTGCCATGAGGGAATTTGGGCAGTGGCTGACACATCACCCGTGGACCGAGGTACTGGAGGAGGAAGACGTCCACACAAAATGGCGGAACTACTTCATCACCACAACGGAAGCCTTCCACCACTACTTCCCCACCAAGGATATCACAGTGGACCCATCTGATGCCCCTTGGATGACGCCCTGCATCAAACGACTCCTTCGTCAGCGTGACAGGGCTTTCCACTCTAGCCCTGACCAGTACAGGAGTTTCAGGAACAGAGTTATTAGGGAAATTAAAAAAGCCAAGGCAAGCTACTACCCAGACAAAATTCACCATCTCAAGCTTACTAACAACAGACAGTGGTACGACAAGATTAAATCTTTGTGTGGTTTACAAAACAAGCTCTTCTCTTCCCTGTGTTTCACACCTTTCACCTGACAACAGAAGAGATTAACGGTCACTTCGCTGCGATCTGTCAGACACTCCCTCCCCTTCACTCTACTACTCTCCCAGCCTACCTCCCTGCCTCCTCCCCTCCACTCCCTGTCCAGGAGGTTGATGTTTACAGGAAGCTTCTTAAATTTAAACTAAACAGATCCACCACTCCCACTGACCTCCCCATCAAAATTTACAGAGAATTTGCCCCAGAACTTGCCACACCCCTTTGCTCTATCATCAATGCCTCCCTTTCTCAACATTCCTGCCCCGATGACTGGAAAACATCTTATGTCACCCCCCTCCCCAAAATTTCTAATCCACAGTCACTTAATGATCTAAGACCAGTCGCTATCACCCCAATACCCAGCCTTATCTGTGAAGATTTTGTGTTCGACTGGGCCTATAACAAAATTTGTAACTCTATTGACACACAACAATTTGGCAATATTAAATCCACCTCCACATCTCACTACCTTGTCAGCTTCCTGGAATTCATCCACAGCCACCTCGACAAATGCAACACTTCTCTAGCTATTGCTTTTGTGGACTTCAGAAAGGCCTTTGATCTTGTTGATCACACTGTTGTGGTAAATAAAGCCATCACTCTGGGTCTCTCTCCCTACCTGATAGCGTGGTTGGCAGACTTCCTCACGGGAAGGCGTCAGGCTGTTCGTTATCAGGGCTCTGTCTCCTCTTTCCAACAGCTCACATGCGGGTCCCTCAGGGGACCAAGATGGGTCCACTGTGCTTCCTCATCCTCATCAATGATGCTCGTCCACACCCCCACCGCTGGAAGTATGTGGACGACTGCACCGTGCGTACCGTCAACAACACCAACCCAGACTTCTCAGCACTGCAGTCCACTCTAAACCAACTACAGACGTGGACGGAGGACAACAAAATGACCATCAACCACACCAAGACCGTGGTGATGCACATTTGTACCTCCACAGCAGCAGTCTCCCCTCCCCAGCTTTCTGTGGGCCCTCACTCCCTCCAGGTGGTCTGCAGCACCAAGCTTCTAGGTGTCTTGGTGGATGATCAATTATCATGGAAGCAGCATGTTTCCACCATCATCAGGTCAGCCTCATACAAAATCTATTTACTGCGCCGACTCAGGTCCCTGGGAGCACCGGCAGATGAGCTGAGGGGAGTGTACCTCACCTTTATACTCCCTAAGCTCATGTACGCCGCCCCAGCATGGTCCTCCTCCTTGAACCTCACACAACGACAACAGCTGGAGAGGGTTCAGAGGAGGGCGTTCAGGGTCATCCTTGGGCCTGCCTACAGGTCCTATGAGGATGCCCTGACCTGCCTGAGTCTGCCAAGGCTGGCCACAAGACACCAGGAAGCCTTGGAAAAATTTGGGGAAGGACTGCTGTGTCATCCACGTCTCCGCCACCTGCTACCCCCCGACGTGCCTCCCCCTGCTCACGCCACCCGACACCAGAATCGCGTGGCGCCCTTAAGAGCACCGCGCACTGATCGGTACCGACTCAGTGCAGTGCCCACTATTGTGCGAGCCTTAAATAAATAAGTGAATTCTAGGTTAAGTTAGCTCCATAGTTAGGTTAAGCATTTTTAGTTCACTGTGTTAATGTTCCCCCCCCTCCCCTGTACATTTTCAGTGTAATTTTTTACATTGCCTAACTAATAAACCATATATTATTATTATTATTATTATTATTATTATTATTACACACACACAAAAAAAAAAAAAAAAAAAAAATCAGACAACACAGGATTTATTAATCTAATTTTGAGGGATTTAAAATTTTGGGATTACAACTGTCTCTCGAAGACCTTTAAACCTTAAATTACCAGATGATGTAGTTTGCTTTTTGATAATTAAATACCCTTCCCACCAGGAAGCCATTTTTTATATGTCTTGTGCAGTTTGCATCACTCACGCCCTACACAGTACGTGGTCAGGCGTCAGAAATAATGTCCTTACAGGCATTAATTGATGAGGATTAGAATCAGAAGCTTTAAGGAAAGAAGACAACAAGAAACAAACAAACAAATGCATCATTGAGAGACAGTTGGACCTTGAATCCTGGCCTCACATGTGTTATCTCCCCCTCACCCCACACCTCACTGTCAGGCTTCTAAACCACCTCTATATCATAAGACTGCTATTACCTTTATAAACAGTGTTTTTTTCACTATCTTCATCATCACAACTATTCATCACACAACTCTCACAATAACACTATTACAAAAGATTATATTTAGACAGCGGCATGAAGCTGGACCAGATGAGTAATAAATACTTCACTGTGTCATTATCTCACTTCAATACACTAATAATGACTCAGAGAGTGTCCAGTTCAGTAGTAAAAGAGCAGATTGCCATGAAGCTGCTGATGGCACCTTCCAAACCTTCACGCATGAATGAATAATATTTTCTAGAGAAGCGGAGATCTGGTGTGTTATCATCTTATCATGCTCCAGGAAGTCACTATTGTATACACAATCATGTGTGAAAATTTCATGTCAAGCAGATGAATACCAATAGCAAAACAAGGACAAAATTATGAAAAATCATTAAGAGTGAATATTTCGAAATTTTTTTTACACAAAAATTTTTCACAAAATCGGTATAAACTCAGATCAATTTTTGTTTGGCATCATTTTAAACTACAACTAAAATGCAATTTTTAGGTGGAATTAGATTTTTGATAATGTCAATAGAAAACAAAATACAGGAAAGTGAAAGCAAGATAAAGAAAGTCTACAACCCCACTGGCACCCCCAAAAGTTAAAAATAGAACGAGGGGATCCTCCCACCCCTTACAGGAGACAGGGATCTCACAGGCTTTCCCTTGCATCTGCCATATGGGCAGGCAAGCCCCTCAGAGGGATCTGCATGGTCAGACCCCCAGCAAAACTGGATTGGGGTCGTGGCTAGAGGCTTGCCCGTGCCTAGAGCCTCAGCCTCAACCTCTACCTCTAACTTTAACTCTGATGGTGGCTGTGGACTTATTTTACAGGTAGGGGTTGCAAGCCTCACCCCAAACAACAATGTCAACCACAGGCAGAGACACTGCTATCTATGAGGGAAAAAAACCCTGGCTGCCCAAAAAAACTGAAACGGAGGCAAGGAGAGCAGAAGCAGAAGGGGACTGAGCTATGGGAGGTAAAGGACACTCACTCCTCACTTGGATAGAAATCTATCCAAATGAGAAGTGAGTGAACATTAAGAACATTAGCCAAAAGAAAAGAAAACTACAGCACTATGGAAAACACTACAGTTCTAGAGCATTCTCTTTAAATGCTAACAGGTACACCTATGGTCAATTTCCATAGCAACTCCTCCAGTACTGTTTTACCAAGTCCAATGATAAAGCTCTGGTCTCTGATACTAAGAACTTGCCATTCTCAACTCTGCAAGATTTAGAAGAAATCTTTTGGGTGTTCCTGGTATATCAGAACCATGAGGACCAATGCAAGTTTCATATCATCCCATAGATACATTAAGATGCGGGTAGATACATTAAACCCAATGAGCATATCCAGCAGAAGGCATCGATATAGCACTAAGTCAAGTTTGATACAGAACCTCTCACTTTTCAATTTCACATATCTTGGTAACAAAATGCATGAAAACTTGAAGAGCATTTGGAGGCGCTGTTAAGCTTCCGCCCATTAGTGGCACAGGCAATTTTACTTATAGTGGTACACATTTTAAGGCCCATATCACCACCTAAGTGCCTCTTTGGTGTAACCACCTAGAACCTGGGTATCATGGTGACATGTAGGTAACTTTAAACCATTCAACACATGGCAAAATATCAAGGCAATACATGGTGTGATTCGAACCTACGTGTGGATATCTGCCTGATCCCACACTCACCACCTTATCCACTATACCAACACCTCCCTATGGTGAGCTTTGGTTTCAATTACAAAATATGCATCTTTTATTGCCTTTACATGCAAATTTTCTAGTCTATTAGTACCAGGATGTGCTTTTGGTTGTGGCATTTGAGAGCCAAAGAAAATGCCCTTCTTAGCCCCAGACCATGGCTTGAATTTATATCTATGAATGTGTGCAATATCACTGCATTAGAGCAGGGGTTCTCAAAGTGGGGGTCCCGACCCCTAAGGGGGGTTGTGAAATAATTTATGGGGAACGTGAGAGAAGCAAGCCCATCCTTCACATAAGTAATGGTAAGTTGTTTTGAGAGAGAGAGAGAGAGAGAGAGAGAGAGAGAGAGAGAGAGAGAGAGAGAGAGAGAGAGAGAGAGAGAGAGAGAGAGAGAGAGAGAGAGAGAGAGAGAGAGAGAGAGAGAGAGAGAGAGACATACGTGTGTAAGTACATACATATACATACATGCATACATACACATACATACATAGAAAAGCAAGCAGATACACGGAGACAATGAAATGCCTCATAGGGATTGACAGAAATTCGTTGTTGTTGGGGGAGTGGGTCGCCACTCTGTCGAAGTAATTTGTAGGGGGTTGTAGCCAAAAAAGTTTGAGAACCACTGCATTAGAGTACAATATGCTTACCACCCATAATAATCTTAACGTCTCCCTCGACTTTTTCTTCAATGACTTCTGCAACATTCGTGGCCTTAGATCTAATTTTCAATCTGAAGAACACCACCTCTCCTCTACTAAACCTCATTTTCTCTTCCCCACCGAAGCACAGCTGTCTGAGGCAACTGACAGTAGCCCATTCTCTGTTCCCTCCTACTTTCTCTAGCCTCATTTTCACTCCAAAGCTGGATGTTGCGTCTATGTGCACAACGACTTAACTTGCTCTCATGCCCACACTAGCAATCTTCCAAGTTTTCCACTGTCTGGCATCAACTCAATAGCGACTCTAACTAAATTCATCACTGCTGTCTATCTCTCCCCTAACTCCTCTGAATACAGAAAATTCTTTGACTATCTAACATCCAAAGTGGAGCACATTCTGTCCCTCTACCCTTTCACAGAGATCTCCATCCTTGGAGATTTCATTGTTCATCACCAACTTTGGCTTTCCTCTCCCTTCACTGACCATCCTGGTGAAATAGCCTTCATCTCCATGACCTAGAGCAGTGGTTCCCAAACTTTTTTTCTGTCATTTCCTCCTGCACCCAGTTCAAGCATCCAGATTTCCCCCTTCATGTGTATGAGAGAAAGAGCAGTTAAAACACACTGAGACTATATGGCGCCGCCCATCTACAACAGGCATTTCCTCTCTCTCTCTCTCTCTCTCTCTCTCTCTCTCTCTCTCTCTCTCTTCCCCCCTGGTAGCTTCAAATTTCCCCCAGTTTGGGAACCACTGACCTAGAACAACTGGTGTAACACCCTACTCATATTCCTGACATCTTGGAGATACACCCAACATTCTTGACCTTTTCCTTTTCTCTAATCCTTCAGCTTACGCTGTTACTCTATCTTCTCTGTTGGGCGCCTCTGATCACAAACTCATTCCTGTATCTTCTCCTATTTTTCCAATTCCTCCTCAGAATCCCCCAAAGTTGATTTGCCTCTGGCATTTTGCCTCTGCCAGTTAGGGGGACCTGAAGAGGTACTATGCTGATTTTCCCTGGAATGATTACTGTTTCCATGTCAGAGACCCATCTGTGTGTGCTGAACACATAACAGAGGTACTATGCTGAGAGAAGAATATGACATCCGAAGCACAAGATCGCATAGTAAAAAGCTGAGAAAAGGAAGATGTCTGAGAGATATTAAAAAATATAGTTTCCTGCAGAGATGTATTGAGACGTGGAACAGTTTAGATGAAGAAGTAGTGTCTGCAACGAGTGTGCACACTTTTAAAGTAAGATTGGATAAGTGTAGATATGGAGACAGGGCCACACGAGCATAAAGCCCAGGTCCTGTAAAACTACAACTAGGTAAAATACAACTAGGTAAATACACACACACACAAAAAGTCAGGAAGTGGAAATGAAGGAGGTAAATTACAAAGTTGCAAGTTTGGAAAAGGAAATCAAAGAGTCTGGGGAGAAAGCTTTGGGCCTTACTGAAATTATAGAACAACAGATGGCAGAAGAGAAGATTGCTGAGAAAGTTGTGAAGGTTATTAAGTCAAATGAGACATTGGTGACGGAAACCATAGACAAAAAGAGATGTGTTGTGATATTTGGAGTTGAGGAGGATAAGACACCGATTAAGATGGAGAGGGAGAAAAACCTTAAAGAGGTGGTAAATAATATCATTGATGTGGTGCAGGAGGAGGGTAAAGACTTAGTACAAGAAATGGAGGACTTCCATAGAATTGGAAAGTTCACAGGAGAAGGTATGAGGCCAATAAGAATCAAATTTAAGTCACAGAAGGATGTGGATGAATTGGTGGAGAAGTCGTGGTTAGCCCATCAAGAAACAACAAAGAAGATTTGGTTGAGGAGAGATCTCAGTGAAAAGGAAAGAGAAATGTTAAATGAGTTGCGAAGGGAGGCTTTGATAAAAAATGGAGAGGACAGAAGAGGAGAAGAAAGAGTTTTTCTGGAGAATCTTGGATATGAGACTGAGAAAGTGGTTCATAACCCAGAAAAGTACAGTAAGAAAGGACTAAAAAAACTTAAGTGTGAGAGGAATGTAATGCATTCCAACGTAAATGGAGTGATATGAGGGATTTTAGAACTCAACGATTACTTGAGGGATAAGAACCCAGATATTGTGGGTCTTACTGAAACAAAACTGAGAGGGAGAAGACCTGATGATGGTTGGAGAAGGGAAATATAATGTTTGGAAAAGAAATAGAGTAGGTAAGATGGGAGGAGGAGTGATGTTGCTGGTTAAAAAAGATATAAAGGTGGATCAAGTGAAAGAAGGTATGGGAAAGGCAGAAGTGCTAAAGATCAGAGCAGAAACTAATGAAGGAAAAAGAGGCACTACATAGTGGTGTATGTACCACCTAAGACAAATGCATGGTCAGTACAGGAATATGAAGAAATGATAAGAGATACAGGAACATGTCTGGAAGAAATGTTGGGTGGCTGTGAACGAACTATAATGATGGGAGATTTTAATTGTAAAGAGGTGTGTTGGGAGGACTGGTCAATGGAAGGATCAGAGACAACATGGGAAATACACTATTGACACTGGCAATGGAAAATGTGTTAACTCAGTGGGTCAAAGAAGATACTAGGTTTGGAGGAGAGGGAGCATCGTCAAGACTGGACTTGGTCTTTAGTACAGAGCCAATGGTCATTGAGGAGATGAGGGTGGAGTGCCCTTTAGCAAAGAGTGATCATGCAGTTTTGGAGTTCAAGGTGATAGATGAAGAGAAATCTAGAAGAAATGAAGAATATAAAGTGGGAAGATGGAATTATGCCAAGACAGATTTTGGAAACCTAAAGAAATTCTTTCAAGAGACAAATTGGATGAAATTCAAGAGTGCTAAGGAGCAAATGAAAAGTGGAAGGAATTTATAAAACATACAAAGAAGGTGAGAAAAATTTGTACCAATAAGACAACATAGAGAAGTTGGAAAGCAGGACTGGTTTAACGATAGATGTGAAAAGGCTAGAACAAGAAAAGAGGATGCATGGAAGAGGTGGAGAAGGAAAAGACGGATTAAGCAGTGGGAAAGTTACAAAAGAGCAAGAAATGAATATGTGTTGATTAGAAGAGAAGAAAGAAAGAAACAAGAAAAGGATATAATTGATAAATGTAAAGACCAACCAAGGCTTTTTTACAGACATGTGAACAACAACATCAAAAATAGAGAAAGTATTGAAAGTTTAGAAGTAAATGGAGTCTGCAGTGAGGATCCCAGGGAAATGGCAGAGGTTATGAATGGATGCTTTCGGAAGGTATTCACAAAGGAGACTGCTTTTGACAAACCACTGGTAATGGAACAGAAAGGGATTATGAAGGAGTTTCAAGTAACTGTGGAGGAGATCAAGAATATGATGGGGAGTTTAGAAGTGAGAAAAGCTGTGGGACCTGATGGGGTATCAGGATGGATTTTAAGAGAATGCAGGAGCAACTGGCAGAAAAAGTTTGTGAAGTAATTGATGCCTCATTAAGGGAAGGTGTAGTGCCCCAAGACTGGAAAAGAGCTAACATTGTCCCAATTTATAAATCAGGTAACAAGAGAGACCCATTGAACTATAGACCAGTGTCACTTACAAGTGTGGTAGCTAAGATGTGTGAGAGGGTAGTGAAGAATAGATGGATAGATTTCTTGGAGAAGAATGACATACTTTGTGATTGTCAATTTGGTTTTAGAAGAGGGTGTTCATGTATGACAAACCTGATATGTTACTATTCGAGGGTGATAGATGTAATACAAGAAAGAGATGGTTGGGCTGATGGAATATATCTGGATTTAAAAAGGCCTTTGATAAGGTACCACACGGAGACTGATCTGGAAACTTGAAATGGTAAGAGGAGTGCATGGCAGTTTGCTAAAATGGATGGAAGACTTTTTGGTGGGAGAAGAAATGAGAACAATAATTAAGGACAGACCATCAGAATGGGGCTTGGTGGAGAGTGGAGTTCCACAGGGATCAGTGTTGGCACCAGTAATGTTTGCGGTCTATATAAATGACATGGCGGATGAGGTGTCCAGTTATGTGAGCCTATTTGCAGACGATGCAAAATTGTTAAGAAAAGTGAGATGTGACAAAGATTGCGAACTACTCCAGGAAGACTTGGACAGAATATGGAAATGGAGCTGTACATGACAAATGGAGTTCAACACAACAAAATGCAAGAAATTAGAGTTTGACAAGAGTGAAAGAAGAATCAGATAGGAAATGAAGACATAAAAACCAGTAATGAAGAAAAAGATCTCGGGGTGACAATTACCAATGACCTATCGCCAGAGAGACATATAAACAAAATAATTGGAGAAGTATTGAACTTATTGAGGAACATAAGAAAGGCGTTTGTATATTTAGATGAGGAAATGATGAAGAAAATAATTACTGCAATGATAAGACCAAGGCTTGAATATGCAACAATACAGTGGGCTCCGAACTTGAAGAAACACATAAGAAACTAGAGAAAGTACAGAGGGCTGCAACAAAATGGTGCCTGACTTGAGAGATTTGACTTATGAGGACAGACTGAACAGGATGCAACTTCCGACCCTGGAAAACAGAACAGAGAGGGGAGACCTGATAGCAATATACAGAGTGATGAATGGCATGGAAAAAATGGACAGGGAAGATCTGTGTATGTGGAATGAAAGAGTGTCGAGAGGGCATGGAAAAAAACTAAAGATGGCCACTTATAGGAGATGTGAAAAAATATAGCTACCCTCATAGAAGTGTGGAAGCATGGAATAGTTTGGATGTGGAAGTGGTCAACGCAAGGAATGTTCATGATTTTAAGAAAAAGTTGGACATTAGTAGATATGTAGACAGGACAGTACAAGCGTAGCTCCCTTCCCATATGTTACAATTAGGTAAATACAATTAGGTAAATACACACACGAAGATAGGCAGAACTTGGAAGAGGAAGTAGAAGAAATAAACAGAATGGGACCATATCAAGAAGGAAAAACGAGACCAATTAAAATACTAAAATCACAAGCAGCAACAAAAGAAATATTATAAAGAACAACAAACCTTAAAGAAACAGAAGGCTGCAAGGATACATATAAAGAAAAATAGAAATGAGGAAGAAAGGAAGAGATACAATGAACTGGCAGCAGCAGTAATGGAAAAAAAATAATGAAAGGTCAGAAGAGAAAAAAAAGCATTTTTTTTGGAGAATCCTAAGAGACAGGATAAGGAAATGGTATATAAACGAGAAGGGAGAGAAAAAAGTGGAACAAGTTTAACTAAAAATGATAAAGGCAAGAGAGTAAAAATGATGTATACTAACATAGATGGGGTTTTATCAAGTAAATTAGAATTAAGAGATTACAAAAGAAAGAAGAACCAGATATTGTATGCCTGGCTGAAACAAAACTAAATGAGGCAATCAAAATACACTTGGATAATAGGTATAATGTATGGAGGAGAGACAGGGTGGGTAAAGGAGGAGGAGGAGTCATGATAATGTTAAGGAAGGAGATAGTGATAAATCAAGTGGAATGTGGGGAAGGAAAAGCAGAAGTATTGTATGTTAAGATGCATATTAATAAAAAATAGTTAACAATCATTGTAACATATGTGCCACCAAAAACAAATTCATGGACTAATCAAGAATATAAAGACATGATAGATGACACAATAAGAACAAGAATCGTTAAAGAAAGGAAAAAGGTGATATTAGTAGGAGATTTCAACTGTAAAGAAGTGGACTGGGAAAATTATGAAAGTGGTATGGGGGAAGAAGCCTGGGGAGAAAGATTCTTGAACCTAATGATAGACAATATGATGGACCAGAGAGTAAAGGAATGCACGAGATTCAGAGGAAATGACGAGCCAGCGAGATTGGACCTAGTTTTTACAAGGGGTATACAAATGAATGATGATATAAGATATAAGAGCCCATTGGGAAAAAGTGACCATGTAACATTAGAAATGGATATAGAAGAGGGAAAGGAAGACAGAGACAATTCATACAAAGGAGACCGATTAAATTACAGAAAGGCTGATATTGAGAATCTCAAGAACTATTTTAAAAACAAACTGGGAGGAGATGGAAAACTCAGAGATGATGCAAGAGAAATATAACTTATTTTTGGAAATATACAAAACAGGAGTCAGGGAATATGTCCCAAAATATAGACCTAAAGAAGAAGGAAAGAAAGATTGGTTTAATGCAACGTATGCTAGGGCAAAGGAGAAAAGAGATGGAGCATGGAAAAGGTGGAGGAGAAATAGAAATCCAGCAAATAAGGAAAACTTCAAGGCAGTAAGAAATGAATATTTTAAGGTGAGGAAGGAAGAGGAAAAGAACTTTGAAAAGGACATTGTCGAAAAATGTAAGGAGCAACCAAAATTATTCTACAGATTCATAAATGGAAAAATTTGGCAAAGAGAAACAATAGAAAGGTTAAAAGGAGAGAACGGGATGGTGGAAGACCCAAAAAAGTATGGTAGAACTATTAAATAATAAATTCCAGGAGATCTTTATTAAGGAATCCAAATTTGAAAGGCCACAGAGTAATAGAGAGACAGTCTATATGAAAGAGATTAAAGTAACTAAGCTTGAAATAAAAGAGTTAATGAAGGAACTGGATGAAGAGAAGGCAATGGGACCAGATGAAGTCTCAGGCAGAATACTGAAAGAATGCAAGGAAGAACTAGCAAGTCCTATATACAACATCATAAAATGTTCAATAGAAAATGGAACAGTACCAGTAGAATGGAAAAGAGTTGAGGTGGTTCCCATATATAAGAGCGGAAGGAAGGAAGAACCTTTAAATTACAGACCGGTATCACTAACTAGTGTAATATGCAAGATGTGTGAAAGAATAATAAAGAAACAATGGATCGAGTTCCTTGAAGAAAACAAATTATTATCAAATAGCCAATTTGGTTTTAGAAAAAGACGGTCTTGTGTAACTATTATATGGAGTAGGCAGTAGTCACCTGCCGCCCGGTGGAATACTCCAGGAGAGGTACTTACGGGGATGTAGGCAGTGCTGCAGACTGAGTGATTCCCCGTGTCCTCTCTTCCCGGTTCCCTTTGTGGTCTCATTTATACAATTGAGCAGCTGCAGCCTGCCCTCTAAAGACAACTTCTACTACTTCCTACACTACACTACAACACCTTACACTTTTACACTCTCTTCAAATCAAAATTTAATAATGGCTTCACCACGCCCTGCCTCGGAGTCCCCCTCTGGGGAGGGGACCATAAATGTCCCCAGGTCGGACTGCCCTCTGCTGTCGACCTTGGGTGTCTTGACACTTCATCTAATACTTTCACTATCAATTTCTGCAACATTCGTGGCCTTCGTTCTAATTTTCAATCTGTGGAACACCACCTCTCCTCTACTAAACCTCATCTTCTCTTCCTAACGAAACACAGTTGTCTGTGACTACTGACAGCAGCCCTTTTCTGTTCCCTCCTACTTGCTCTATCCTCATTTTCAATCCAAAGCTGGATGTTGCGCATACGTGCGTAACGACACCACTTGCTCTCGTGCCCACAATCTTGAATCTTCAGAATTTTCTACCATCTGGCTAAGACTTCAATGTCACTCTCTAACTAAATTCATCTGTGCTGTATACCTCTCACCTAATTCCTCTGACTATGTAAAATTCTTTGACTATTTGACTTCCAAGGTGGAGCACATCTTATCTCACTTTCCTTTGCTGAGATCTCCATTTTAGGGATTTCAATGTTCACCACCAGCTTTGGCTTTCATCTTCTTTCACTGACCAACCTGGTGAACAAACCTTCAACTTTGCTATCCTTCATGACCTAGAGCAGCTAGTGAAGTTCCCTACCCGTATTCCTGACCGCCTTGGAGACACGCCCAACATTCTTGATCTTTTCCTAACCTCCAACCCTTCTGCTTACTCTGTTAAACTTTCCTCTCCGTTGGGCTCCTCCGACCACAATCTAATTTCCGTTACCAGTTCTATCACTCCAGTGCAGCCTCAGGACCCGCCTAAGCGGAGGTGCTTCTGGCATTTTAACTCTGCTAAATGGGAGGAACTAAGGCAGTACTATTCTGATTTCCTTGGGATGATTATTGTTTTCATGTCAGAGATCCTTCTCTTTGTGCCGAGCGCATAACAGAGGTGATTATCTCTGGCATGGAGCTATACATTCCTCATACTTTCTCTAACCCTAAAGCTAAAAAGCCTTGGTTTAACTCTGCTTGTTCTCGTGCTGTCAATGATAGAGAGGCGGCTCACAAACGGTTCCGTAGCCATCCAACTGCTGAAACTCATGCCCTATATATTTCTGCCCGTAATCATGCCAAATCTATTCTCCAACTTACTAAAAACTCTTTCATCAATAGAAAATGTCAAAGTCTTTCCAATTCTAACTCCTCTCGAGATTTCTGGCATCTAGCCAATAATATCTCTAACAACTTTACTTCTTCGTCTTTCCCTCCTTTACTTCATCCAGATGGCTCTACAGCTGTCTCTTCTTTTCTAAAGCTGAACTCTTCGCTCAAACCTTTGCTACCAACTCAACTTTGGATGATTCTGGGCATATTCCTCCTACTCCTCCACCCTCTGACTACTTCATCCCTAAAATTAAAATTCTTTATAAAGACGTTTTCCTGGCCCTCTCTGGCCTTGATTCTCGGAAGGCTTACGGTCCGGATGGAGTCCCTCCTGTTGTTCTCAAAACTGTGCTTCCGAACTCGCTCACAGCCTGGTCAAACTCTTTCATCTGTGTCTCTACTTCTATTTATCCTTCTTGCTGGAAGTTTGCTCACATTCAACCTGTCCCTAAAAAGGTGACCACTCCAATCCTTCTAACTACCGCCCTATAGCTTTGATTTCCTGCCTTTCTAAAGCCTTTGAGTCTATCCTTAATAGGAAGATAATGAGGCATCTATCAGCTCACAACCTTCTCTCTGATTGCCAGTATGGTTTCCGTAAAGGCAGATCTACTGGTGATCTTCTTACTTTCCTAACTGAATCTTGGTCATCCTCTTTAGGGACTTGGTGAAACCTTTGCTGTCGGCCTTGACATATCGAAAGCCTTCGATAGAGTCTGGCACAAATCTTTAATTTCTAAACTACCCTCCTACGGATTCTATCCTTCTCTCTGTACCTTCATCTCCAGTTTCCTTTCCGATCGTTCTATTGCTGCTGTAGTAGACGGTCACTGTTCTTCCCTAAAACTATCAACAGTGGTGTTCCACAGGGTTCTGTCCTATCACCCACTCTCTTTCTATTATTCATCAATGATCTCCTAAATCTGACTCAATGCCCTATCCACTCCTATGCTGATGATACCACCCTGCATTATTCAACAGCGTTCAACAGACGCCCAACCCAACAACAATTAAATGACTCAAGGCGAGATGCTATAGGACGCCTAACTTCTGATCTTTCACTTGTTTCTGATTGGGGCAGAGAAAACCTGGTTTTGTTCAATGCCTCAAAACTCAATTTCTACAACTATCTACTCGACATAACCTTCCAGACAACTATCCTCTCTTCTTCAATAACACTCAACTTCCCTCTCCTCTACATTAAACACACTCGGTCTATCCTTCACTAAAAATCTAAACTGGAAATTTCACATCTCTACTCTTGCTAAATCAGCTTCCAAGAAGTTAGGTGTCCTATGGCGTCTTCGTCCATTTTCTCTCCTCCCAGCTGCTTGCTCTGTACAAGGGCCTTATCCGCCCGTGTATGGAGTATGGCTCTCATGTCTGGGGATCCACACACAGCTTTACTAAACAAGGTGGAATCTAAAGCTTTTCGTCTTATCAACTCTTCTCCTCTAACTGACTGTCTTGATTCTT
>NC_059266.1:13360219-13382719 GCF_017591435.1 Portunus trituberculatus | reverse complement strand
CCTAGTTTTCTTCATATATCGCTTCCTTTAACAAATATTCTTTATATAGTTTTATTTTCTTGCATTTCTGAGTTTTACTGCATAAAAACCTGAAAACCAGCAAATTAACACCTTTTTGTTACTATTTTTCGTTTCTCTAGATCGGCATAGTTTCAACGTTTTTATAATTTTGAAGCGTAACAATGTAATATGACTTCAATATGCAAAATTTTCAATCGAGACATTTTTTTTGTTTTTCATAAAACACCTTAAAACACATAAATAAGACGTTTTAACAAATAATGTGTATAATCTTGTTTCGCCTGCCATTCTGAGTTTTGGTGAATAAAATGTTTGAAAACACCAAAACAACCCTTTGGTTTTTTTTTACATATTTCAGTTCCTTAAGCAAATAGTGTGTAATTATACGAGGCATGCGACACCCGGCCGCCGCCTCTTCTCACCGGCGTATCATTTAATTGCTCCTCCCTCTACACCAGTTATAAAGTGTTAGTATAAACTTTAGAAGTATTAGTGAAATTATTTGTACCTTTTGTCTATTGTTCTTTATATGCACTGTGGTCAATAAACTATCTATCTATCTATCTATCTATCTATCACATATACATACATATACACATACATACATATACATACATACACACATACACACACCGACTATGATCACGCCCTCTCTACCCTCGATCTCCCCACAATGGCTACCAGACACCAAGCGGCCCTCGTCAAGATGGGTGGAGGATTGCTGCGCCACTCACGGCTACGACATCTCCTCCCCCCTGACGCGCCCCAACCAATCCATGCCACACGACACACAAACGTTGTCATGCCACTCAGGGCCCCAAGAACTGACCGTTATCATCATAGTGCTATCCCCTCCATGGTGCGAGCCATAAATAGCTAAGTTAAGGATCTAATCTTCAGTCCCTCAATCCCCATATGTACATCTTTAGGTAGTGCTATCCCCCCCGCCCCATGGTGCGAACCATAAATAACCATTAGCAGCTAAGCTAATATTCTAATCTTAAGTCTCCCTCAATCCCCATATGTACATTTTCAGTATGTATGTACTGCAATTATACTAATAAACCGTATTATTATTATTATTATTATTATTATTATTATTATTATTATTATTATTATTATTATTATTATTATTACACACATACATACATATATACATACATACATACACATACATACACATATATGCACATACACATACATATAAGTACACAACCATAATGCTCATAAAAGGTGTTACAATGCAGTTTTCAAATATGTTTTTATTTTCTTTTAAACAACGCCAGGTTATTGATGGTTTTTATTTCAGTGGGTAAGGAATTCCACAGTTGAGACTGAACTCAGAATACAGTTTTTGAAGAGAGTTGTTCGGAACTGAGGGAAAACTAAGCTAACATTATTATTTCTAATATTATGAACTCTGCGTACTAACTCAAAGGTTAGATTTACACGATGGCTGTTTAAATCCTTGTAAATAAATAATAGAAGAAAATATTTGTGGATATCACGAAAGTTAAGAAAATTATAAGTAGAAAAATAGCCTCTTGATTCAAATTTTCCCATAGTAAATATACATCTAAAATGTTTCTTTAAGCTACAGCCAGCTTGTCAATAAACGATGGCCAGGTACAACTCCAAAGAGAGACAGTAAATAAGATGAGGAAAACAAAGTGTGTAATATATGCTGATTAATGCCACAGAAGTAAGATTATTACGAACCCGGTGTAGTATGCCACATATTCTTGATGATTTTACTTGTACAGAGTTTATTTGATCTAGTCAGTTTAGATTCTCATCTACAATGACCCCAAGAAATTTAGTATTTGCTACGCGTTGTAAAGTAGCACCTTCATGTAAAATGGGGCATGATATGCTTTATTGACCGGTTTTGAAAAAGTACATAACTCGTTTTACTGATATTAAGCTTTAATTTATTTTATTTTATCCACTGACTTACTAGATTTAATTCAATAATCAAATTTGAGTGTAGTCTGTTTATACTGTCATCACACAAGAGCAGGTTCGTCATCAGCATATATTGTGTATTTAAATTTAGAGCTTGAGTAAATGTTATCATTGATGTACATAAGGAAAAGTAAAGATCCTAAAATAGATCCCTGTGGAACTCCCTTAGAAACTCGTTTAAAGGAAGAACAGGATGCGTTGCAGTACACTGCTTGATATCTATTGTAAATGTAGCTTTTCAAAAGTTGGAGTGGGATTCCTCTAACACCAAAGTGCTTTAATTTGTCTGTTAAGATAACATGGTTTGAGGAATCAAAGGCTTTAGATAAATCAATAAATACGCCAGCTACAAATAGTTTTCTAAATAAATAAACTATATAAGGATTATACGATAGGTGTTATTATCATACTTATTATAAACATTATCGCAATATGTTAAACAACTGTATACGACAAGATAAAAAGTTCTTCTACACGATTCAATTCACTAATTTATAAAAATGACACTCGAAAAATATGGAGTACAACCAACCATCTTTTTACCAACAAAAAAGGATAATGCCACTTGCCATATTTTGTCTAATGAGAGAGAAAAAAAAAAACTCTCGGATCCCTTAGAAATCACTCAAACATTCTAGAAATTTTAGACCGATATTGCACCCAATCTAGACCATAACCTACCACCCTCGACCACTGACCCTGTTAGCTTTCTAAGAAGTAATTGTCCTCATTCATTGTCGGCTCCTATGATCATCCCCCAAGATGTAACCACTGTAATTGATTCCCTAAAAAATAAAAAAGAGTAATGTTCATGATATTCCTGTGTCTATTATCAAAATAAGTAAACACCAATTGGCATTACCCGACTCTATATTCTTTAACAAATATGCTACTAATGAAAAATTCCCTCAATTATTTAAACATGCAACCGTTACTCCCATTCATAAGAAAGGTGCCAAATATATTATAAGTTATTACAGACCAATATCTTTGTTAAACATTTTTTCTAAAATCTTGAAAAGTTAATGAACAAAATTTTCATACATTTCCTTGGAAGTAAAAACATATTAAATACAACTCAATTTGGTTTTGCCGCGGTTTAAATACATTTGATGCTTTGAACACCTTTTCGGAAGCAATCTATAACAGTTTTAGACAAAAAACAATCTTTGCTCAGCATCTTTATTGACTTCACTAAAGCATTTGACACTGTCAGACATGACATATTACTAAAAAAGATTCAATGCTATGAAATTAGAGGAACTATTCATGATTGGTTCCGTGATTATTTATCCCATCGAACCCAATCAACCAAAGAGATTAATTCTACATCCGCATCTTTACCAATCCATGATGGCGTACCACAGGGAAGTGTCTTGGGTCCCATCCTTTTCCTTCTTTATATAAATGATACAAGTACTATCTTTACAAATGTTAAAACCATTCTTTTTGCTGATGACTCTACCTTATGTATCACTGGTGAAAATCCAACTAATATGATACATATAGCTAACACAGATCCTCAAAAATTTCACAAACGGTGTATAAATAACTGACTGACAGTAAATCTAGACAAAACATTTTACCTGCTATTCACTAATAAGCCACCTTCAGCACTGCCACCCTTACTTACTCTGTCAGGACAATGTTATAAACAGAAGTGATAAGCAGACATTCTTAGGTATAACATGTGATGAAAATATGACCTTTAAAAATCATATAACGAATATAACTCTTAAACTTTCTCGAGTTGTGTCTATGTTGTATCAAATTAGAGAATTAATGCCTACTGATGTTCTGAAAATGTTATATAATGCCCATGTCTTACCTCACCTACACTATTGTACACCGGTTTGGTGCAGTACTTACCCTACTCATTTACTACCTTTATTTAAATTGCAGAAAAAAATCATTAGAATCATAACTAAGAGTGACTACTTTGCCCACACACAACCCCTATTCAAAGAAACAAAATTGCTAACACTTTTGGTATAAATAAGTTACAAATTGGTACTTATATGTATAAAAAGTAAAAAATAACTACATCAGTCATTTTAAATCCACAACACACCTATTTCACCAGTACTCATGAAGATTTACGTGTACCTGCACATAACCTAACAGTCTTTCAACATTCTCTTGCTTACCTCGCTCCTAAAATCTGGAACTCTATCCCTCTTAATTAAACAAATTTACCTTTTTTAAAATTGCTTCTTAGAGGAAGAAGCAACTTAAAAATATATAATTGCCAATTATTAATGTGTCCATGTTTCTAACACCATGATATGTCCCCATTCTCGCCCACTATTTTTCATAACTCATGATTATTTTCATTTTTTATTTATTATTATTATTATCATTATTATTATTATTATTATTATTATTATTATTATTATTATTATTATTATTATTATTATTTATTGCTATTATCAGTATAAAGTTATTTACCTGATTGCCTTAATATTGGAAGAGCCATCTGAGTTAGTGATTATTAGTTTTTGCCACTCTATGCACATAAGCATGTTATGTCTGCGTTATAATTCCTTTACTACTCAAAAAGATTTAAGCTTGAAATGGCTATGGTTGTATTTATTGAAGGGATAATAAAATGTTTAAATGTTTAAATGTTTAAATGAGTATCTGGAGAGAATGTGGCGAGGGAAGTGTAGGGATCATTAGTGAATAGAATATTGCTATATTTTTTTCTTTTATTCTACTTGTGTATTTTGTCCTCTACAGGAGCTGCCGATCTAAAGGCCTGACTTCGGAGCGATCTCGAACCACCTGTAACATTAAGATCAAGATCAGAATCAAGATCTAGTCAAAGGAATGAAAGCAAGGATGAGAGCAAGTAGGTATGACATGCTGAGAGAAGTGTGGAAGGGTGTGGCTGTGCCCAGTATTATGTATGGTATGGATGTGATTGCATGGAACGAAAATGAAATTGACAAATTAGAAGTGGGGCAGTGTAGAGTAGCTAGGCTAGCACTGAGTGCACCGAGGTACACAGCAGTAGAAGCCTTAAGAGGTGATATGGGATCAGCACTTTTATGGAAACACTTATAAAAGCGACACTTAGGTACAAGGTTAGGCTTAAGATAATGGATGATGCAAGAATAGCAAAGATGTATCTGTAGAGTGAAAGTGGAAGCAAATGGAGGAAGAGGTGCATGGGAATGACAGAGAGGAGTGGATTACAAGTTGTATGGGAGATGAGAATGACTGGGAGGAATTAGAATGAGCGTGAATGGATCGTGACAAGAGGAAGCAGAGTAGGAACTGAATGGGATGCGAGGAAATGGAAGAGTGAGATAGACACAGAGGTGAAGAGGGTGGGACTGAATATATGGAAAAATGAGATGGAACGAAAGAGTACTCTGGAATGATACTAGGAAAAGGAGGCCCCGATGTATGAAAAGTGGTACATGGCAGCTTGGGTGGTGATCTCTTCCGAGCTAGGGCAAAGTGTATGGATATGAGTGAAAGGAACTACAGGTGGTCTGAGTCCCGCAGCAAAGTGTGCCAGATGTGTGACACAGGGCAGGACGAGACGGTGGAGCATGTCATGCCTGTCGGGTGATGCAGTGTGTCTCCCAAAGTTGTAAGCACAGCTCTGGGAGACAAGAGCATAGTGAAGACTAGTGCCACTGTCTCTATGGCAACAAAGCTCTGCCTGATCACCAATGCTAGTATGTACAAAGTCCTTTAATGCTACTCTTAACATAGCCCAGAGTGTACTCAGTGCCAGGGTCCACTATGTCGTCTTGAAGGGTACATTGAGCAAGGCGGTCTGACTTTTCATTTAGTGGGACACACACAAAATGATAAAATTGATGAAAACAAGCCAATATAGAGAAACGAAATAAAAGTAACAAAAACGTATTATTTTAGTAGTTTTCAGCATTATTTGCACCAAAACACAGAAACGCAGGCAAAATGCATGATTACACAACATTTATTCAAGGAACTGAAATATGTAAAAAATGGTCTATTTTGGTGTTTTCTACCATTTTATGCACGAAAATAAAAAAAAAATGCAGGCAAAACAACTATTTACACCATATTCACTAAAGAGTCTTATTTATATGTTTTAAGGTGTTTTATGAAAAAAGAAAAACTATCTCGATTGAAAACTTTGTACATTGAAGTTATTTTACATTGTTACACGTTAAAACGAGAAAAAAATATGAAAATATAGCAAAGAGGAAAACGAAATAAAAGTAACAAAAACATGTTATTTTAGTTTTCTGCTTTTTATGCATTAAAACACAGAAATGTAGGGAAAAAGTATATATACATACTATTTGTTTAAAGAACTGAAATATGTAAAAAAAAATGGGATGTTTTGGTGTTTTACAGCATTTTAGGCACCAAAACTCAGAAAAGCAGTTAAAACAAGCATGTACACTATACTTGTTAAAATGTCTTATTTATGTATTTTTAAGGTGTTTTCTGTAAAAAAAACTATTTTGATTGAAAATATTGAATATTAAAGTAATTTTATATTGTTATGCTTCAAACCGATAAAATGGATGAAAAGAAACCAATATAGAGAAACGAAATAAAAGTAACAAAAACGTGTTATTTGAAGTTTTTAGCTTTTTTTTTTTTTTTTTTTGCACCAAAACACAGAAATGCAGGCAAAACGCATGTTTGCTCACCACTTGTTTAGAAAAAAATGAAATATGTAAAAAATTAGTTATTTTAGTTTTTTTCTAGAAATTTATGCACAAAACTAAAAGAATGGAGGCAACACAAGTATAAACTCCATCATTGTTAAAAAAGACTTATTTATGTGTTTTTAAGGTGTTTTATGCAAAAAAAAAAAATATCTCGATTGAATACTTGGCATATTGATGTCATTTTACATTGTTAAACTTAAACTGAGAAAACATGATGAAAAATAAGGCAAAATAGAAAAATAAAGTAAAAGTAACAAAAAAAAACGTGTTATTTTAGTGGCTTTCTGCTTTTTATGCACCAAAACACGGATATGCAGGGAAAACACACTATTTGTTTAAGGAACTGAAATATGTAAGAAAATGTGTTATTTTGGTGGTTTACTGCCTTTTAGGTACCAAAACTCAGAAAAGTAGTCAAAACAAGTGTATACACTACACTTGTTCAAACGTCCTATTTATGTGTTTTGATGGTGTAAAAATGTTGTATGTTGAAGTCATTTTACAATGTTAGAATTCAAATGAGAAAAATTATGAAAATAAGCCACGATAGAGAAACAAAATAAAAGTAACAAAATCGTGATATTTTGGTGTTTTTCTGCTTTTTTATGCACCAAGGCACAGAAATGCAGGCAAAACGCGTATATACACACTACTTGTTTAAAGAACTGAAATATGTAAGAAAGATATTGGTTATTTTGGTGGTTTACAGCATTTTAGGCACTAAAACACAGAGAAGCAGTCAAAACAAGTATATATACCATATTTGTTAGGACGTGTTATTTATGTTTTGAAGTTTTTTTTTTTTTTTTTAAACTATCTCGAATGAATATTTTGTATGTTCAAGTCATTTTACATTGTTGTGTTTTAAAACAATGAAATAAACAAAATAAAAGTAACCAAAACGTGTTATTTTCGTAGTTTTCAGGTTTTTTGCACCAAAACACTGAAATGCAGGCAAAACGCAAAATTATACATTATTTGTTTAATGAAGTGAAATGTGTCAGAAATGGGTTATTTCTTACACATTTCCAGCATTTTACGCACCAAAACTCAGAAAAGCACGCAAAACAGTATTATTTATTTTTTTTTTAAGTGTATACACAATTTTGTTTAAACGTCTTTTTTATATGTTTATTTTTTTTGTGTGTGTTTTGTAAAAAAAAAAAAAAAACGCTATATCGATTAAAAATTTTATATATTTGTCATTTTACGTTGTTACACTTTAAAAGGAGAAAATTGAAAAAAATACGTCAAAATAGAGAAACGAAACATCAGTAACAAAGACGTGTTATTTAGTGGTTTTCTGCTTTTATGCACCAAAACACAGAAATGTAGGAAAAGCACGTATATACACACACTCTTCGTTTAAAAAACTTAAATACACCATATTTCTTAAAACGTCACACACACACACACACACACACACACACACACACACACACACACACACACACACACACACATATATATATATATATATATATATATATATATATATATATATATATATATATATATATATATATATATATATATATATATATATATATATATATATATATTCCCATTTTTGCAAAAAACATAAATGATAGGATGTGTTCTTCTGCCCTAGTTTTCCTCTCCTCCTCTTCCTCGTCCTCGTCCTCCTCCTCCTCCTCCTCCTCCTCCTCCTCCTCCTCCTCTTCCTCCTCCTCTTCCTCCTCCTCCTATTCCTTATCCTCTTCCATTTTCTTCTTTTTCTTCTTCTTCTTCTTCTTCTTCTCTCTGAATTGGGTTCGAGAGAGAGAGAGAGAGAGAGAGAGAGAGAGAGAGAGAGAGAGAGAGAGAGAGAGAGAGAGAGAGAGAGAGAGAGAGAGAGAGAGAGAGAGAGAGAGAGAGAGAGAGAGAGAGAGAGAGAGAGAGAGAGAGAAAGAGAGGGGGGTAATAAGAGACTGAGATTGGAAGGATGAAACCAGAAACTGCCTGAGGATCTTTCGTATACTAATGAGATTTTAATTCTCGTTTTACCATAATTCCTAACTTTTGTCTGGCATACTCTATTTAAAAAAACAATTCTTTCCCATCTCTTGTTTTTATCTATCTATTCATTTATTGGCTTTTTATCACTTTATCATATTTGAGCATTTTAATTCTTCCTTTCCCCCACTAACTTCTGTCTGGCCTACACTATTTCCAGACCAGTTATTTCCTGTATATATTTCTTAGTATACTTTTATCATGATTTGAGTCCATCATTTCTTGTCTTATCCTGGTTACTGATCCTGACAAATATCCTACCGTTATCCCTGTTATAACCCCTGCACCACTTAACCCCTTCAGTGAACAGGGGCCACACATTAAGAGGCTTGCCCATTTGCCTCGCCGCTTCCCGGGACTCGAACCCGGCCCTCTCAATTGTGAGTCGAGCGTGCTAACCACTACACTACGCGGTGTGTGTGTGTGTGTGTGTGTGTGTGTGTGTGTGTGTGTGTGTGTGTGTGTGTGTGTGTGTGTGTGTGTGTGTGTGTGTGTGTGTGTGTGTGTGTGTGTGTGTGTGTGTGTGTGTGTGTGTGTGTGTGTGTGTGTGTGTGTGTGTGTGTGTGTGTGTGTGTGTGTGTGTGTGTGTGTGTGTGTGTGTGTGTGTGTGTGTGTGTGTGTGTGTGTGTGTGTGTGTGTGTGTGTGTGTGTGTGTGTGTGTGTGTGTGTGTGTGTGTGTGTGTGTGTGTGTGTGTGTGTGTGTGTGTGTGTGTGTGTGAATGTGTGTTTAAAAGTGGGCATTGATTTTACTGTAAGGCTGAAAGGTCGTTTATCACACACTAATCAGGGTAACAGCACCTTTGTGGAACACGGCGCCGCGCCCTGAAATGATGCCACATTGTACTGGAAGACACAAACCTGCTTATCTGTGTCTCTCACTAACACAAACACACAAGAAAGAAAAGCTGCAACAAGCCATCATGCCTTTACGTTTCACCTCTTGTATAAAAAACACTATCTCTACCCATTTATCATTTATATCTATCAATTTACCTAATCTTATTTCAAAGGTACCTATTAATTCAATATGAACATTGAACAATCTATAATGAGATATGATGACGCCGGACAAACAGATCACGTGACATTTGTAGTAATTGGTGACAGGTGCACTAATAACACACTCCAATGGATTACAAACACTAGGAAGCAAGAGTAATTATGCATCAGGCATAATTACTCATAAAGAGAGTTCTAGTGATAAATTAATTGTATTTTCTCTCATTGTTTTCATCAATAATATTAATTTTACTCAGACAACACAAAGGAGCATAAAGAAGACTTTTTTACATAACAAAAAAAAATGAATAAATAAAAGGTTGTAAGAATGAGCACGTAAAATTCCTACGAAAGATTTCTTTCTATCTGTGTTCCTTACAAAGTGACAGGCCAAGAGAGGATCTGATAAAGGTATTCACATAAAGGACGCAACAAGATTGATGCAAACAGGATTAGTATTCCTAGGACTCAGAAGAGGAAAATGCTTGCAAAATAGTACAAGTATTATCTTTTAAAATGATGTATGAAAAAACGTGCAAGTAAATAGTGTTGGATAACTAAATAAAGTTAATAATGAGCTTATTTACATAACATTGTGCCAACACTAATTATACAAAGAGATCAGATTACATCACGATCACATTGACTACAACAAACTGTGTAACGGTCACCCTCTCTAAATAAATGTTATACACAGATATTAGTGTAGATTGCTCATTTTGTTCCAAAGGAAACTTAGTATTTTTGTTACATTTTTTCCTGTAATTAATTTCTGTAAAAGGTAATTCATTTCAGCAAAGGAAGCTCTCGGCAGGCATGGTGTGGTTCAATTGTTACTGGTGCTTCCCAGGATAGGATTGAAAGAAGGAAAATAAGTGTTAGTGTCTGTCTGTTTTCCAAAGTGACCACCACTTCTTCCTATTCCGAAACACTCCACTTGATATCCTGTTGTAAACTTTGTTGCTCGCCGCCGGAATGTTGCATCTCTTGCTATCTTCCACCACCATTGTCCATGCTAAATGCTCTTCTCATCTTGCTAACTGCATGCCTCCCCTTATGTATTTCCAACCTCCCATGACTTGACTTCATCCAAGAGGGAAGTCTACCCATTTCTCCCTGTCTTTTGGCTAATCACTTCGGACCAGTAAGGAGACCGGACACTCAGTGGGTCTCTTTTATATATATATATATATATATATATATATATATATATATATATATATATATATATATATATATATATATATATATATATATATATATATATATATATATATATATATATATATATATATATATATATATATATATATATATATATATATATATATATATATATATATATATATATATATATATATATATATATATATATATATATATATATATATATATATATATATATATATATATATATATATATATATATATATATATATATATATATATATATATATATATATATATATATATATATATATATATATATATATATATATATATATATATATATATATATATATATATATATATATATATATATATATATATATATATATATATATATATATATATATATATATATATATATATATATATATATATATATATATATATATATATATATATATATATATATATATATATATATATATATATATATATATATATATATATATATATATATATATATATATATATATATATATATATATATATATATATATATATATATATATATATATATATATATATATATATATATATATATATATATATATATATATATATATATATATATATATATATATATATATATATATATATATATATATATATATATATATATATGTTACGGCCCGCCCGTAACATACTCCGCATAGCAGTGGTAGAGCAGGAAACCAGGTAGAAAGGCGTGTTCACCGATAGCACTTATCTCTATTTTTTGCACATAGGCAGGTGTGTAATAAGTGTTATCCAAGCGTTGGGATCATCATATGTTCATGCGAACCCTCAATCCCCTCACTTCGCGGATCATTTTTCTCGCTAGTTAGAATCGGCCATTTTAACTAGTCTCTCAGACTAATCTGCCTCCTTATCAATAACAAGTCTCCTCACTCTCAAGTCTCGTAACTAGAGTAATCCGGATCCCTCTTAACGTCGTAATTCTCTAGTTTACCCCCCTCATTAGTGATTGTACTCATAAGTGTTTGCTTAAGTATAATCTAGGTAATTTCCAAGGTTGCCTTTATTATCACTCTGCCAAGTTCCTCACTTAAGTAATTCGCTTATCATTTTTTTATTTTTTTTGTGTTGTTTAACATCTATTTAATATGGCTTCCGCTCAGTTTAACGTTGAAGATTTTTGTGCCAACCCTTCTCTGGAACAACTTAAAGGTGCTAATATCAAAAGGACGAATGGAAGACCATCGCTAAACATTTTGATGTTCCCATCACGTCTCAGATGACTAAAGAGGTCATTAAGAATGTAGTTGTTGAACATCTAGTGCAAGAAGGTCAGTTGCTAGGAAATGCCATAGAAGAGTTAACTCCCATGTCAGCCTCTACGAGGACTATAATACACAGTCCCCAGGAAGAACAGGATAAGAGTAGGATAAGTCAGTGGGAAATTGAGAAGCTTAGACTAGAATACCGGCTGCAGGAAAAACAAATGCAACTACAGGCAGAAAAAAGAAGATAAAGACCACCCCCAATCCCAAGGCTGTCTGGAGCGGTTTCACCAAACATTAAAATCCATGATGAGGAAGTATTGCTTGGAGCATCAAGGAGACTGGAATGAAAGTATCTCTTTCCTTCTCTTCGCTTTAAGAGAATCTCCTCAAGATTCTTTAGGTTACTCCCCTTTTGAATTACTCTATGGTAGACAGATCAGAGGGCCTCTCAAAATATTAAAGGATCAATGGTTTACTCAAAATACTCCTTCAAGCCCCAGTGTGTCTGACTACATCAGTAATCTTAAGAATAAAATCAGTGAGGTCAGATCTTTTGCTAAATCAAACTTCCTCAAATCTCAAACTAAAATGCAACAGAATTATCTTCCCAAATCTGTCATGAGAAGTTTCAAACCAGGAGACAAGGTTTTACTTTTTCTCCCCACTCCAGGCAATGCTCTTCACAGTAAGTTCATGGGACCTTATGTTGTGGCTCAAAAACTAAGTCCATTAAACTATGTGGTCCACACTCCAGACCGTCGTAAGGATTCCCAACTAGTTCATATCAACCTAATGATGAAACCTTACCACTCCAGAGAACCAGAGGACGACTTGTCTCGCACTGTACCTGTATGTCTGGTAGGGAAGGAGTCTGGTCCTGTGCCCCCCGAGGAAGAGTCCGACATCGAATTCCTCTTCTCGTCACCTAAAGGACGCCCCTCAAACAGCCAAATCATGTCCAACCTTGATGAGGTGTTTCTTTCCTTAACACCTTCACAACAGTCTGATCTTAAAAGTTATTGCTAGACTTTTCAGAAATCACAGGTGACCTTCCAGGACTTTGTACAACTATTCAACATGACATAACATTAATATCTAATGACATTAAGCCTATAAGACAACCAGCGTATCGCATTTCACCCATTAAAAGAGACTTGATGAAAAAAGAGGTAGACTATCTGCTCTGTCATCACCTTGCAGAACCTAGTATATCCCCCTGGGCTTCTCCCTGCCTGTTAACATCTAAGCCAGATGGTAGTAGTCGATGAAAGTAGATGATGAAACCTTACCACTCCAGAGAACCAGAGGACGACTTGTCTCGCGCTGTACCTGTATGTCTGGTAGGGAAGGAGTCTGGTCCTGTGCCCCCCGAGGAAGAGTCCGACATCGAATTCCTCTTCTCGTCACCTAAAGGACGCCCCTCAAACAGCCAAATCATGTCCAACCTTGATGAGGTGTTTCTTTCCTTAACACCTTCACAACAGTCTGATCTTAAAAAGTTATTGCTAGACTTTTCAGAAATCACAGGTGACCTTCCAGGACTTTGTACAACTATTCAACATGACATAACATTAATATCTAATGACATTAAGCCTATAAGACAACCAGCGTATCGCATTTCACCCATTAAAAGAGACTTGATGAAAAAAGAGGTAGACTATCTGCTCTGTCATCACCTTGCAGAACCTAGTATATCCCCCTGGGCTTCTCCCTGCCTGTTAACATCTAAGCCAGATGGTAGTAGTCGATTTTGCACCGACTATAGGAAATTAAATAAAGTGACGGTGCCAGACTCCTACCCATTGCCCTTGATAGAGGACCTTATAGATAGTATAGGAGTAGCCAAATTTGTAACCACTATAGACTTACTTAAAGGTTACTACCAGATTCCCCTCTCGGACGAGGCCCGAATAATATCCGCCTTCATCACCCCCTTCGGACTATACCAATACACAGTGATGCCCTTCGGCTTGTCTAATGCTCCCGCCACCTTCCAGAGGGCTATAAATTACATCACCCAGGACATGGAGGGAACATCTGCCTATCTGGACGACCTGGTGGTGACTTCGGACGACTGGGTGACACATCTGACCCGTCTTCGGAGGCTGATGGGTCGGTTGCAGGAAGCCGGGCTTACCATCAACCTGGCCAAATCCACATTCGGGAAGTCTACGGTGGTCTACCTGGGACATGTGGTGGGGAACGGCAAGGTACGCCCCAAGAGAGCTAACGTGGAGGCCATCCTTGGCTTCCTTGGCTCTCATGAGGTTCTTGGGGATGGCTGGTTTCTACAGAAGATTCTGTAGGAACTTTTCCACCCTGGCCGCCCCCCTGACGGACCTTATCAGCACTTCCGTCCTCTTCCACTGGACCCCGACCTGTGACCAAGCCTTCCAACACCTAAAGGCGTTCCTCTCCTCGGAACCAGTTGTCTGGACACCAGATCACTCCCGGCCCTTCCATCTACCATTGGACGTGAGTGGAGTTGGAGTGGGTGCTGTCCTACTACAAACGGACCCCACAAGCGGCATCCTCCATCCCATCGCCTATCACTCCGCCAAGTTGAAGAAACATCAACTCAACTACTCCACCATTGAGAAGGAGGCTCTGGCACTCGTCCTGGCGTTCCAACGTTTTGAGTGCTACCTTCATCCTGGTCCTCAAACTACGAAGGTCTTCACCGATCACAATCCTCTTACCTTCCTTCACGCCATGAGGAATCGAAACCAACGCACTCTTAGGTTGGCCTTGTTAACTCAACCCTTCAACTTGGAAGTCCACCATATCAAGAGGGTATACAACATCATCGCCGACGCATTATCAAGATCTCCCGTCTCACCTCCTTCATAAGCCCATTACGGAGGTCTTAGGAGAGAGGAAATGTTACGGCCCGCCCGTAACATACTCCACTACCATCACCTCCTCCGCTTGTTACCTCGTTCGCCAAATCTCCGCCTCCACTTCCACGTCACCGTCTCGTGAACCTTCCACGTTACCGTCTCATGAACCCTCCACGTCACCGTTTCATGAAGCCCCGCTACTGTCCCGAAGTTGGATTCACGCGGCCCCTTTCGATTCAACTGGAAGTGTTAAGCCAGCTCATGGCTTTCTGGAAGTCAGTTGAGGTCCAGGCCTCCACCAGTGAACACAACACCTCTTGGGGCTACCGTGGGATAAACCATCACCCAGCACTTCACCACTGCGACACGTCATAAGTATCACTTCCCCTTGTCCCGTGTTTTCCACATTGCTTCCATATAGGATTAGGATTATTGTTAGGTATTAAGTTGGGTTCTTTATTGTTGTATTTATTTCTGTGTTATATGTATATGTGTATGTCATTTTCCTGTGTTTCATGTTATATATCTGTGTTTCATGTTTCATGTTATATATGTGTGTCAGTTTCATTATGGGTTATTAAAATAGCTTTTTAAAGTGCTTCATTTCCTCACCAGTTGAACCTGGTGTTTTTTTTTATTGTTATTGTTCACCGGCATGCCAATCTTACCAGTTTAACCGGTGAACGTAATAATATATATATATATATATATATATATATATATATATATATATATATATATATATATATATATATATATATATATATATATATATATATATATATATATATATATATATATATATATATATATATATATATATATATATATATATATATATATATATATATATATATATATATATATATATATATATATATATATATATATATATATATATATATATATATATATATATATATATATATATATATATATATATATATATATATATATATATATATATATATATATAATATGTTAATGTAAACGTACTTGTAAAAGAAAAAAATCCAATATTTCAACAGTTTAAGAATAGAAATAGGAAACCAGATATATATTCCTTTTCTCTGGAGACCTATACACGTGTATGTTTTACCAGGTCTCCTATATACACATCATAGTATATCAATTTCCTTGTGCGTTAATATATCTGCCGTGCCATATATATATATAATCTCATTCCGTCAATACTATATACAAGGATTATATATATATATTCTCTCTCTCTCTCTCTCTCTCTCTCTCTCTCTTTTTTTTTTTTTTTATTTAAACATAATTTATACAGAAGAACATGTACCCAAAGGCGCACTGTCGTGTGCTACCTATTCTAAGGGTACTACAATCTATTTCTACAATATTTACAAGACTTAAAAATAGATAATATACAAGATGGTCAGCATGTAAATGGAGCACTGTTCTTTTCACTTCACTAGCACTATTCACGCACTGCACTACACTGAGTGTCACGTCACAAAGAGTGTCAGAGGAGTTGGCAGTGTCTGTCTCCACTTATGTGCCATCAGTTTGACACTGTGTGTGTTCATCTCCTGGACGTGAGGCACCGCGGCCGTGAACAAGTTCCACATCCTGGAGACGCGTCCTGCGAAGGTGCGTTGATGCTGACACCCGTGGGATCGCGGCACCTCTACGGCGTCACCACCATTGAGCACCGTTCTCGTGCTCCGTGCGGTGACTCTCAGAGGATGACGCAGCCCTGCCAGATGTGGCACTCTTTGCACCTGTGCCTTATGGAACACTACGATCGCCGCCACATCTCTGCGGTGTTCCAGTGAATCAAGGGACGCTCAGGCTCTGGGTGAGGTGGTATTGCAGCATCTACTAGCCGTATGGCGCGGCGTTGGATGCTGTCCAGTCTCCTTCTGTGTGTGGCGGCACAGGACATCCAGGAGAGAGCTGCGTACTAAAGGTGGGGCCGCACCTGTGCCTTGTACAGCAGCAGTCTCCCCTTCCTGTCGAGGAAACTGGCGATCCTTCTGAGAGCGGAGATCCTGTGAGAGGCTTTCTTGGCAATGGTTTTGACATGGCTGTCAAACCTCAGCCCTCGATCCACCTCCACTCCAAGTATCTTGACGGCATCTGGAGTGGGAGAGCAGCAGCGCCAAAAGACAACTTTCCTGCCATTGCTGCCATGGCGGCTGGGGACCGAGAGACAACCATTGCCTGTGTCTTCTCCGGCGCGAATGTCACTTGCCAGCGAGCACCCCACTCCTCTATCACTCGTAGCTGCTGATTGATGGCCTCAGCAGCCCGCCCACTGTCCTGGCGTGGATAGGTATAGGAGAGGGTGCAGTCATCAGCATAGGCCTTGACTCCTGGCAGTAGCTGGAGAAGATCATCCACGTAGATATTCCACAGGAGTGGGCCAAGAATTGAACCCTGTGGCACTGATGCCTCCACAGGCAGGGACTCAGATGTTTGCCCGTTGACAACCACCTTGAGGCTTCTGTCCTGCAGGTAATTTCCCAGGAGTCGTAGCAAGCCACCCTGGATGCCTTTAGCACGAAGCTTTTCCAGTAATCCGTTGTGCCATACTTTATCAAAAGCTCCAGCTATGTCCAAAGCAACCACTATAGTGTCCTTGCCGTCGTCGAGGGCGTCCTGCCACTGCCTGGTGAGAAGCATCATTAGGTCGGAGGTTGACCTTCCAGGTCTGAACCCAAACTGTTGGTCTGAGAGGAGGGCATTGTCCTTGAGATGGCTACACACCACCTCTGCCACGACCCTCTCAAACACTTTACCCACCACTGACAACAGGGATATGGGTCTGTAGTTTTTGGGTCCGTCCTGAGTTTTTTGTGTACGGAACTACTGAGCCTCCTTCCACACTGAAGGCCAGACGTTTTCCCGTACACAAGTTGTGAAGACTTGGGTGAGAGGGGCAGCCAGTTCCTGGGAGCATCGCTTCAGCAGGTGCGGGCTGATGTCATCAGGGCCGGTAGCTTTCTGTGTGTCCAGCCCCGCAATAATCGCTTCACCTGCTGATGCGTCACCTCCACCATGGTGACAGTCTTCTCACATTGCTGGACCAGCTGAGGCGGTGGCTGCTGTGGATTCCCACCTTCATTTTTCCAGCAAACAAGGAAGCCAGCAACTGTGCCCTCTCCTTACTGCTGGTGGCGACAGTACCGTCCTGCTTGCTGAGGGAGGGATGGATTCTTGGTGGCCAGTTCCTGTTTGTCCTTAACAAGGGACCACCAAGTTTTGTTTCCTACGCCAGTGCCACACAGTTTCCGGCGCAGGCTTTCCTCCCACTTTTTTAAGGCCCACTTGCTGGTTACCACCATCCTCCTGCATGCAGCCCTATGCAAGTCCTTGTTGCGCCGAGTCGGGTTCCTCTTGTAGCGGAGCCAGGCAGCATACTTTGCCTCAGCAGCAACACGGCAACGGTAGCCAAACCATGGCTGATCCGTCGGTCTGGTGGTGTATTCCCTGTGTGGGACGTGGCGTCTCTGGAGGGCGAGAAGGTGAGAGGTGAGTGCAAGTGCTTCACTCTCTGCTCCTCCCTGTAGCAGAGTGGCCCATGGGTGTGGGTCAGGTCGCGGCGCAGGGAAGCCCAGTCTGCTTTGTTCCACAGCCAGATGGTGCGGGTGGTGGCCTCGTCCTGAGCCACGCCCACTTCCAGCTGTGTCAGTACAGCGTGATGATCAGAGCTGCCCACGAGCCCCAGCTGATGACACTGAAGCTTGTCCTCCTGGTAGTCTGAGATGACAGGGTCTAATGTCCCTCCTCGTTCATGTGTGGGAAGGTGACATGATCTGTCAGACCCTGCACCTCCAGGAGATTCTCGTAGGCGTCTCTTTCCAGGTGGTGATTGAGATCCCCCACAATCAGCACGTGGCTGCAGCTGTGTGCCATCATCAGGTTGTCTAAAGTCTCAGTCAGGTACAGGAGTGAGTCAGGCCCTTGTCGCGGGGGGCGATACAGGGCACACAGTAGGAGGGCTGAGCGGTCTGCCAGCGTTACTCGGAAGTACATCATCTCCATCAGTGGAGGCGTGTCTATGTCGAGTAGCTGGGCCTGCATTCCTTCCTTGAAGCAGACAGCCACTCCACCTCCTGTTCGCTCCTGTCGGTCCCTCCTCACCCAGTGGGTGAAGCCCTGCATCCTGCCATACGTGGGCTCCACCTCACTGTTCAGCCATGTCTCTGTCACCACAACAACGTCTGCATTGTGTCGTTGCACACAGTTGTGGTATAAGTCTGCAAGGTTAGTCCGGAGACCACGGACGTTGCTAGAGACGACCTTTAGTTGGCGGCGGGGCAAGCTGGCTGTACCATGGTGAGGGATGGTAGTGAGCGAGGCCTGCTAGTCCGAGGTGGTGGTTAGGGTCCGCGGCCGACTGCTGGTACTGGTGAAGAGGAGTGGTCCACTGCCGCCCCTGGCTCTGATTCCAGATACCAGGCTGAGGAAGGAGTGGGCGAGGTTGTGGTAAGGACTGAAATGAAGTGAGGTGGTGGGCGGGCTGAGGCGCTGCAGGTGGAAGGGTGTGGCTGTGTGTCTTTCCACCGTAAGGAGCCGCTGTAGGAGACGCTCCTGACGTAAATCGTCAGTTCTGGCGTGGCAAGTAGCAGAAGTGTGTCCTTTCCGTGAGCAGTACTCACACACTTTTGCCTTGGCTCGCTTTTGTGTCTGCTTGGTGGCCTGGTGAGTCCTCAGTCCTTCGCTGCTCTCTCTCTCTCTCTCTCTCTCTCTCTCTCTCTCTCTCTCTCTCACCAGTTCGAGAATAAATTTAATCTTTTCGTGAAAAATATTCACCAAAATTAGATTCATCATGAGTTTAATTTTTGACCTTTTCAAAGAACAAATTAGCACGTTTTTCTTTCTTTTGTTGATATTTTTACCGAACTTTCTGATCAATTTTAATAGTTTCACTCCTGGAGCCAGACAGAACGTTTATTATTTACTAGTTTTTTTCATTAACGTTGTTTATATCGTCATTGTTGGCAGAATTTCTTTTTATCCAATGTCAAAATTATATTTATCATTTTTATCATTATTGTTTATATCAACATAATCTTTATTATTATTATTATTATTATTATTATTATTATTATTATTATTATTATTATTATTATTATTATTATTATTATTATTATTATTATTATTATTATTATTATTATTATTATTATTATTATTATTATTATTATTATTATTATTATTATTATTATTATTATTATTATTATTATTATTATTATTATTATTATTATTATTATTATTATTATTATTATTATTATTATTATTATTATTATTATTATTATTATTATTATTATTATTATTATTATTATTATTATTATTATTATTATTATTATTATTATTATTATTATTATTATTATTATTATTATTATTATTATTATTATTATTATTATTATTATTATTATTATTATTATTATTATTATTATTATTATTATTATTATTATTATTATTATATTATTATTATTATTATTATTATTATTATTATTATTATTATTATTATTATTATTATTATTATTATTATTATTATTATTATTATTATTATTATTATTATTATTATTATTATTATTATTATTATTATTATTATTATTATTATTATTATTATTATTATTATTATTATTATTATTATTATTATTATTATTATTATTATTATTATTATTATTATTATTATTATTATTATTATTATTATTATTATTATTATTATTATTATTATTATTATTATTATTATTATTATTATTATTATTATTATTATTATTATTATTATTATTTTATTATTATTATTATTATTATTATTATTATTATTATTATTATTATTATTATTATTATTATTATTATTATTATTATTATTATTATTATTATTATTATTATTATTATTATTATTATTATTATTATTATTATTATTATTATTATTATTATTATTATTATTATTATTATTATTATTATTATTATTATTATTATTATTATTATTATTATTATTATTATTATTATTATTATTATTATTATTATTATTATTATTATTATTATTATTATTATTATTATTATTATTATTATTATTATTATTATTATTATTATTATATATTATTATTATTATTATTATTATTATTATTATTATTATTATTATTATTATTATTATTATTATTATTATTATTATTATTATTATTATTATTATTATTATTATTATTATTATTATTATTATTATTATTATTATTATTATTATTAATAATAGTAATATTATTATTATTATTATTATTATTATTATTATTATTATTATTATTATTATTATTATTATTATTATTATTATTATTATTATTATTATTGTTTTTTGTTGTTGTTGTTGTTGTTGTTGTTGTTGTTGTTGTTGTTGTTGTTGTTGTTGTTGTTGTTGTTGTTATCACGATCACCATCACCTTGATCATCATGAACCAGTAATAGCGGGACACACCTCTAAACGTGTTAGAAATTCTAGTTATAATCTTACATGGGGAAAGTAGTACGAGTACAAGTCCACGTAAGCTTCCTCTCCTATTCAGAATTGAGTCCATTAGGCAAAGTAGAGTAAGGGAGGGAAGGGCTGGCTCAGGGCCATAGGGCAGTGCAGGGCAGCCTGGTGGTTGATGTGCGTCGCACACAAAGTGCTGGTGTATTCTTTGGAAGTAAATTAAGTAATGCGTTACTTACTGAAACTTTGGCTGTGTGTCTCTAGGAGAGGGTGATGCGAGGCAGACCGCTAGATAGATAGATAGATAGATAGGTACATTAACATAGATAGATAGATTGATAGATAAATGAATAGATAAATAAGTAGAGAAATAGATAAAGTAAGATAAATAAATAGATAGATAGATAGGTAGGTAAAAATAGATAGATACATTGATAGATAGACCAACAGATATATAGACAGATAAATAAATAGACACATGAATAGATAGATAGATAGATTAATATATGGATAGATAGATACAAACATACGTAGATACAGAGAGAGAGAGAGAGAGAGAGAGAGAGAGAGAGAGAGAGAGAGAGAGAGAGAGAGAGAGAGAGAGAGAGAGAGAGAGAGAGAGAGAGAGAGAGAGAGAGAGAGAGAGAGAGAGAGACTTATTGATAACTGACAGTTACAGTTACATGTATATTAGTGTGACTGTAGACTTATAGGCTAACATTACATAACATTACATTACATTACAGGTGAGATGAGGTGAAGTGGTACTGACATGCTAACTTTACAGACATTTCCAGGCTAACACTACAGACATTTACATGCAAATATTACATTACATTACATTACAGGTTAGTTGAGGTGAAGTGGTACTGACATGCTAACATTACAGGCACTTACAGGCTAACATTACATTACATTACATTACAGATGAGGTGAGGTGAGGGTGAGTTGAGGTGAGGTGAAGGTATTTACATGGTAACATTGCAGGTACTTACGTTACATTACATTACATTACATTACAGGTGAGGTGAGGTGAGGTGGGGTGGGGTGAGGTGAAGTGTTTCTTACATTCTAACATTACATTACATTTT
>NC_059266.1:13315219-13355219 GCF_017591435.1 Portunus trituberculatus | reverse complement strand
CTGATGATAAGGGAATGACTAAGGAAGTAGGAAGGAAGGATATTTACGTCTACTACCACACACCTCCCGTCACACACCTACTTCTACCACTACACACCTACCTCTACACATCTGCTCTACTACCACACACCTCCCGTCACACAGCTACTTCTACCACTAAACACCTACGTCTACACATCTGCTCTACTACTACACACCTACTTGTAGCAACACACATTTATCACTACACACCTATCTCTACACATCTGCTCTACTACTACACACCTACTTGTAGCACCACACATTTACCACTACACACTTACCTCTACACATCTGCTCTACTACCACACACCTACGTTACCACCAGACACTTGCACTGTCTTCTAACCTAACCTAACCTGAACTAACCTAACCTAAGTACAAACTAACCTGAAGTAACCTGATTTGAACTCACCTAACCTAACTTAACCCTAACCTATAGTAAGCCACCACCACGCACCTGCTCACCACAATGTCCAGCTGGAGAATCTGTACACGTGGCTACTGAGGTAGTTTTGGTGCAGACCTTTCCCGCTGAACGAACACCGACACCAGCGTAACACTATTACATAACAACTCATTGTTACTCTCAGCTGTGTTTGTCACTCTTTCCTTTTGTGACCTAGAAACCAAGGCAAGGACTGCTGCATGTTGGGTGACAGCCCGCACACACACACACACACACACACACACACACACACACACACACACACACACACACACACACACACACACACACACACACACACACACACACACACACACACACACACACACACACACACACACACACACACACACACACACACACACACACACACACACACACACACACACACACACACACACACACACACACACACACACACACACACACACACACACACACACACACACACACACACACACACACACACACACACACACACACACACACACACACACACACACACACACACACACACACACACACACACACACACACACACACACACACACACACACACACACACACACACACACACACACACACACACACACACACACACACACACACACACACACACACACACACACACACACACACACACACACACACACACACACACACACACACACACACACACACACACACACACACACACACACACACACACACACACACACACACACACACACACACACACACACACACACACACACACACACACACACACACACACACACACACACACACACACACACACACACACACACACACACACACATATAGTAACCAGAGCCATCGTTGCTTAACCTCAGTGATGTGGAGAGAAGCGGCATATAGTGAACACGGTGCGGTCGTTGGCATCTCCGCGAGACAAGGGAGTTTGGTTCATTTAGCCCCGAGGTTCTACATTGACGGAAAAACGCCCCAGGTATTAGCGGGGCTGGAGCGCGGGTGGTGTTGACTGCCGCTTGAAAACCCCTTGAGTGCCGCTCGGATCACTGCTGCTCCTTTACAGGCGCCTCATGAGGGCTGAACAAAATGTCATGATAAAAATGCGTTCCAGTAATGAAAGGGTTAAGGTAGAAAAGGGTAGAATTGACGCCTGAAATGAGTGGATCAAGGCAGGAAAATGATAGATTTGTAACGTCTGGAAAGGCTAGAAAAAGAGTAACAGTATTTCATCACTACAAATGCCACTTTTCTTCTTATTTCCTTCCCTCTTCTTCTGAGAGTGGCACTTCACGCTCCTGCCGCCCGCCTTCCCTTCACTCCCTGCTGGGAACCGTGCAAGCTGCTCCTGCCAACACACACACACTCTCTCTCTCTCTCTCTCTCTCTCTCTCTCTCTCTCTCTCTCTCTCTCTCTCTCTTACAATTTTCATTTGTTCATTTAGCGTTTTATCTTTCTTAATCTTTTCTTTTCTGTGACTAAGGATACCACACAGACAGACAGACAGACAGACAGACAGACAGAGAGACAGACAGGCAGGCAGGCAGACATGTAGACAGATAGACAGACAGGCAGGCAAGTAGGCATGTAGACAGACAAACAGACAGACAGACAGACAGACAGGCAGGCAGGGATGCAGACAGGCAGACAAGCAGGCAGGCAGGTATGCAGACAGACAGACAGACAGACAGACAGGCAGGCAGGGAGGCAGACAGGCAGACAAGCAGGCAAGCAGGTATGCAGACAGATAGACAGATAAGCAGGCAGGCAGGCAGAAAGACAGACAGACAGACAGACAGACAGACACACAGGCAGGCAGGACAGGGCAGAGACAGACAGACAGACAGACAGGCAGACAGACAGACAGACAGATCGACAGGCAGGCAGGCAGGGAGGGAGGGAGGTAGGCAGGTAGGCAGGCAGGCAGGTAGGCAGGCAGGCAGAGGCAGACAGACAGACAGACAGGCAGGCAGGCAGGCAGGTAGGCAGGTAGGCAGGCAGGCAGACAGGCAGACAGACAGACAGACAGACAGACAGACAGGCAGGCAGACAGGCAGTCAGGGAGACAGGTAGGTAGGCAGGTAAGCAGGCAGACAGACAGACAGACAGGCAGGCAGGGAGGTAGGCAGGTAGGCAGGTAGGCAGGCAGACAGACATGTCAGATGCCTACATCATAAGTGCAATATGAGAAATATGAAGATACAAGAAATAAATATATATGGAAGTATGATAGTTCGCCAGTATGTGGTGTGTAGTCGTATCCAGCCATAAAAGAGTTTAGGAAGGGCAGGAAGGTCAACAGGAAACATTTAATGACCCAGGTCAGTTGACCCAGGGCAGCCCGGGCAGATATATATCGCCCAGGTCATGTAAACATCCGGTGGTATTGTTGTCGTCTTGGATGTTGTTCATACCACACGTGGAGTTCATTTGAGCTTGTACTTGATTGGTGAATGGTACATTCTGAGGGGCGTGTTGTGTGGGTCAAGACACGCCCCCATAAGTTCCTGAAGGGAAATTGTAGAGGATTGGGGCAGAGAGAGAGAGAGAGAGAGGAAGCAGAGAGGACAACCGCGGCTCTAAGCGGGCCACCCTCGGCTGCATAGCTGGGGGCGGCGTTTTGTACTTCATATATAACCAGTAAGTGGAGCTTATAAGTTGCAATGCAGTCTTTTGAGGTAAATTAGAATGGAGGAAGAAACATGATAGGAGGTTTAGGTATTATGTGGTATTAGTTTATTATGGTTTGTGTTTGTACTTTGGTTCATAATGACGTCGTTATATACTTGCGTTTTCATCTATGAGTAAGGGAATTTGTATACGGATACCTACGTATGTGCATGTGTCTTGCTCTGACGAATAAGTTACATAACATATTTTCTAGTGTGTAATTGTGTACGAAGTTAACGTGGTTCCATG
Organism: Portunus trituberculatus; assembly: GCF_017591435.1. Taxonomy (NCBI): domain Eukaryota; kingdom Metazoa; phylum Arthropoda; class Malacostraca; order Decapoda; family Portunidae; genus Portunus; species Portunus trituberculatus. Next base: position 13,351,842 of record NC_059266.1, on the reverse strand, counting down.
TATGGGTACCAAGAGAAAGAGATTACTTGTGGGAAGTCACTTGTATGGAAATATTAATATTTGTCATTATATTTCGGTGGTGTTACGTTGTCATTTTTGTTGAACGGAGTCTGGTAATTATATGTGTATGGTAATATATTTGGTGGTACGTCATGTGGTTGCTTGCATTCATGTACCAAGTAAAGGTCATCCTTATATACGGGTAGCTGGGAAAAAGGGGTAATATTGTACGTACTACGTATGAGATTTACGGATAAATAATGCACCGTGTTCAGATGTTGTAATACGTTATGAAGATATAGTGGATGATGTTTGAAGTGAAATCCGTTTTGATGCGAAAGTACGTACGAGATTAATGTAATTCTTAAGGATGTTTGTAAGAGAAATTGTAATAATTGCAGTGGAGAAGGTGTCATACCCTGGCATGCCACAACCTGGTGGGACATAGCGTGATGCAGCAGTGGCACAAGGATGTAAATAATTACGTCTACGGGAGAATTGTAAAAGGGACCCTGCTGTGAACACGAGAGTGAGAGGCCTAACATAAACAAGAGAGAGGGAAACCAGACATCGGATGGTAAGCAGACCCAAACAAACACTCAAAACAAAATACTCTGGTTACGACGTTGGAGAGTGGTATAGTCAAGACGTGTTTCCCCACGTGTAGTTGAACAGGATGGGTGGTTTTAAATGGCCAATGAACAAGCAGTATTTCATGTTTAGACCAATGGGGAACGTGCTATGAGACTAGGAAAAGTTGAGCCTATGAAACACCAGTAAGGCAATGTTGTGTATACTACGTTTAAGGTTGTTTCTACTACGTTTAAGGTTGTTTCTACATTACCTTCGTATGTGTTCTCGTCCTTACATTGTCACACGTGGACCTCCACATGTCTGATCTCTGAATGGTAGATGGTAAAATGGGCGTGGAGAAAAGGTACGAAACCTTGAGTATTTAAAATAAGCAGAAACCAGCAAGAAGATTTCTAGAATCTTGGCAGAAACGAGAGGAGAAAGCAGAAGGCAGTGGCCGAGAGGAGGAGAAGAAACATTCGAGTCATGGACAGACTCTTTCTTGTATTAGTGAGTAAAGCTCTATAGTTGTTAATGCAGTCTAAGACAATGTTTATGTCATTTAAGTGAAAGGAGGAAACAAATATAGGATGTGTATTTATTAGGATGTTATATTAAGATTTTATGTATGTGTAGTGCAATTCCACAGTTGATGCATTAAGATATATAATATTGAGGAGATAATTACATATGATATATTGTGGTGTATACATTATATGGGCATTTATAGAAGTCAAGCATTGAGTTGATATTGAGATGCATCAGCTGTGAAATTGGCACCTAATGTTTGTGGTTTTATTGTATGTGATTAACATTGATGAAGGATTTACGGAGATAAGGATTTATGGAGATGAGCTTAACATTTCTAAGGGCATTGATTGAATTTGTGTGACATTATGAGCAATCTTGAAAAGTGGTGTAATTAATCTTATATGAATTAAAATTAGAAAATACAATACCGTATAATATATTACCTGCAGTAAGAATAAGTCTTCACTTAGAATAACACGATTGCAACTTGCAACGAACTTCCGAAACTGGTGGCAGCGGTGGGATATTATTGATATTATTGCAATTGCAATCATTGCAGGCGTATAGTTGAGAGTGAAGACAATTAAAAATTCGATCAAGTGCATTGGATGTCACGGATGTAGCGGATGTTAACGAGTAAATATTGAGAATAATTTAATGTTGCTTAATTGTAGATGAAACATATAGTTCATAAATTACGTCAGCGCTCGGTATCGCTTAACGGTAAAGCGAATCAGCAGCCAGCCGTCACAACCTCTAGAATGGCGCAGTCACCCCCTACATCTCCGTTTTCCCCCCCTAAACCGGCTTGCATCAGTACGGGGGAAATTGCGGAAGCGATCACTGACAATGCAAGGGATAATTTTTCCAAGGTAATTGGGTTACCATATTTTGTGGAGGTGAAGAAAGAAGCCCGTCGGTACCAAATGTAAAATGTATCGCCAGCGCTCACGCATGGATAAAGGATTTAGAAAATAGAACAATGACAAACTGGACAGACGAAGGGAGGATAGAGTTGGCCAAGCAATATGCATTGGACAGTGCATATACTCATATGACACACTGTGCAACGCAACATAAAATGATTGGGATGATGTGAGAAAAGCATTCCTTGATATTTATCCAGAGGATAGATCGCTTCCAAGCCTGATCAGTGAATTGTCATCAGTAACTCGACAGCCCAGAGAAACCATAACAGAGCTCTATATCAGAGTAGAAGGGATTGTGGCAAAATTAGAAAGCATGAAACCCACAGGTAAGGAAGTATATAATGATATATTTGTCTCCATCATTGTGAATGCCTTGCCTAAGGATTTTTCTTATATCCTTGCTGATGCAGATATGAAAAGCCTTTATTAGTATACAAAAGCTCTCAAATATGTAGCGTCACACCCCAGCCTTCAGCTACACGACGCTGCAGTACGCAAAGAAAATAGGGTTGTCCCAGTAAACGCAGTGACAGTGAATGCTGTTACTACAGATCACACGATGTATCGCCCTCAGAATGTCAGAAATATACATTGTCAGAGGTGTGGGCGAAATAACCACACCATTCAAAATTGTAGAACCATAGAATGCTTTAGATGTCACAAGTGGGGACATTTCGCGAGTCAGTGCACAGTGAAATTACCACCAATACCACCAAGGGCGAGGCCCACGGTAACTTGTTTCACCTGCGGGTACAGGGGCATGCGAGTAAAGACTGCATGAACAACTCACGTAGGTACACCACATATCAAACACAAAAAAAACGCCAATTTACCACCAACGCAACCACATGAATCGGTGGTAATCACAGCGGTGAATAGTGACACGGGAAATGTTTCTATTGAAGTTCAGATTGAAAATGAGAGTGTATTAGCCTTGATGGACACGGGGGCAGGGGTATCTCTTGTATCGCGTGACGTTGTAGACAAACTTAAAAAGAAACACATTACTCCAACAAATAAGGTAATTCGCAATGCGAGTGGAGATGAAATGTTGACTTCAGGAAAGACTAAGCTAACTTTGACAATTGGAGGTAAGATATACACACATGATTTTGTGATCAGTGAAGATAGAGCCTTGCCATCACAGATAATAATAGGTTTTGACTTTATGAAAAGATATAATGTGAATCTAAATACCAAACCTCTGAAATTATATATTGAAGGAAGGAGAATTGTTATTGTAGAAATACCCATGATGCATGCCATCATGATAACTGAGAGAAGTGAAAAGGAAGCAGTAACAAATGAATCAAAGGATAATCCCAGTTATAAATGCTCAGTAGCTCAGACATCAATATTACAAGGAGTACGAGTGAGTTATGTGACCTTAGAAACAAAGTTAGTGGATAGTGATATCGCTATATTCGAGCCAATTAAAGGAGTTATAGGGTCTCAGTTTTATGTCCAGGTTTAGTGAAATTAGAAAATGACATGGAGAAGAAGAAATCTAGGTTTGTGGTGAGGTATATAAATTTCTCGAGTGAACATGTGCCGTTAGAGCCAGGAAAACATTAGGCTACTTACAGTCATGTCAGAGTGAGGTTCTGCCAAGCGGGAGTGATGAATATACAGTGAATGGTGTGACAGAAGAAAATGAAACAGATAAAATGAAGGCCTTTTCAGAAATCATTAATCACATGTATCCTGAGGAACAAGGAAACATCAAATATTGAAAGAATTAGTTGTTAAATACTCCTCTGTCTTTGCTAGTGATGACGACATTCCAAGTATATCACCCTTTTTCTATCACACCATTCAGTTACAGTCCAGACCTACGTCCAAGAAACCTTATCCCATCCCAGCTTGTTTTTATGATAAGGTAGCTGAACAAATTAAAGTAATGGAGAGCCAGGGTATTATTAGACCATCCAGATCAGCATTTATCTCCCCAGTTGTTCCCATAGTGAAAAAGGATGGAAAAATTAGATTGTGTGTAGATTTCAGGAATTTAAATCAGCATGTGCTGAATGATTCTTACCCATTACCTAATGTGAATAACATTTTGCATAACTTGGGAAAAGGAAAGATGTTTTCATGCCTTGACTTGAAACAAGGTTACCATCAAATACAGTTAAATGAAGAAAGCAAGCCCTGGACTGCATTTGCAACATCAAATGGATTATATGAACATAATGTGCTACCTATGGGTTTAAAGGATTCTCCTGCGGCATTCTGTAGAATTATTAATCAGGTATTGGCTGGATTGACAGGATCTGATACTTTTGTTTATATTGATGATATTATAGTTCAAGGAACAGATCTAGAAAATCATGTAAAGAATTTGGAGAGGGTTCTTCTACGCTTGCAAGATGCTCAGTTGAAAGTAAACCTGAAAAAATGTAATTTCTTTAAGGATAGTGTAAATTATCTAGGACATATTATATCAGCCGAAGGGTTGAAAACACAGCCTAGCAAAATTGAAGTTATTAAGAACATGCCAGCCCCCACAACAGTGAAAGAATTACAGTCCTTCATTGGAATGGCTAACTACTATAGGAAGTTTGTGAGAAACTATGCTGCGATAGCTGCTCCCTTAACTAAACTAACAGCAGGAATGGTGAATGGAAAGAAGAACAATAACCACATAATGTGGAATGAAGAAGCTGATAGGGCTTTTAAGACCTTGAAGCAAGAATTAACACAAAATGTTGTTTTGAAATTTCAGACTTCTCAAAGCCGTTCTTTTTAACGACGGATGCTTCGAGCTTTGCCATCGGGGGATTAATACAACAAAGGGATAGCATGAATAACCTAAGACCCTTATCATTTTTTAGCAGGAAACTGAACAAGGCTGAACTTAATTATAGTACTATTGAAAGAGAGGCTCTGGCAATTGTATATGGGCTTAAGGTAAACAGAGATTTGTGCCTGGGTTACCCTATTTATATTCTCACAGATCACAGACCATTAGTATGGTTGTTGACCACCTCAAATGCAAATAGCAGGATAGTTCGGTGGCAATTAGCTGTTGCAGAGTTTGATATTAAGGTGGAATATATTCCTGGAAAAGCTAACAAGGTAGCAGATCATTTATCCTGGTTGAGGGAAGTGGAAATAAATGAAGGAACTGAACATTTGTTAGCAATAACAGAAAACACAGAAGAAAATATGGTGGATTGGAATCTGAAGGAATTAATAAGGTCACAAGATAACCATGAATTTTATGGCTTATTGAAGAAGTTAATGAGAGAGAATTTAACTGAGCAAGAAATAAAAGGAAAATTAAGTAAGCACAATATTGATAAGAGGTATAAGAAGTTAAAGATATCAGAATTGTCTCTAGACAATAATATGCTTTACAGAGTAAGTCACAACACATATGGAGAAATGACGCGTCAGATATTAGTACCCGAACAGTTTGTGCACACTGCTGTACACCTCGGCCACTCTTTGCCAACTGCGGGGCATGGTGGGCCATCCGTTACCTTAAGTAGGTGTCAGAAATTTGCATATTGGCCAAAAATGAAGGAGGACATTGAAAGATATTGCAGGTCTTGTCTCATCTGTCGTAGGCTTAAGAGGTCGGGGGACGCCCCAGCACCACTGAGAAGATACCCGGATGTTGAGAGACCTTTCCAGCGCATACATATGGATATTGTTGGTCCCATGGGTAGATCGGATAATGGATATATGTATTGTCTTGTTGTGATAGATGTGCTTACTAGATATTTGATTACAAAACCACTGAAAACCAAGTCGGCCGCAGAAGTTGCTAGAATATTTTTTGATGAAGTGATTTGTAAACATGGTATACCTGAGATGTTAGTGACAGACCAAGGTAGGGAATTTGTCAATTCTATATTACAGGGATTAACTGAGTTACTGCATTTCCGACATAGCAAAACTACAGCTTACCATCCTCAAGCAAATGGGATAGTTGAAAGATCAAATGCAACCTTGATTAACATACTGCGCACTTTGGTGCAAGATAATATGAATATCTGGGATACAATGCTCCCAATAGCTACATTTGCATATAATAGTGCTTACCACACAAGTATAAAAGAAAGTCCTTTTATCTCATGTATCTCAGAGATCCAACCATCCCATTTGAAATGATGAAAGAGGAACAAGTTTGGTATAATGTTGATGATTTTAAGCAGGAGATGGCAACAAAAGCAAATAGGGTATATGCTAGGTGTCAGCAATATTTAGAAGAAGCTAAGGAATAAATGAAAAGGCTCAATGTAAGAAGGCAAGGATAAAGACTATTCAAGTTGGAGATAGAGTATATGTCCGCCGAGTACCCACTGCAGGAACCCCCGCAAAGTTGCAACCCGCATATACAGGTCCTTATAGAGTGACAGAAAAGTGAGTGATGTAGTGGTCAAATTAAGAAACATTAGAAATGGTAAGATGACAACATTACACACTGACAGAATAAGAATTATCCATGAAGACAATGCTACCCCTCAGATGAACCCGAATGTCAGACGAGCATATCCGGTACACGAGCCAGGTGAAACAAGGGAAACCAAGTTGACATTGCAGACACCAGATCCTTTTCCAGTGTTCTCAGGGGATGTAGAGCACTGTGTAGATTCAGAATCGGATGACCATTCACTATCAGAAGCGACTCATGGTGTTGATGAGGAAATTCATAATGTAACTGAGAATTTGCAAGAAGAATATCAAGGTGAAGCTACCACGTCAGTCCCATACAGTTTACGGTCGAGGACAAGTGTGCCGAATCTTCCGTTTGTAATGCATAAGCCCTTAGAATATAGTAAAAGAAAATAAATAAAATAAAATAAAATGAAATGTTCCTTTGCAGACTGTGGGGCTATGCATGGGATACGTTCAAGCCTGGGATGTACCCCAAAGCTCACCTCCTCAACAAGGGATGAGTTTCTCCCAAGACCATCAACTACTTGTAACTGGACAAGCTTATGTGGTGCCTTTTTTGTTGAAATTGGAGGATATCTATGAGCCAATTAAAAAAACCATCAATATCACTCAGAATATAATATATAATTTAAATGAAATTGCAGGAGATGATTTTATCATCAATCAGAATATGATATATAATTTAGATGAAATTGAGGGAGATGATTTTATCTTGTTTACCTCTTTGATTTCTCAGCATATCCTGGCTTTTCAAGAAAGATTAAAAAATTTGCATGCTTCAATGCAGGATTTCCTAATGCATATTGTGGCCAATGACATTCCTCAACCTAGAAGAAAAAAAAGGGGGGCAATAAATTTTATAGGATCTTTTGCAAACACATTATTTGGGACTGCTACACAAGATCAAGTTGATATTATTCATAAAAGATTACAATCGTTAGACTCCTTCACAGAAGAGGAAAGAAAACTCCTCAATGTTCATTCCCATGTTATCAATGTCACTCTCAATGAACTAACAAATGTTCATCAAACATTGGAAAAACTAGAAACTGCTACCCGTGTTACTAAGACCCTTATGACTAAGATGGAAAACATATAGAAAATAATGAAAATCCATTCTTTCACTGGAGATTTTACTGCATGTCCAGCTAGCCTTGACATCCATTGCAGCTGATCATATTAATTTTAAGATAGGATTACAAAGTATGATGGAAACCCATATTTCTCCTAATATTGTGACAAATGCATTTTTATTACAACTTTTAGATGAGATATCAGTTAAACATGAGTTATTGTTTCCTCCTAAACCAGAATATTTAGGATTACACAGAGCTGCTATTCGTGTAATCCATAAGACTGCATTACATGACTTGAGCTTCTACTTACTCGTTCCTTTGCGAGGAATTCCAGCTGACACCTTTGATGTCTTCAGGATGACCTCCCTTCCTTTTCCTATTTCTAAATCAGATGCTTTTTTAATGCATCAACCTTCAAGGAAATATTTAGTGATTAACAAGGCAAGAAATCAATTTTTTGACTGATGATTTTGATGATTGTAGGATGTCTGATGATATATTGATATGTCCTCCCAACCAACCTATATATTCCACTAACACTGATTGTTGTGAGGTTGCTATTTTTCTGCACAAGCCTTCTGTCTCTGATATATGTAACACGCTGATTGTGAAGTCTTTCAAGCCTATTTTTGTTGATCAGCCATCTGGGTGGAATTATGCCACAAGCAAACCACTAGATATTACTGTGAATTGTAACAACTCCTCCATTCCTACTACTAGACACATTATTAATGGTACTGGCCTTCTGAAAGTGAGTCAGGTTGTTCTATACATAGTGATACATTTTCTCTCCCTGCTTCCTCTCATTATATTGCTGAAGCTCCTATGGTTATTCAACCTTATCCCCTTACTACTCCCATTGCCTTCTCATCCTGGGAACATTCTGTTATTGTGAATACCACTAATATCAGCATTCCCGACAGTTTTGGTCTTGAGCCCTGGTCTGTCCCAAAATATATTGCACATATGCAGCCGCTGGCGAAACAGTCCCCTCCTACGGCACTCGACTGGCACAACTGGAAGGACTGGCTCTGGATCCTATTGCCTATTGGGGTCATCGCGGCCGGCCTGGTGGCCTACCGCATCTACCGACCCTGTGCACTCCTTGGCTTGGCACAGGCTGCGCCAGCCCAGGTGACTGTCAGCACACAACGCCAGCTCAATCCAGAGGACACCGCTTATCACGCATGCCCTCACCACTAGCAGTTCGCGCCGGGACGCGCTACTAAGGATGGGGGTATGTCATACCCTGGCATGCCACAGCCTGGTGGGACATAGCGTGATGCAGCAGTGGCACAAGGATGTAAATAATTACGTCTACGGGAGAATTGTAAAAGGGACCCTGCTGTGAACACGAGAGTGAGAGGCCTAACATAAAAAAGAGAGAGGGAAACCAGACATCGGATGGTACGCAGACCCAAACAAACACTCAAAACAAAATACTCTGGTTACGACGTTGGAGAGTGGTATAGTCAAGACGTGTTTCCCCACGTGTAGTTGAACAGGATGGGTGGTTTTAAATGGCCAATGAACAAGCAGTATTTCATGTTTAGACCAATGGTGAACGTGCTATGAGACTAGGGAAAAGTTGAGCCTATGAAACACCAGTAAGGCAATGTTGTGTATACTACGTTTAAGGTTGTTTCTACTACGTTTAAGGTTGTTTCTACATTACCTTCGTATGTGTTCTCGTCCTTACATTGTCACACGTGGACCTCCACATGTCTGATCTCTGAATGGTAGATGGTAAAATGGGCGTGGAGAAAAGGTACGAAACCTTGAGTATTTAAAATAAGCAGAAACCAGCAAGAAGATTTCTAGAATCTTGGCAGAAACGAGAGGAGAAAGCAGAAGGCAGTGGCCGAGAGGAGGAGAAGAAACACAGACAGACAGACAGGCAGACAGGGAGGGAGGGAGGTAGGCAGGCAGGCAGGCAGGCAGGCAGGCAGGCAGGCAGGCAGACAGACAGACAGACAGACAGGCAGGCAGGGAGGTAGGCAGGTAGGCAGGTAGGCAGGCAGACAGACAGACAGACAGACAGGACAGGCAGAGGGAGGTAGGCAGGTAGGTAGGCAGGGAGACAGACAGACAGACAGACAGACAGACAGACAGACAGGCAGATAGTCAGGGAGACAGGTAGGTAGGCAGGTAAGCAGGCAGACAGGCAGGCAGGGAGACAGGTAGGTAGGCACGTAGGCAGGCAGACAGACAGACAGACAGACAGGCAGGCAGGGAGGTAGGCTGGTAGGCAGGCAGGCAGACAGACAGACAGCAGGCAGAGAGGCAGGTAGGTAGGCAGACAGTAGGCAGGCAGGCAGGTAGACAGACAGACAGACAGACAGACAGACAGACAGACAGACAGACAGGCAGGGAGGTAGGCTGGTAGGCAGGCAGGCAGACAGACAGACAGACAGACAGACAGGCAGGCAGGTAGGCAGACAGACAGACAGTCAGACAGGCAGGCAGGGAGGCAGGTAAGTAGGCAGGTAGGCAGGCAGACAGACAGACAGACAGACAGACAGACAGAGACAGACAGACCGACAGGCAGGTAGGGAGGTAGGCAAACAGACAGACAGACAGACAGACAGTCAGGGAGGTAGGCAGGTAGACAGGCAGACAAACAGACAGGCAGGCAGGGAGACAGGTAGGTAGGCAAGCAGACGGACAGACAGACAGACAGACAGGCAGACAGACAGACAGGGAGGTAGGCAGGTAGGCAGGCAGACAGACAGACAGGCAGGCAGGGAGGCAGGTAGGTAGGCAAGCAGACAGACATACAGACAGACAGACAGACAGACAGGGAGACAGACAGAAAGACAGACAGGCAGGCAGGGAGGCAGGTAGGCAGGCAGGCAGGCAGACAGACAGACAGACAGACAGTGTTACGACCGTCAGATATTTAATATATTGTATTGTGTTTTAGCTTAAGTTGTGATGGCGCCCTGACAGTAATATCTTCGTCGTGTATATATTTGTAATGCTTTCAGGACGGCCTTTCTTATGTATGTAATATTTACCCATTTATTATTTTATTGTATGTTACATTAGTGTTTCGTGATTCGTATACATTTATTGTAATAATGTACTTCTATGCTTCTAGTGTAAGCGGGTGCCTGTCGGATATTTTAGAGAGTGTCGTTACGTCATGTTTGCTATTGTCTTTGTGAGAGGAAGGCGATGGTGCCGGGACCAATGAGATGGTATTCTGATCACGCCCTCTGGCAGGTTTAGAGAGTGTTAGCCAATGGGTGCTCAGATGACATCATGTGACGTAATGTTTTCCCCTCGGACAAAGGCCTGTGAACCGACGCCACAATCTCAGACCACACTGGAGTGCCTGAAGGCTTGGACCTGTGACCGCCACTCCGCTCCCTTCATATCTCTGGCTGAGTATCTTACTCCTTATTTCTCTGATCGTAGGGATTCTGGTTCTCCTTGGCACTTATTTAAGTCACTGTGTTTTGTGACGTGTGAATATTTTGGGTGTTTTGGGTGTTATCTGGTATATATGGTGATTTCTCTTTCTCCAGCGCAGGAGACGCTGTCGTCCATTTTGTGAGCGGGTAAGCCAAGAGAGATTTTGGGTGTTTATTGTGGTTGTATTACCTAACAATCATATTATTTGTGGTGATTTACTCATTATTGTGTGTACCAGCCAGAGGGGAGGGCAAGTGTGTGGTGAATTTATTTACTTATTACTTCTAGTAAGTGTGGTACTTATTTATTTATTTTTGTGGTCTCATATTACACCTTTTTTCACCCTTAAGTATCTTATTTATTATATTTCTTGGTGCTAATGAGTTATTTCTTTTGTTGTGTATGTGGTGTTGAGCTGCAGGTGTGTTGACACCCCCACGGGTGACTTATTTCAGTATTGAGCAGTTAGGTTAAACTTATTTACCTGATTTATTATATTTTGTGATTCTATATTTTTGTGAGTGCTATTATTTTCTCTATTTGGATGTGATTACTATACTTTTAACTTTCCACGGACCTTAAGTTTAATTTTGTTTGTTGTTAAGTTAACTTTGCTTATTTTTGTTAATAAATTAGTTAAGGATTTAAATTATTTCTCTTAACCTTTCCTTATTATTAGTTTTTCAGTTCTGTTACACCCTTGAACAGCCTTTTGCGTTAAGAACCGTTGCATTGAAGCCAAGTCACTCTTGACTACTTATCTTAATTTTTGTATTTAATAAGAGTGATTAATCTAATCAGTGACTGGTGCCCACAGCTCCTTGAGGGCACTGGGTCCGGCTGCTTGAAGGTCGTAACAACAGACAGACAGACAGACAGACAGGCAGACAGACAGACAGACAGGGAGGCAGGCAGGCAGGCAGGCTGGCTGGCTGGCTGTAGACAAAGATAGACAGACTGACAGACAGACAGACAGACAGACAGACAGGCAGGCAGGCAGGGAGGCAGGCAGGCAAACAGGTAGGCAGGCAGGCAGGCAGGCTGTAGACAGAGACAGGCAGACAAACAGACAGACAGGCAGGAAGGCTGTAGACAGAGACAGACAGACAGACAGACAGACAGACAGGCAGGCAGGGAGGCAGGCAGGTAGGCTGTAGATAGAGAAAGACAGACAGATAGACAGACAGACATGCAGGCAGGTAGGAAGGGAGGCAGTCAGGCAGACTGCAGACAGAGACAGACAGACAGACAGAGAGAGACAGACAGACGGACAGGCATTCAGACAGGCAGGCAGGCAGACAGGCTGTAGACAGAGACAGACAGACAGGGAGAGAGAGAGCTCCGGAGTTTATCAGTAGAAGGAATGTTAATTAATGGCACAGTCACTCGAGCATTTTCTGGACAGCATTGCCTGTCTCTGTTAGCGCCTTATTCAAAAACATTTCCCTCCCTCACCGTGACCATTTTTCAAAGACTACAGAGACGATTGGCTGAGCCCTAAGTAGCATTCCTTCTGTTCATAATGCAGAAAAAGTGACAACTTGTCACTAGAATTACAGAAACATCCTTAAAACCTGTGTCACTTCAAGTAGACATCTTTGAATATAGTGAAGGTGCGGTGAGGAAGTGTTAGAGTAATAGATCCAACAATTATTCTCCAGTATAAGGCTCAGAGATAAGTGGAGGAGCAAGGACCTCACACTGGTTAGTAGGTAATGAAGAAAAACCTAACCAAATCACAGGGAAAGTGTCAAGCTGCAATGTTCTGCCAAGCCAATATCGACACACTCCCTGCATGGTCACACGGAGTTCCAGAGTTCCTTTTCTTTTTTTCCTCTTTTCTTATGAGTTGTAGCGCCGATTTCTGCCTCGTGTTTAGATCGTGCCGTGTCTGACAGTGACAAAATAAAACAAACCAAACGCCGCTGTCTGCCACACAACACTTGCTGCGTTATTCAGAGTGCTGGGATTACGGAGCACCGTCGCCCCCTCCACTTGTTAACTCTTGCAGTAGCGAAGTGAACCGAATAGTGATGGCAGATGGCAAAATATAGGTAACAAAAAGCATAGAGAGTTTGTGCGTTTACATATTACTGAAGTGGCTAAAAGAGTGAATATACCAGTTAACTCTTGCATTAGTTGCTTGAAGTGGCTAAAAGAGTGAACATACCAGTTAACTCTTGCATTAGTTACTGTGTAGACAGAACAGTGACGGAGGAAAGGAAAGACAGAAACAAACAAAGGATTTCAGTGTTGACTAGTGACATGGCTGAAAAAAGAGTTATTAGTGAGGTGGCTGGAATAATATTAGTCACTAGAAAATCATGACAAACAATTTGAGAACAGTCAGTTTCACTATCACTGAGTATAAAAACACGCTTGAAAATCCCCGTAACTTTCACTAGAGCTGCTAAATCATTACTAGCATTACTAGCATCACTAACACTCCTTTGAAACCCTCAGTAACTTCCATTAGAGCTTGTTTGGCACTAGAAGTTAACCAAGGGCATCACAAAGAGAAAAAAAAGGAAAAGAAAAAAATCTCACCGGAAATGCCAGTCGCCTTGCATGTCCGAGAGAGTTAGTCCCCCAAAAAGGGATAACTATTTGACATGTTTCTTGTGTCTAATACTTTGTTAGCGCACATACACGTAGTTCATAGTTCACGGTTTTATTGGCCACAACATCATGTACACACTACAGAGAAAGTCATTTAACAATATTGGTCTATGGGTCCAACATAATTCAGTGCCATAGAATTCATATTTATTACATGGAAAAGATAACATGACACCAATGACAACCAATGTATCAAAACTAATTACCAAAACACGCCAAATTATAACTGACTATGAGTGTATAAGTTCAAGATAGAGCTTGTAATAATACATGAACTTGTATCGTGAAAGAGCCACTGCACATTTCTTGCATTGTAGTGAATGTATGTGTGTCTCGAATGTGTTGCGAGAGGGGACACTGCTGGATTGCATAAACCTGTGTCGGCACCTGTCCGCAGGGACACCGCCGCTCCTCTAGAGGCAGGCGGCCACACCACCCCCCCTATTCCACCTTCCCACCCCAACTGCTAACCAGTGTGCTGAGAGACGAAATCCAGTGAAAAAAAACCTTAGGTGTTCTGTGATTCCTTTCCTGCATGAGTAAATGTCATGAACTGATAAACTAGGATTAATTTGTTTATGTGTTGCTCTCCTGGATGAATTTGAGGAAGATGTGTCACGCTTAAGTCTTCCCGTCATCATTTTAAAGAACATTCTTTGTCAGCCTAGCACGAGGTCCTTTAGTGGAGAGTAACCCAATTCCACATAGCATGTGTCATTACAAGTTGATGTTCTTACCCCAAGCAGTTGTTTAATACACAAGTTGTACAGTTCAGTTACAGGCCTCAAAGCAGCATTTAGCCAAGACTCACTGTCGTACACTTTCTTGATGTAGATCGTGTGATTCTCTCTCTCTCTCTCTCTCTCTCTCTCTCTCTCTCTCTCTCTCTCTCTCTCTCTCTCTCTCTCTCTCTCTCTCTCTCTCTCTCTCCCCATTAGATATTTTCATTCATTCATTTAGTATTATTTCATTTTTTTCTTAAGCTTTTTTTCTTTATTGTTATGAGGGTGCCAGGTAAGGGATAAAAAGTTAATAGGGAGAGGAAACCAAAGGATTTTTACCACTTCTAGAAGAATATATATAATAATACACGTAGGAAAGACGTCAGAGCCGGTTGACTTTTTCATGTAAGAGAAACTTTGACCACGAGCACCAAGAAGGCCAGAAAAAAGGTCCCATTGAAGGCACCAAACCCTGTAGAGTAGTTACAATCTGGATGTGTGTGGATGCTCATATCCAATAGTCACTACGTAAATATGGGGAAATACAGACAGACAGACAGACATGGCAGGGAGACAGGGAGTTCCGGAGTTTACGATTGAAAGGAATGTTGATTAATGGTGCAGTCACTCGAGCACTTTTCTGGACAATATTATCTCTTCCAGTAGTGGTCGTGGGATAATCCTTGTCTTCGGCTCCCACTGTTATGTTGTCACTTCGGCTCCCACTGTTATATTGTCTCTTGTACATGTATCTGGGAGGTCCGGAGCTAATGTGGACGAATCACGATACTATGTAATCTCTTTTAGTGCGATAAACAACGCCTCACTGCACTACAAGCAACGAAATCTTAGAACGGATCGACAGGAAGCAAAGCAAAGTGAGTTAGAGTAATAGATCCAACAATTCTTCACCATTATAAGGCTCAGAGATGACTGGAGGAGCAAGGGCCTCACAGTGGTTAGTAGGTAATGAAGAAACACATAACAACATCACAGGAAAAGTGTCAAGCTGCAATGTTCTGCCAAGCCAATATCGACACACTCCCTGCATGGTCACACGGAGTTCCAGAGTTCCTTTTCTTCTTTTCCTCTTTTCTTTTTCTCTTATGAGATCTATCCCCGATTTTTGCCTTGTGTTTTGATCGTGAAGTGTCTGACAGTGACAAAGCACAACACACAACACTTGCTGCGTTATTTGGAGTGTGCTGGGATTATGTAGCAGTCTCTCCCTCTCCACCTGTTAACTCTTGCATTAGCGAAGTGTTCAGAAGAGTGACGGGAGATGAAAAAATATAGATAAAAAAAGATCAGAAAATTCGTGAGTTTATATATTACTGAAGTGGCTAAAAGAGTGAACGTATTGGTTATCTCTTGCATTAGTTACTTTGTAGACAGAATAGCGACGGAGGAAGGGAGAGGCAGAAACAAGCAAAGAATTCCAGAGTTAACGAGTGACCTGGCTGAGAAAAAGAGTTATTAGTGAGGTGACTGAAGTAATAATGAAGTCACTACAATATAATGACAAACACTTTGAGGACAGCCAGTTTAACTATCACTGGATATAAAAACACGCTTGAAAATCCCCGTAACTTTCAGTACAGCTGCTAAATCATTACTAACATCATTGCTTATGTACCAACTACCAGGTAGGGAGACAAAATATTGAAGGAAAATTTTCAACCATCAGTTAAGAAATCTTCCACTCAGTCTTCAATTAAGTTATGTCAACAAATAAAATCAGAAAGCTGAAGCGAACCACTCTCTCTCTCTCTCTCTCTCTCTCTCTCTCTCTCTCTCTCTCTCTCTCTCTCTCTCTCTCTCTCTCTCTCTCTCTCTCTCTCTCTCTCTCTCTTGTTAACACTGCATAACATAATAGCTTTGCAAACTTCTGTCTTCATGTATAAATGCCTTCATACTTTTCAGCCTCATTGTGATTTTCAATTTATGCTAAATACTTTTCATTCCCGTAGAACAAATAACCTAATTTTACCATAATACAGAACTTCACATACTCAAAGATTCATATCCTACAGAGGAGTAAAACACTGGAATCAACTTCCGCAAAATGTAAAAGACAGCCCTTCATGTAATGTATTTAAAAACAAAATAAAAGAAATCTATTTGTAGATCATGTAGTTAACAATGATTCATATTTAGTTAGTTGTAATTATTGTCAGAGTAGGCCTGGTTTGCCTTCGTTGGCGTTGTGATTGCTGGATTTTCTCAAAACGTCTGTAATAGAGTCTTACTCAACAGACCTACCCCTATGATTCTATTATTTTGATTTTATTTTGTAATGTATAATTCTTTTAGGCCAATAAATGTATCAGTACCAATATCTCTCTCTCTCTCTCTCTCTCTCTCTCTCTCTCTCTCTCTCTCTCTCTCTCTCTCTCTCTCTCTCTCTCTCTGACACAAGCACTAGCGTCGTGTCCCTTCCTCGTAAGTAAACCCAGCCTGCTCTTCGCGGCACGCAGAAGAAATAGAACGTTTTGTTAAGGTATTTAATGAAGGCTATTAATGGCGCCGCCAAAGCGGTGCCCATGACCCGGTGCAATAATAATAATAATAATAATAATAATAATAATAATAATAATAATAATAATAATAATAATAATAATAATAATAATAATGATGATAATAATAATGATAATAATAATAATGATAATAACAATAATAAAAAACAATAATAATTATAATATTAATAATAGAAATAATAACAATAATAATAATAATAATAATAATAATAATAATAATAATAATAAATAATGATAATAATGATAATATTGAAAATAACAATGATAATTATAATAATAATAATAATAATAATAATAATAATAATAATAATAATAATAATAATAATAATAATAATAATAATAATAATAATAATAATAATAAAATAATAATAATAATAATAATAATAATAATAATAATAATAATAATAATAATAATAATAATGAAAATACTATTATTAATAATAATGATAATATTGATAATAATAATAATAATAATAATAATAATAATAATAATAATAATAATAATAATAATAAAAATAATAATATATAAATAAATAAATATATATGTAAATAAAAAAAAGATAAAATAATCATGAGTTATGAAAAATAGTGGGCGAGAATGAGGACATATCATGGTGTTAGGAACATGGACACATTAATAATCGGCAATTATATATTTTTAAGTTGCTTCTTAAAGGAATGTATTGAATGTAAAATTTTTGAATTAAGAGGAACAGAGTACTAGATTTTATGAGCGAGGTAAGCAAGAGAATGTTGAAAGACTGTTAGGTTATGTGCAGGTACACGTAAATCTTCATGAGTACTGGTGAAATAACTGACCTTCTTGCACTAGATGTTCAACAACTACATTTTTAATGACCTCTTTAGTCATGTGAGACGTGATGGGAATATCAAAATGTTTAGCGATGGCTTTCCACTGGTCCTTCCTTATATTAGCACCTTTAAGTTGTTCCAGAGAAGGGTCAGCACAAAAATCTTCAACGTTAAACTGAGCGGAAGCCATATTAAATAGATGTTAAACAACAACAAAAAAATTATAAGCGAATTACTTAGGAACTTGGCAGAGTGATAATAAAGGCAACCTTGGAAATTACCTAGATTATACTTAAGTAAACACTTATGAGTACAATCACTAATGAAGGGGTAAACTAGAGAATTACGGCATTAAGAGGGATCCGGATTACTCTAGTTACGAGACTTGAGAGTGAGGAGCGAATTGTACTGCGATTTGTTATTGATAAGGAGGCGGATTAGTCTGAGAGACTAGTTAAAACGGCCAATTCTAACTAGCGAAAAAAATTATCCGCGAAGTGAGGGGATTGAGGGTTCGCATGAACATATGATGATCCCAACACTTGGATAACACTTATTACACACCTGCCTATGTGCAAAAAATAGAGATAGGTGCTATCGGTGAACACGCCTTTCTACCTGGTTTCCTGCTCTACCACTGCTATGCGATACCAATGAAAGTCACGAAGCACTTTTAACCCAAAAGGAGCCACTTGATCGCACAAAGGTAAATTTAAACCACACGCAGAGTAAGTCACAGAAAAAAAAACACATCGAAGTCACAGCACCACAGAAACACAGAAAAAAAATAATGTAATCACAGAAAAAAAAGTCACTGGAAAAATGGAACACTGAACAAGGGCTATACTGGTCCTCTCACGGTCGCCAATTGTTACGTTCACCGGTTAAATGGGTAAGATTGGCATCGGGGAGCCGGTGAACAATAACAATAAAAAAAAAAAACACTGCAGGTTCAACTGGTGAGGAAATGCAAAGGGGGGCACTTTAAAAAGCTATTTTAATAACCCCATAATGAAACTGACATACACATAGATATAACATGAAACAAGAAACTGACATACACATAGATATAACATGAAACATATGAAACTGACATACACATATACATATAACACAGAAATAAATACAACAATAAAGAACCCAACTTAATACCTAACAATAATCCTAATCCTATATGGAGGCAATGTGGAAAAAACGGACGAGGGGAAGTGATACTTATGCGGTGTCGCAGTGGTGAAGTGCTGGGTGAGGTAGATCCCCACGGTAGTCCAAGAGGCGTTGTGTTCACTGGTTGAGGCCTGGACCTCGACTGACTTTCCAGAAAGCCGAGCTTGCTTTAACACTTCCGCTGGAGTCAAATGGGGCCGCGTGAATCCAACTTCGGGACAGTAGCGGGGCTTCATGAGACGGTGACGTGGAGGGTTCATGAGACGGTGCCATGGAAGGTTCATGAGACGGTGACGTGGAAGAGGAGGTGGAGAGGTGGCGAACAAGGTAGCAAGCGGAGGAGGTGATGGTAGTGGAGTATGTTACGGGCGGGCCGTAACATAGGGTTGCGAGGAAATTATTTGTTGGGCCATGAGTGGTATGTTTGAGTAGATTAATGTTAAAATCACCAATGAGTATTACTTTTTTGTTTTTTACTGTTTCTTTTTGGAGTAGACCACATGAAGTGTTTGTAAATTGTTCCACAAATTCATGTTTGGTGTGAGGTGTATATATTGCACAAATTATAAAGGAAAGTGATTTTGACGTGACATTGACAGTATTCATTTCAATGTTATCGTTAATGAGAGTTAGATCATGTAATTGTTCAGACTGTAAATTGTTTGACATGAAAATCGTGACTCCACCATGTGCTCTGTTGGTCCTAACGAGATGATAAGAGTGATAACCAGGAAGTTGATGGATGTGACTGTTGGTAGTGTTTAGCCAGGTTTCGGTGACTGCCAGAATGTCAGGGATAATGGAAAGAGCAGAAAGGAAAGTTGTAATGTTGTCAATGTTTTTGGGGAAAGATCTGGAATTTATATGTAAAATGTTAATGTGTTTTGTGTCTGGAGAAGGTAGCTTGTTGTAGGTATTAAGATGATAGTAGTTAGAGATGATATCAGAATCAATGTGTCCATGAAGCTGATTAATGATATCTAGTGCTATGTCATTAGCGTCCTCAATGTGAGGGTGAGTATTGTCGGCAAAAAGTGTGCTTTAAAGGTTACTCATGAAAAATAGTAGTAGGCTTGAGGGAAACTTAGAAAAAAAAACAGCTGTGTAGCTGCGCCGAGCGGACCTTATGATGTAGCAGTGGTCTGGTAACTCTGTCTAAAAATAATAAATATAATAATAAATAATAAGAATGATAAATATTATTACATTAATAGAAATAATGATAGTACTGGTCCCACAAACAGTAGTAGTGATAAAAAGTATTAAAGCATAACTGGTAGTAGAATATAACAGCTCAGTCTTGGTAGCACACTGCATACATCAGTAATGGTGCTAAAATAACATGTTTTGCAATGTACCACTATCATTATTATCACTAACAGGAGTTGCAGTAGTAGTAGTAGTAGTAGTAGTAGTAGTAGTAGTAGTAGTAGTAGTAGTAGTAGTAGTAGTAGTAGTAGTAGTAGTAGTAGTAGTAGTAGTAGTAGTAGTAGTAGTAGTAATAGTAGTAATAGTAGTAAGTAGTATATATATATATATATATATATATATATATATATATATATATATATATATATATATATATATATATATATATATATATATATATATATATATATATATATATATATATATATATATATATATATATATATGTCACGTTACCCACTTTCGACGGGTTATTTCACCCTAAATTTAATATATATTTCAGGTTCAGGGAACGACACAGAAAAGAAAGTATAACCACATGAAATGAAGCAAAGGCAACGGAAACTTATAATAATTTATTTAATCTAATCATAACTTACTATTTACAATTTACAAATAAAGAAAGAAAAAAAAATCACATCACACGGAAAAAATAAGCCTGGATAACACTCCCGCAACTCTCCGTAGCCCGTACCCACGTGGTCAGATATAACCAACCACGTGCAAAGGAAAAAAATGAGAAACAAAGGAACTTTAACCAACGCGGCTCATAACGAACTCACACAACATGGAGAAACATACGAGTGGACACAACACCAGAAATATAACCCTTGAAAACAATTACAAAACCAAGTACAAACACCGACAAAACTCACGTATACAGTCATACGAGTGAAAATATTGCATAAAACACATAAAACACCCTATTACTGGCTGTAAAACACAACACATACCTGTGTGGCTTAACTAGCCCACGACTCACACACACCACGTGGTCTTCCTGTGGCCCACGTGGCCTTTCCCAGCTGGAGGGCAGGCCTCCTTCTGGTGACCCTGCTTGACCATTGGCAAAGCGAGCGAGAGAGCGAGGTAGGGATGGCAGTTACGGTCCGAGTAGTACTCGGTTTACTCGGTTTTTGGATTTGAGTGAGTACTACTCGGTTTACTCGGTTTTCATAATTCAATTACATGTTCAATTTATGCTTTGAAAATGTAATACAGGCCTTCAAACTAAAGAGTATTTTTTTTTTCGGTATTTTGTTGGGGAAGAAGGTGGTGCATGCCGCACAACCACCCAGACATTAATGGAATAGTCCAATTCCTAAGAACAAGCCTAACAGTGCCAACAGTCCAACACACGGGCTTGGGTGAAGGAAAGAGAGACCTGTACGAGTACGCGACGAGTAGGCTTACTCAGTCAGTTCACAGTTGGCAATTAGCCAGTTTCACAGTTTCCGTTGGCAGCGTTAGCAAGTCGCCAGACGCCAGTGACCACATGTGCACCAGCCGGTTCCTGAATTACTTCTTTTTGGTCCGTTAGGCAGCCAACCAAGCAATTTGTGTCCTGTGCCGTTCCAGAATGCCTTTTTCCATCTGTTTTTTGTCCGCTAGTGGACCAAAGATTGGAACTTTGGTCGAGGGGTTTTGCAAAACATTGGTCAAGTGTCCGGGCGACCAAAGCTACCGCCTTGTATTTTAAATTTCCAAATGTAAAAAGAAGCTAACTGTAATTAAATTTATTTCATTCTATTTACCATGTCAAATTTTTTTGATGGTACAGCAAAGCTTTTCTTATGCTATACTGTAGTCGCCTTGTGAGTTCACGTCAAACATCAACAACAGCCTAATCGACTCGTCACATCTCTACTTCACTGACTAAATTTGGTAAGTATATGATTAATCTTGTTATCTATATATCATTACATGAATTCTTACTGTGTGCTTCTACTATTAAGAAAGGTAAGTGGACGAATTAAAGGGCAAAAGCTATAATATGGAAGGAGTGGAGTAGACTGAAGCCGAGATATCATGTACGTAGCTCATACCCAGGAAAAAAAAAAACGATTAAATAAATGAAAATGATCATGAGGCTGTATATTGAGTATATTTGTAGTTTTAAGTTCAAGGCTATTAAGAGGTGACCGATGAAACAATGGAGGAAAGGTATAAACGGTACCTTGATGAGCTTGCAGGTAACACTCGATTCTGTGGTGGTCTACACATCAGAAGACATTATTGATGGATTTATTACACATTAGTGAATGGATCCTATTAACGAACCTAATGTAACCTAACCAAGCAAACAATAACCCAGCCAACTTAACCTAACCCACCCAACCTAACCTAACCTAACCAAGGTAACTTAACCAACCTATTTATTGTCATAACTTCTGAAGCATCAATTTGCGATGGAAAATGTCAATATGAAAAAGCGGAAATGTTAGATTGGCAGAAATTAAAACAAACCAAACATATTTTAACCTAACCTCACCTATCCCCACCCAAATCTAACATACCTATGCCCTACAACCATTCAAAATGCAGCTAGGTATTCTTCAGATCATTAAAAACTACACTTTTCAGGTACCATGGCTGCATTAGAAGAAATCATAGATGAAGAAATGTATGAAATGGAAGAATTGCGACGAGTGAGGATTCCACGCATATATAAGATCTTATGGTGTATAATGTAGGTATTGCAAAGTACAAATAGTATGTAAGAATGAATAAACTTAACCATCTACTTTTAATGCTAATCATTATACCTTGTGTGTGTGTGTGTGTGTGTGTGTGTGTGTGTGTGTGTGTGTGTGTGTGTGTGTGTGTCTACTTTTGAAAATGTGATCATAGTCAGTGATGAGTCTGGAAAAAAAAAAAACTGATTAACAGTGTTGCACATATTGCATTGAACTTCTTGGTAATTGTCTCCCAAGCTTCCTGTTTCTTAGCTATCATGGAGTAATTACCACTTTTATCAAGCACGACCTTGAATTGGTTGATAAGATCAACCAACGTGCTTTTCTGGTCGCTGGTTAGCGACGTCAACTTTCTCTTCCTTGAGACATGTTATCAGCTGATCGAACGAAACTGTTTACGTTTTCACCAGGTTTTCACTCACACGCTTACCAACCACAGCTATGCGGGGCTACCAACCATTCCGACGCTTTATATCCTTTTGGTAAGCCAGACAACTAGGTTGGCGAGCGCTCCAAACACAAAAAAGCGATTTGTGGAACTGTCATAAATAGTTGGTGCGCGAGCCAAACAACATGGTAAGCGTTTTGGTTTGTTGCCGTACCAATACATTCAGGAATCGGACAGTCTTGCGTTACCCGCTGGCCACGGGCCGAACATCATCAATCATCATGAGTGGCAAAAGATATCGCACGCGGAGTATTGCCTGGAAACATTTTCGTGAAAGTGACTCAAAGAAAGATGAAGTGATCTGTGATTACTGTGGAGAGAGACTTAAGGACCACCCTTCTGACTGACCCTGCCAACCGACCCTGGCACCTCTTACGGACCACCCTTCTGACTGACCCTGACAACCGACCCTGGCACCTCTTACGGACCACCCTTCTGACTGACCCTGACAACCGACCCTGGCACCTCTTACGGACCACCCTTCTGACTGACCCTGACAACCGACCCTGGCACCTCTTACGGACCACCCTTCTGACTGACCCTGACAACCGAACCTGGCACCTCTTACGGACCACCCTTCTGACTGACCCTGGCACCTCTTACGGACCACCCTCCTGACTGACCCTTGCAACCGACCCTGGCATCTCTTAAGGACCACCCTTCTGACTGACCCTGGCAACCGACCCTGGCACCTCTTAAGGACCACCCTTCTGACTGACCCTGGTAACCGACCCTGACTTAAGGACCACCCACCTGTGCACTGTCATCTCTTAAGGACCACCCACCTGACTGACTGTCTGTGTGTGTGTGTGTGTGTGTGTGTGTGTGTGTGTGTGTGTGTGTGTGTGTGTGTGTGTGTGTGAGAGAGAGAGAGAGAGAGAGAGAGAGAGAGTGTGAGAGAGAGAGAGAGAGAGAGAGAGAGAGAGAGAGAGAGAGAGAGAGAGCATGGGATGTGTGTGCAGCACATCCCTACCCTTCCTGACTCTGAGAAAAGATAAAGAGAGAGAGAGAGAGAGAGAGAGAGAGCATGGGATGTGTGTGTGCAGCACATCCCTCCTGACAGTGAGAGAGAAGAGAGAGAGAGAGAGAGAGAGACATCCCTACCCTCCTGAGAGAGAGAGAAAGAGAGAGAGAGAGAGAGAGAGGGATGTGTGTGTGCAGCACATCCCTACCCTTCCTGACTCTGAGAGAAAGATAAAGAGAGAGAGAGAGAGAGAGATGTGTGTGCAGCAGAGAGAGATGGGATGTGTGTGTGTGCAGCACATCCCTACCCTCCTGACTGTGAGAGAGAGAGAGAGAGAGAGAGAGAGCATGGGATGTGTGTGTGCAGCACATCCCTACCCTCCTGACTGTGAGAGAAAGAGAGAGAGAGAGAGAGAGAGAGAGAGAGAGAGATGGGATGTGTGTGCAGCACATCCCTACCCTCCTGACTGAGAGAGAGAGAGAGAGAGAGAGAGAGAGAGAGAGCAGAGTGTGCAGAGAGAGAGAGAGAGAGAGAGAGGGAGAGAGAGAGTGTGCAGCACATCCCTACCCTCCATGGGATGTGACTGCACATCCCTAGAGAGAGAGAGAGAGAGAGAGAGAGAGAGAGTGAGAGAGAGAGCAGCACATCCCTACCCTCCTGACTCTGAGAGAGAGAGAGAGAGAGAGAGAGAAGAGAGAGCATGGGATGTGTGTGTTCATACCATAATTCACTGAGCTTAATAGCAATTGTTCTTGCATCAGAACTCAGGTACCTGTCTTTAATCCTATTTAGATAGACTAACGTACCGAAGCTCTTTCTAGTAATGTTATTTATATGTTTATCAAACGTCAAGTACTTGTCAAAATTTACTCCAAGATTATTTATCATATCTTTAGGGGCTATCTTACTTCCATCGACCTTTAAAAAAGTGTTTGGAGGTATCTTTGAAATATATGTTCTGCTGCCTACAAACATGCACTGCGTTTTCTTAGTATTAAGCAATAGGCCATTTACGTTAAAATAATCTTTGGCAATTTTAAAGGTAGTAGCACTTCGGTACATTAGGTCATCAATATTGTCAATACTACCAGTGTGAATAAACTGGGTGTCATCAGCATATTGTACTACTAGACAGTCAGAAATAAAATGTGTTAAGTCGTTAACATTTATTAAAAACAAAATTGGGCCCAGCACAGATATCTGAGGGACACCGTATGTAATTTCTAATTTATCAGAGAGAGTCTTTCCCATTCGTACACACTGTGATCTTTTGTTTAAATAACTATCAAACCAAAAATTGTCATTTTTCAAGTTATGCAGTTTATCTATTAGAATTTTGTAGCTGAGACTATCGAAAGCTTTAGACAGGTCCCATAAAGTGACAAGAGATATTTTACGTTTGTCAATATTGTCGAACAGTTTATTAGGAACTGTCACGAGCGCCGTTTCAGTCGATAGATGGCTTCGAAACCCATGTTGAGATTTACTTAATAAATTATTAGTTTCGAGATGTTTAGTTAGCTGAGATGCAATAACCTTTTCTAAAATTTTAGATATAACGGTTAAGATAGATATAGATCGGTAGTTTTGGGGCTCATTTGCATCACCTGACTTATAGACTGGAACCACTATTGCTTGCTTCCAGAGTAACGGAAAGGTTCCTGTTACAATAGAGGTATTTATGATGCAGGTTAGGTAAGGTATGAGAACTGTCAGAGAATCTCTCAAAAACCGCAAAGATATGCCATCATAGCCGTGCGAGTCACTATTTCTCATATGTTTAATGATTAAAATAATCGTGTCACTATCTACAGGCTGAAGTCGAAAGACAGGGGGGTACTTACTGGTATCGGAAGTAGGAATACTATAATCAGAATTTCTTGGAACATTCCTTTGACATTCATTGAAAGTTATTTTCCCAACATTTGCAAAAAACTGTTAAAATTGTTGGCCATAGACGTTAACTCTTCCCTCATAGCTACAGGACCCTTACTTCTGGAGACTGGGGCTAATTCCTTTATAATTTTCCACACTGCAGCAGTATTACCTCTGTTGTTTCCAAGTTCTTTATTATAGTATTCAGACTTAGTTTTATGAAGTGAACTTCGTACCAGTTTCTTCAATTCTTTTATATTCACCACGAATTTCGAAATTGTTACGATCATGTTTCAAGGACAAATGTATTTTATTTTTTTCATGAATAAGAGACCGTAAATCATCATCCATCCAGGGTGCGAATGGTCTTTTAACCATTTTTGTAACAAGATATTTAGACATTTGTTAAAAATAACTGTAAAAATATTGACTTGCGTGTCAACATTGTCTGTTCTGAAAATACTGTTCAAGGAAGGCATATCTTGTAGCAAGTGGCCACACAAGACATCCGATGTGTAAAATCTCAATTCACGGAACGTTTTGATTATAGGCAGGCGCTTAGGCTTCTTCAGGTTTACAATTACTGAGATTAATTCATGATCAGCTACAGGACTGGCGACTGTATCACAATCCAGTACTATGTCCGGTTGATTGGTAATTATAGTGTCTAGCAGTGTTGCAGAGGTGACTGTGATCCTGGTTGGCTTAGAGATTAAAGAGACTAGCTTTGCATTTAAAAGAATTTGTTTGAGTTTGCTTTTACTTGATAAAAGATCATCATTAAAATCACCTAAAAGAAAAAATGGCTTATTCTTAAAATTAATAAAATCTAAAACATCTTCAATGACTCAATAAGTATTCAATGGAACACAATGACATACATTACCATACACTGGCTGGAGTATCAGCAGCAATGAAAACACATCAGACAGACATTTCATAATCAGATGCAGTGGTAGTCTCAGTCTGCGATGAAAATCCAGGCATGAACGTACAAAAATATAATGAAAATCACACATAAACATGAAAAAAAAAATCAACAGGGAAAATAAAATCAACAGGAAAATAATTTTAAGTAGTGTTAGAAAAATAATACTGAAAATCAAATAACTAGCCAACAGCATGGGCAGATAGAAAATGCAAAGAAAACAATGAAGTATAAGCAGAGAGCAATAGAAGAAAGCAAGAAACAAACAAGAAACAGAAAAATTTCAAGGTCACTGAAGGAGACAGTAAACAAAATAAACAATGCACTAAAAAAATAAAACACTGTTGCACTTGTAAATAACACTGTAGCACTAGCAAATTAAAGAAAACGCATCAAATAATTGAGCTTATGAGGCTGCAAGGGTAATATAATAAAAAAAAAAAAGCAGGCCTACACACAGGAAAAACATATGGTACTAGGCTACAAACACATTTAAAACATCCGCGGCTGTGATAGCCAATCTGACAGCCGGTTCCTGAATTACTTCTTTTTGGTCCGTTAGGCAGCCAACCAAGCAGTTTGTGTCCTGCGCCGTTCCAGAATGCCTTTTTCCATCTGTTTTTTGTCCGCTAGTGGACCAAAGATTGGAACTTTGGTCGAGGGGTTTTGCAAAACATTGGGCAAGTGTCCGGGCGACCAAAGCTACCGCCTTGTATTTTAAATTTCCAAATGTAAGAAGAAGCTAACTGTAATTAAAATTATTTCATTCTATTTACCATGTCAAATTTTTTTGATGGTACAGCAAAGCTTTTCTTATGCTATATTGAGCATACGTTTTAGCTTTTGAAGTCTACTGTAGTGGCCTGGTGAGTTCACGCCAAACATCAACAACAGCTTAATTGACTCGTCATATCTCTACTTCACTGGCTAAATTTGGTAAGTATGTGATTAATCTTGTTATTTATATATCATTACATGAATTCTTACTGTGTGCTTCTACTATTAAGAAAGGTAAGTGGACGAATTAAAGGGCAAAACCTATAATATGGAAGGAGTGGAGTAGACTGAAGCCGAGATATCATGTACGTAGCTCATACCCAGGAAAAAAAAAAAAAAAAAAAAACGATTAAATAAATGAAAATGATCATGAGGCTGTATATTGAGTATATTTGTAGTCTTAAGTTCAAGGCTATTAAGAGGTGACCGATGAAACAATGGAGGAAAGGTATAAACGGTACCTTGATGAGCTTGCAGGTAACACTCGATTCTGTGGCGGTCAACACATCAGAAGACATTATTGATGGATTTATTACACATTAGTGAATGGATCCTATTAACGAACCAAATGTAATCTAACCAAGGAAACAATAACCCAGCCAACTTAACCTAACCCACCCAACCTAACTTAACCAACCTATTTATTGTCATAACTTCTGAAGTATCAATGTCAATATGAAAAAGCGGAAATGTAAGATTGGAAGAAATGAAAACAAACCAAACATATTTTAACCTAACCTCACCTATCCCCCACCCAAATCTAACATACCTATGCCCTACAACCATTCAAAATGCAGGAAAGGAAATCGGCAAAATCGAACCACTCGCCCACTCTTCAGTCTTGGCCTAGTGGGCAGAAGTAGAGGACGAGGAGTATATACCGCCTGTGAGTCTGTCACCACCCACATATCCATTATTTGTTTTCTTTATTTGTGGTGTCGTTAATATAAATTTGCGGTGGGTATAATATGGGTTTTTCTTGTTCAAGTCAATGAGATCTTACTATTGAGACCAGTTAAAGTGACTGCTGTGAATGGGGCGTACTTATAAAATAATACCAGGAAATCAAACCAAACTTATCCTAACCAAACCGAAGCTAACTTAAACTAACCTAACATCCTATCCTTAATTCATCTAACCTAATTTAAGATTCATTTTTGAATGTCCATGCATATCATATCAGCCTAGCAAGCTCATATCTGCCTTATTAAGAATAATTTTGATAAATTTTAAACAAATAGTTCTTATTGTATGATCCCGACCTATCTTTACTTAACCTTGTCATATGTACTGTACCTAATGGCTAAGTTCGGATCCAGGTCTTTGTAGAACTAGCCTATGTTTATGAATTCTTTAAATCCTATTTTGTGGTATGTCTAGGCCACTCCCCTTTTGGTGGTAAACAACTTCAGTATGTACCTATATGTATGATACCATAGTATCATTTGAACAACAGAAGAAAAGATAGAAATGACTTAAGTAATATATGCTGTTAATATCTATTTATTCTTCAGACCATTAAAACTACACTTTTCAGGTACCATGGCTGCATTAGATGAAATCATAGATGAAGAAATGTTTGAAATGGAAGAATTGCGACGAGTGAAGATTCCATGCATTGTACCTAAAGATCGCAATGACCCATTTTATTATCTTTCTGGTGAAGAATTCCTTGAGCGTTTTCGTCTGCCAAAGGATGCTGTACGAGACCTCATTGAAGAAGTTAGGCCACGTACACATGTGGACAGGCTTGGCACAGGTATGGAACAGTAGCTATTTACTTAAGTATATATGTGGATGGTGATATTGCTATAGACTATTTTACAATACTTACTGATTCAAGACCTGGGAAACCATCTTCTGTATTTCTTTCTACAACTCTGTCATCCTTTTTCATGTGGAGTGAATTGGGAAATTTAAGGTTCTTCCACACTTTTTCTAGTCTTTCTTACTTACGGAGCAAAGGGGCCTAGGGATCCCCTCCTCTGTATTTTCCTCATAAACAGACTAGGCACAACGCAGAGAGAGAGGGTGTATATAACTCCTTCTAAAGTCCCCTGGTATATGTTTGCATGTCTTTCCACAGGATGTGGCATTCCTCTGCATTTGAAGATGCTAGTTACCTTGCGGTACCTAGCCACGGGAAGTTTCCTTCTTACAGTAGCTGACATCATGGATATTGCAAAATCATCAGCATGCAGGGCTGTTGGAGAGGTGGTTCAACTTATTGCTTTCCTGGCACCAGACTACATCAAATTTCCACAGCCAGAAGCACGTCAGATGGCCTCAAAGCTCTACGATATTGCTGGTATGCCAGGTGTATTGGGGTGTATAGATTGTACACACATTCCAATACAGAGTCTAGGTGGGAACAACGTTGAGATGTATAGATGTCGAAAGGGGTTTTACTCATTAAATGTCCAAGGTATTTGTGATTCAGAACTCAAATTTATGCATGTTGTTGCAAGTTGGCCTGGCAGCGTACATGACTCAAGAATATTTTCTAATTGTCGTATCTGTTATCTTCTAGATCAAGAAGATTACAGGGGTTTATATTTGTTAGGGGATAGTGGGTATCCAAGTCGGGAATATTTACTGACTCCACTCCTAGCTCCAAGAACTGAAAAGCATAGGAGGTATAATGTAGCTCATATACAAACACGGAACTCTATTGAGAGGGCATTCGGTGTACTGAAAAGAAGATTTGCAAGCTTAAGCATACCCCTCCGAACCAAACTTCCCAATACAAAAAGAATTGTGATGGCATGTGCTATTTTGCATAACATTGCTATTTCAAGAAGAGTGGACATGTTAGATGTTGAGATTGAGCCACAGGAAGTAGTTGATTTATTGGAGGATGAAGATGATCATGAACTGGATGCCACACAAGTTAGGGAATCATTAATTCAAAGATGGTTCTGAGGGCCAGTTTCAAGAACTTTTCCCTGTGTACCCGATTGGGCTCCAGTGTAATAATACTTTTACTTTTCTAGTTCTTGCTTGCTAGGATTAACACTTTAAGTTTAAATAAAAATATATATAAGGTTCCAAAAGGTAAAGAAAATGAAATTATATATAAGATCTTATGGTGTATAATGTAAGTATTGCAAAGTACAAAATTTGTAAGGATGAATAAACTTAACCTATGTAAGAATGAATAAACTTAACCATCTACTTTTAATGCTAATCATTATTTTGTGTGTGTGTGTAATAATAATAATAATAATAATAATAATAATAAACGGTTTATTAATTAGGCAATGTAAAAATACACTGAAAATGTACAGGGGTGGGACATTACCACAATGAACTAAAAATGCTTAACCTAACTATGGATAAACTTAACCTAGAAATTCACTTATTTATTTAAAGCTCGCACAATAGTGGGCACCGCGCTGAGTCGGTACCGATCCGTGCGCGGTGCTCTCAAAGGCGCCACGCGATTATGGTGTCGGGTGGCGCGAGCAGGGGGAGGCACGTCGGGTGGTAGCAGGTGGCGGAGACGTGGATGACGCAGCAGTCCTTCCCCAAATTTTCCAAGGCTTCCTGGTGTCTTGTGGCCAGCCTCGGCAGACTCAGGCAGGTCAGGGCGTCCTCGTAGGACCTGTAGGCAGGCCCAAGGATGACCTGAACGCCCTCCTCTGAACCCTCTCCAGCTGTTGTCGTTGTGTGAGGTTCAGGAGGAGGACCACGCTGGGGCGGCGTACATGAGCTTAGGGAGTATAAAGATAAGGTACACTCCTCAGCTCATCTGCCGGTGCTCCCAGGACCTGAGTCGGCGCAGTAAATAGATTTTATATGAGGCTATTGTGGGCATAAAATACCCACACGGGCTATGGTGGCCCGTTCTGCTCTTGATTTTCTTCTTCTTAGCGGCGCTGGTGCCGCTTCTTCATGGTGTGCTGGCTGTGTTGGTTGTTGGCAGTCTTGAAGTCCTCTACCATGTCGGCAATGATCTTCTCGTAATCCTTGGTCGGTGGTGCCTCGTCTTGGCTCTTGGTGTCCCACTGCCACAGGCTCATGCCCTTGGTGGTTGTAGCAGTGTTAGGGGTAGTCTTTTGCATATCCTTTTTATTTTGGTCTTCTTCAGGAGAAGGGGATTTAGTTGTGTGGTGAGGCGGGTCTGTGGTGTGGCTGCGTAGGCTTGTGTCGGTGCCTACTACGTCCACGACCTCATTTTCTTCCTCTTCCTCCTCCATGCCCGTTCCCTCCTCCACATGGTCCTCGTGGAGAGGTTCTTCTTTAGGCGGCTGGCGTTTTCCCTGTGCCTTCTTGGTGCGATGGCGAGTGGTGGTGAAGACTTCCTCAGGGATGCTTATGGCAGGCAGCCCGTTGTGCTTCAGCAGAAGCGGAATCAAGGACTGCAGGCGGCGGGTGTTGTTGCCTGCAAGAGCTTGTGCCGTGCAGATGCAAGCCTTCATCTTCAGCTCCGCTTCTGCTGCTTTTCCAGGCCCGGGAGACGATTTAGTGCGGTGAAGGGGGCGTTCTTGGTTGCCTTCCCTGGCGACCTCTCTGGCCTCTGGACCCTTCTTCCCCTTGAAGCTGGTGAAGGTGGCGTGGTCTCCTTCTCGGGGTAAGGGTTTCCTGAAGGATCTCTTCAGTCCAGAGTAGTGAACAAAGAAGTCTTTGTTGACTACGGAATCACGAATGAAACCGTAGCCAGACTTCCTGTTGTACCACTTGAAGGTACCCTGGTGTTGAGCTGCCATCGAGGTGTTTGCGCTCTCGCTTGCCTGAGAGTGTAGTGGGTGTGATGTTCGGGCTTCGCAGTGTTGGCAGGCGAGTGGAACCTGTCCTTGCAGGGCTGATAGGCAAGGGTAGCCAAGGCGAAGTCTGTGAACATCAGCCCTGACTTTAGGATGTGTGTGTGGTGGAAGTGCTGTTGGTTTATAATCAGTGGCTCTGGCGTACCAGATTGCAGAGGGTGAGCCCCGGCGGCTTCTTCTTCGTGAGTGTTTTATGGAGACGTAATGTGTTGGCTCTGATTGTGCGTTTGACTTGTGCCATGCTGGGTGAGATAGTGATTTCCGGGTCTGCGATGGTGGTGGCGGCTTTAGCTGCAGCATCAGCAAGATCATTCCACGTATACCCGCATGGCCCGGAATCCATGTGAGAGTGATCCTCCTTGCCCTCCCACACAGGGTCGTGGCGAGGTGATGGATGCTCGTGAGCAGCCGCACGTTGTCTTGTGGCCACGGGTTACGGAGTGCTTGCAGGGCAGCCATGGAGTCCGTGGCGATAAGGGCGCTGTGTGCCGTGGTGGTGTGTAGGTGTTGGAGGGCTCCTTTGATGGCTGCGAGTTCCGCTTGGGTCGAGGAGGCGCCACTAGAGAGACGCCACTGGAGTGTAGTGCCTTCGGTGACGAGGGCCGCTCCCGCAGCTCCCGAGGCCTGATCTACAGAGCCATCCGTGTATATGATGGTGTCGTGTGTGTGTGTTAGAGGTGTTAGGTGGCCGAGAGCCTCCGCCTTAAGGGCAGCAGGGTGAAGGGACGACTTCGGTAAGGAAAGCCAGTCACTTGAGATGGTTAAAGGGGGACTCCATGGAGGCGCTGGTGTATAGTCCGGGTGGGGGCTGTCTTGCCCTTTATCTCTGATGGTGTCTGCAACTCCACATGATGTCACAGCTGCTGCTGAGCCCCTGGCCCATGTGTGACGGAAGAGGTGAGGGTCTTGTCCGAGAGTGGAGAAGACCTTTCCTGGAGCGATGTAGGGACGTGCAGAAGCAGCCATTTTGCCGATGAGGGTGGCAGAAAGCTGGGGGATTCGGTGCTTGATTGCCACCAGCTGGGCTTCCATCCGCAGATTGAGAACTTTGGTCCAGCGTGGGGCAGACAGAATGACCCTGAGAGCCTGATTCTGTGCCTTATCGAGTGTTTCAATGAGGGCTGGGGAAGCTGCAGTGAGACAGGGGGCAGAGTAGTCCACCAACGACCTTATGGCGTGTGTAAAAAACGAGCGCTTCACCCGGAAGCTGGCTCCACAGGCGTTACTGGCGATGGCCTTCAGGATGTTGGTTCTGGAGAGCATCCTGTCTTTGAGTGTTTCCACCTGTTTTCGGAGGGTGAGGTGCCTGTCTATCCACACGCCGAGGTATTGGTGGCTCTCGACCCAACCCACCTGCGCGATTCCAGTGGTAAGAGGGGCATCAGGGATTGCTCCTCCGAATGCCATGGCCTTTGATTTGTTTAAGTTGAGCTTGAGACCAAGCTCACGACACTTGACATCGAGAAGAGTAAGGCAGCGCTGGCTGAACTGAATTAGCTAGAAAAGTATGGTGAAGAGATGCAAGAGTGTGTACAGTAGAAGTAATGAGTAAGAAATAATTGAAGGAGAGTAAGAGATAAAAAGTGTGTGGGCAGACCACTTTGCTATTTTTGTTTTGTGATGTTGTCGTCGCTTAAGCTATTTCCACTGCCAGCTGCCGCAAGCATAGACTGGAGTGAAAACCCCTTGCCGGAGCGTGATCGAGTGACCAGCCCCAGCAACTCAGGGCGCGGAGTAGCGTGAGTGTGACGTGCATAAGTGGAGGATTCATCTGCTCTGCGATTGACTTCTCTCTTCCCGCAGCCGGCTGCAGCTAGCATCGACCGGTGGCATAACCCCTCACCCAGACGGGGAAGAAACGAACTAGAGGTCGTCCTCCATCTCTACGTGACCACACGTTCCGTCTGAGTGACTCAGGGCGCGGATCTTGAGTGGAGCGTCACGGGATCACATGCGTATCTCTCCAAGTGAGTGAGTGTTGGTATGGTAGGTGTGGAGTTTGTGAGTTAGTGGTTTTATTGCTATTTGTATTTAGGCAGGACTAGTTGTTGTACTTTTTCCAGACTACTGGGGAAGTACCTGTGGTATTTTTGTATGTGTGTTTTGTTTTGTATTAGTTTTAGGTAAGTGTCATTTTGCATGTTTTCTAGTGAGGCCCAGATTTGTTTTGCTTGTTCATGTAAGAAAATGTTTAGTGGTTTGGTGTTAGTGTACATGTGTATTTCCTCGGTAGTCATTGTGTATGGGTAGTACTGGTTGGTAGCGAATCTTAATGCTTTGTTTTGTATCTTTTGTAGTTTGCTAAGTTGGGTGTCGCTTATTGCATGTATGGGAATGGGTGGATATTGGATTATAGGTATAATAAGTGCCTTTACCAAGTGTATTTTGATGTTTTCAGGAAGTCCTTTTAGCCTGTATATTTTGCTGAGGGCAAAGTCTGCTTTAATTTTCCTCTTTTTTACGTGGGAGATGTAGCCATTAGATATGGTGAGGCCGAGACTTGTTCCTTCTGTGCGGAATTGTATATTTCTCCCGTTTATGTTCAGTGGTGTCATGGTTTTACTAGCAATGTGTAGTGGAGTGAATTTATTGATGTTGGTTTTGATTTTCCATTTATCTTCGTATGCATTAACAGTGGCTATTTCTCTTTCAGTTATGTGTTTTATCATGTTTTTTGATCTTCCTGGGTATCCTGTAATCTGCGTGATGTCATCTGCATATGAGATGTTGATGCCGTGTCTAGGTTCAGGGATGTCACTTGTATATATTGTGAATAGTGTGGGTGATAAAACGCTGCCTTGTGGTACTCCTGAGTGTAAGTGTATTATTTGTCCTGTGTAGTCTTTAATTTTTATGCGTGCAGATCTGTCATCCAGGAAATCACAGAGAAGTTTTTCTATGGTGGTGGGGGGTGTTGAGTTGTAATAGCTTGTACTTTAGACCTAAATGCCAGACTTTATCAAATGCTTTGGAAATGTCTCTTAGAATTACTTGGCACTGCCCTTTATCACTTTTGTTCTGGGATATTTGTTCTGATATTAAGGCTAACGCTTGGTGTGTGCCTCTGTTAGCCCTGAAGCCAAACTGGTTATTATTGTATTTGTTGTGTGATTCTAGGAATTGTTTTAACCTTGTGTTAATAATCCTTTCGAAAATTTTTCCAGGGACCTCGAGCAAGGATATGGGTCTGTAATTTTCGGGTTTGTGTGGGTTTTTGTCTGTTTTGGGAATAAGTTTGATGATAGATTTTTTCCAGATGTCTGGAAAATATCCTGAGGACAGTGCCGCATTGAATATATTTGTTAGTGTTTTAATTGCATTTTTGGGTAATTTGCTTAGAATTAGTTTGTTTATAGTGCTGGAGCCTGGTGCTGTATTCTTGGTATGTTTTATTGTGTTAATTACGTCTTCTGGTGTTATTTCTTGGTCTAGTGGTGATGTGTTTAAGCGGGAGTAGTCTGAGTTGTTGTAAGGTGTTATTCTATGTGAGTTATCGCGGAGAAAAGCATGTACGTCTAGTATGTCTTCGTCTTGTTCGTTTTCGTTGTCTGTGTCTGTGTCAGAATCTTCATCCCCGAAAACCTTTTCCCAGATTTTTCTGTGTTCAGCTTCTTGTGATGCTGGGGTGTAAAGTTTAGTGTTGTTGTCATTGAGAATGTAGTGTGGTGTTGGCTCTGATTCTCCGCATAGTATTTTAATCTTTTTCCAGAACTTTTGTGGGTCTCGGTATGTGTCTGCTGTCTTTTTTGATGGTGCTGTTCCAGCTTTCGTTTGATTCGTGTATCATTTGTTCTTGTAGTAATGTACGTAATATTTTATAATGAGTGTAGTGTTGGTTGGTCCAGCCGTGTGTTTCTGCGTGTTGTCTTAGTGTGTTGAAGCTGATTATGATTTTGTTAGTGTTATGTGTTCGTGTAGGGGAGGGCAGTTGCTTGAAGTGGGTTGTGGGTATGTGTTTGTCTGTTGCATCTTTAATTATTTCGTACCAGTTTTCTATTGTATTGTCTATTTCTTCTAGATTTGCATCTCGAAGATTTGGAGTTGTTATTTTTCCGTTAATTTCCTCATTAAAGGCTTCCCAGTTTGTTTTTTTCAAGTTTTTTTCTTGTCGGGGAGGGAATTAGAATAGGTGAAGAGGAGATTGTCATTATAATGGGGATGTGATCACT